>NW_017728886.1:222586197-222612888 GCF_001723895.1 Crocodylus porosus
GGACTTTTTGTTCTCCTTGATGCTTGAAGCTAGTTGGAGTTCAGTTGCAGCCTTGGCTTTCCTGGTTTGGTCCCTGCAGGACCGGACCAGTGCAGAATAATCCTCCTTGGAGGTGAATCCTGTCCTCCATCCTTTGTAGGCTTTAGAATAGGGATGATATTAAAAGGGATTTTTCAACTCAGTCATAACTTGATGTGTTTTCACCTTGTTTCCTCCTCTCTTAAGAATGTATTTAAAATGCATTATTTCCAGATACTGTAGAACTTAATTATAGAATGACCCCTTTTTCCACGGTTTACCTTTCTGGATTAATAACAACAAGCAAGGTGGCATCATCTACAATTTTGGAAGTAGGTCAAGCAAGGGAAACAATAGAACCACAGTACTTGTGATCTTTCTAACAACCCCATAACCACAAATATGAAGCTATCCAGATCTAGAATGGCACATTAATATGCTTTCCATAAGCCTACTCACACCAACAGCCTATTAAGGAGTGCAGGTTATCATAAGAGTTGATCATTATGATTGACACAATTATTTCCTGTTCAAAAATAACAAATGTGCATTTTTTTATAAGGGAATGACAACATCTCTCCTAAGCAGCAGTCTGATTTATTCTTGTTGTTCATAATTTGAATTGCCAGAATGATACGTAATTAAAATGTGCAGCTTGCTCGAAGGCAAAGTGCTGTTGTTTTAGATGAAAAACTATCAACTGTTACCATTAGCAGGCAATGAATTTTGATTCAAATACTTTAGTTAATCAAGAATTAAAATAAAACAACCCAAGGAAAAAATAATATCCATAAGTACTAACATTTCAGTTTAAGCTAGCTTTTTCTCTCTCTCTCTCACTCTTTCAACTGAAGAGGATACCGGTTAAAGCAGAAAATACAAGCCAATCTGAGTATAGTGAAAATTCCTCTTGGGTCCATGGACACCAATAAAATTACTCTTTAAAATAATCTTATATTGATTGAAATGCCAATCAACCACTCAGTGGATGCCACAGTATAGTAATAATGGGAAGTTAAATTATATTTGTAAAATGGATATCTAAAATTATAATGCATCTGACTAAAATTCATAAAAATTGCACTTTATATGTACATTTAATTATGTGGAAACTAAAAGTTACTAGGAACTTAATAACCTGTTAAAAGCCATAGTTTATAATCTTTGTCTAGTGTTTTCATTTTTCTTTTGAAACCTGTGTTCTTCATTATTCTTTCACTGATCATGAAACTTCTTTATTCCCTGAATCTGTTTGGAAAGGTGAACAATAAATCAAACTGTAATCTGTATAATATTTACCATGTTGCTTCTCTATCTGAAAGGTAATGAAACCATAAAAAATTATAAAATAACATAAGCTAGGAAAAAACCCTGTGACTGAATGTAAGAATGTTCATAACCAAGCATAATCTTGTGAAGCCTGCTTTAAGGCCTTGGGCCCTTGGACTGCAATATAGAAGCTACCTTTGGTCCCAGAGGAGAGATTAGAAAGTTGGGCCCCTTGGCATTTACAGGCTTCCCTCACTTTATGCTGTACATGTGTTCCTGGAAAACAGCATATAACTAAAATTTACATAAAGGGAACCCACTTTACAATGTAATGAATAGGGATACATTCCAAGACCTCAACTGTACCAATCCCCAGACCCATTTCTACTACTTTTACAAGACAATTTTGGTATTCATAAACAGCATACAGCACACACAAGCACAGGGCACTATCACCACACTGAACACATATGAGTGAATTTACCTCTCATATACTTAATTTTTTATATAAAAAGGGTCATCACAGAAGAGCAAACTTGCACATACAGAACCTGCATAACGTGAGGGAAACCTGTACCTCCATAAACTACCGTAAAATGTATCAAGTAAAAGGATATAGATATATCTGTTCAGGCCTTTCTATAAGTGTTCCTTCCAGTTGAAAGATGATTGACCTTTAAAACAGGAACTCTATTCAATACTCTGGATTTCAAAACCATAAATAAAAGCTCATTAGGTCATCAACATGTATGGTTAATAAATAAGAAAATATCAAGGGTGTTCTTTCTATATGGAATAGTTTCCCTGAATCACAACAGCAAACGTAACAAACTGAGAATAGAAAATGTGCCTGTGGCCAGAGAGAGAAATAAAAATGGGACCTGGTTTAGAAGGAGGGAGTCTACAAAAAGTATTATTTTTTCTAGCCAAAGTGAGGACTTTAGAAGGTGACACTCCATCCCAGCACACTTCATAGTGTAGGGGAATGAATCTTTAGCCGTGGTACATACCACCTCCCCGTCTCAGGACTGCCCACTGGAGGTCAAAGGAGTGACTCACCGCTGGGTGGATGTAAATTTATGGCTTGCTGCCAGGGTTCTGCCCCTGCTAGTCCCATTGGGTGCTCCATTTGGACGTTTAATCTGGCCTAGGAAGCCACTGCCGTGTTCCCGGCCAATGCATCACTTTGTAGGGGAGTGAATATTTAGCCGCGGTACGTACTGCCTCCCCGTCTCAGGACCGCCCACTGGAGGTCTAAGGAGTAACTCACTGCTGGGTGGATGTTCGTGTATGCCTGTCTCACCTGCCACGACTTTGATAATGATTCAGATAGGTTCAGTTGGTCCGGTGTATACAGTCCAGAAATGAGACTCCTTCACTCCGGGGTCCCAGGTTGATGAGGGCTCCTCCACCCCTACACCCTCGCCCGATCCACCGGGTGCAACCGTCCAACCAGATCGGTCATTCGTTTATGAAGTTCCAGGAAAGCAAAAAGGAAAACAAGGTGCAGCTGACAAAAAAACCCATGGCCGAGGGCACCTGGGGTGTGCCGCCAGCTTCAATTCTCAACCACCGACCCCGGTGCTCCCCCATCTGCTGAAGGGTGGGGAATTCCCCCTTTTTACTCTGGAACAGGCTGCTCCGCCCATATCACCCGAAGGGAAATTAAAAAACAAACACGTATACCGGCGACTGCTGCGTCCTGGCATCTGCCCTGTTGCCGTCCCCTACGTCTCCGGCCCGTACAGGGTCCTGGCTGCTCCCTGTGGCCTTTAGCCTTCTTTGGCCTTGTTGGGCCTGATGCCCTGGGTCCCGAGCCCCGCTGGGGGGCCCTGCTTACCCCAGAAAGTCTGGCCACGCCTCCAAGCAGCTCGGATCCGCCGGAGAGCGCTCCCGCCAGCGTCGACTCCTCCGCCCTCTCCTTCCGGATCCGCCCCCTCCTGGGCCAGCTCCAGTGCCCCTTTTAATCTTCTCTGGGCCTCTCTGACGCTCCCTTCTGCTGTGTCCCTGTAAAGGGTAAGTTCCCACCGCGCTTTTTGAGCCTGGGCGCATGGGGTATTCTCGGGGGCATCTAGGTGGGGTTCCTCGGGGCCCACCACCTTCTCTTCTCCCTTACACATGGATATGGATGTCAACATAAGAGGCCAAGCTGTATGTTAACCTCAAGTCACTATATACATTGATATAAGTAATCTAAAGAAGTTTGAAAACAGCAGCAGTGATCCAAAAACAGTATAGTGAGTATTTTCTCTTGCTTTCTAATTAATCACACAGTTCAGAGGCATAACAAAGCACCTAGGAGCCCAGGGCAGCAGATTTCTGACTGCCATCATGCCATTGTGCAACTGCGGTAGTAGCTGATACATTTTTCTCTCATCACTCAAGTTGGATCCTGGCCAGCTGCCCCAGTTGTCTGCCCCAGTTATACGATGGTTAAACTTTAGGTTTAGGTCCTTGTACATCAAAATTTAAGCCTACAGGGAATTTTTGTAACTAAGTACTAAACTCTTCTAGATGAAATTATACTGGAAAGATGGGCATATCTTTAAAGATGACACAATTGTTCTGGTATCTTGTGGAAGCTTTGGGTTCATCTTACTTCATTAGTTCTTTCTCACTCTGTTTATTGCAGAAATGGAAAGATGGCAGGTGAATTTAGAGATTAATCCATTACACTGTACATGCTTCCATTTCAAAGTTTGTTAATTTTCTTTCTCCTTTGTCAGTTTTAATTCATCACTAAAACCAAAATGAAATAATTGCACCACTGCTTAAATTCTATTGCATAGTCAAGGTTTTACTAGAGGTATAAAATTGCTTTCTGGATTCTACTGACATTAGCTAAATGATTACACAGTAACACATGTTGAGACAAGGCCCCCGACATGTCAAATTAAATCAAAATCAAAATTAATTCAATCACAGCTTGGTGTTCATGTTCACCAGTGACAGATCTTGTTGAATACCTAGAAAGTTACTGTTTACAAAATGTAGCAAAAAATGGAAACATTCCCTTTGCAAACTAAAGGTCAGCAGTTTTGATCAGTAAATTTGATTGAAATTTTCATTTTCATTTTCATTTTATTTCTCTCTTTTTTTAAGGATGAGGTACTGTCTCCATAAAATAAACACCTGGCATGCACCTGTCTGTCACATTGATATTCTTTGCCATGGTTCAACACCGAAGCTATCAAAGTCATTCTAACCTTTCACAACTCGCCTTGGCCAGTTTCCCATATTAGTCATAAAACAGTACAAAGCCTACTTGCATCCAGCCTTTTACAGCTATTAAAACAAATTAGAACATTTAATTCATGCCCTGACATTCTTTTAGAAGAGAGTTCAGGACTGGGTGATCTCAATGCTTTGGAGAGGGCCATTGTATTGAATTTCAATACTAATTCACATGGATAATGAAAATAACATGTATCTGTCTGAAAATAGCTATGAAAACAAAGGACTCACAAACGTATTTTTTAAAATAAATAGTATCACTCTTCTACTCAGGTGTACTGTTGCATCTCTTGCTTAAATGCATAGGGCCAGATTTTCAAAGGTACCTGGGTGACTAAACAAGCAGATAAAGACCAAGTAGTCTTTTTCAAAGTTCTAGGCTTCCAACTTCAATTTAAATCAGTAGGATTTAGATATCCAGATGGAGTTTTCAAAAGCAATGCTTGCCCATCTACTTATTGAGATACCTGCATACCTTTAAAATTCTGTGTTGATACTGATATAGCTATGGAGATCCAACTAATATGCAAGAAGCAGGATTTGTTTGGTAGTATCTTTTAGTGAACCAACTGTTTAGCTGGGAAAGATGCCATATGGAAGGGCGTTACATGTGCCCAAAAGTTTGCTTAACACTTCTCCCAGCTCTACAGTTGGTCGAATAAAAGTTATTGCCAAATAAATCCTTTGTTCCAAAAACCTGGTACTTTGTACGCAATAAACCCATTGGCCTTGTTAGGCTAACTCAACCAAAGAGGCTACTTGTTTAAATTAGGATTGCTAGACTGAGCTCTTAATTTACAATGTGTATGTGACTGGAAAGTCAATGCATTATTGGGTCTATTCTTACTCCTACTAACTTGATTGAAAATTAACCATATTATCTTTAGTAGTACAAGACTGGATTTTATGGAGGGGACAGAAGAGTTTGTTCTAGTTGAAGCTGAACTTAGAAATGTTACGATTTAAACCTTGTTTATCTTTCTCATGAAGCCACTGGATGGCCACAGGTAGTCAATTAAGGATTATCTTGTCCCTTTTCTTTGAATTCATGCTACGTGATAACACTGCTTGATATCATCATAAAGTACTGGATCTCAGCGTTTTTTGAAATATGAGATTTTCAAAAGGATTCAGTGATAGCTTAATTTTTGTTCCATTATCAATCAATATGAGCTTTGCCACTGCTCTCACTGGGAGCTAATACTATTAAGCCAATGAGGAATGTGTGTGTCCAAGGGGTATAAGCTCAGGGCCAATACAAACCCAGAGGGGAGATCCCAAAAGCGAAAACTATTTACCTACTTCAGGTCACCAGGTTCTGGCAGAACAACGCCAAGGGAAAAAGCCCACGTGGTTCATCAGCCATGCTCATATACAGCTGAAGCCAGCAAGCAGAGGGAAGTCCGGATTGGGAAGGAATGACCCAGACAGCAACAGCTGCCCAAAGCCCTCACAGGCAGCATCAGAGTGAGAAAAGGAATGCTGCCCGGGAACAAGCAGCGAGAGCATCGGGAGTGAAGGTGGCTCCATACTCCGGGCTCTGGCTGCACCGGACAATAGGAGAGGAGCAAAGGGAACTCCCACCAGAGATAGAGAAGGGAGCAGCATCAGGGGACATAGCTAGGTGCAGGCTCCAGGGCAAGGAGAGAAAGAGGACTGATCTTCCTCTTCATCAACTGCCCTCTTTTTTTTTTTTTCTTTGTTTGTGTCCCACCTTTGTGTTTCTCCCTACCAGTGTACCAAAATGGTCTTTCATTTTGTTCTTTTTCATTCTTACTTTGAGCAGTAACCTTTAGCCTTGAGGTCCAGGGGACAAAATGAGCCACAAAGGCCGCTCGCAGGAATAAGACGTCAACTAGCGCTGAGTGGAGTGGAAGGTCCAGAGGAGGGACAAACATTAACAAACCCAAAGCCTGATAATAACAAGAAAATAAGATTGGACACCCAAGAAAATGCAATAGGAAAAGATCATCAAGACTGGAGGGCAAGCCGCATTAACATCAGGCAGTCTGTCTAAGGCTGGAGTATAGAAGGGGTGTAAGGGAGGGGAGCCTCGCGAATATCCAGAAGGAGGATCAACCAACCTCATGGGACCTCCAACGGGAGACCCCACCACTGAGGCTACATTCAAAGATGTAGCAGGAGAGTTCTGGGGTACTTCCTGTGGTGACTGAGGCCCCAGCCAGAGGTTGCACAACGCTTCTCTGCGTTCATCACCAGGCGCCCATGCCAAAGCAGAGTGTGAACAGATCTTTGAAGCAAGGCAGGCACAATGTACTACTGCTTTTTTTGGTCTGAATAGCCCTATTTCATTGTTCTAACCATTGATAGAGATGATTAATAAAATTTACCTGTCATATCGAGCTTTACAAGGCAAGTCAGTATCATTATCCCTAGTTTATATATGGCAAAACTATGGGCAGAATGATGAAGTGATTAGCTCAGCATCACCCAAGGGCATCATCCAACAAACCTGTGGCAGAACCACCAAGAGAAAATTCAAAGCTTGGGTTTCAGTTAAGAGCTCCCAGGCAGGTGATTCTTAGCTGCACTGAAGACAATACAAGCTTTTTCCACCACATTTGGAACATGATCAGGTACGAGCAACATTTTGCGTTTTGAAGCCAGGCTTACTTGGCTTCAGCGCTGGTCCCAGGTGGCAGAGGCAGCCTTCTGTTATCTAGCACGCAGATCTAGGGGCTCACACTCCTGGGAGGGCTGCCGGGCTGTGCTGGACTCCTCCCAGGAGTGCAAGCCCCTGGATCTGCACACCAGATGACAGGAGGCTGCAGCTGCTGTCTGGGACCGGTGGCAGCAGCAATCTTCCCCAGTGTTCTGCACACCCCATGCCCACAGCCAGTCCCAGGTAGCAGAGACAGCCTCCGCTCATCTGGCATGCAGATCCAGGGACTTCCACCCCCAGGAAGGCTGCTGAGCTTTACCAGACTCCTTCCAGGGGTGTGAGTTCCCAGATCTACGTTCTGGATGACAGAAGGCTGCTTCTGCCACCTGGGACTGGCGGCAGCATCAGTCTTCCCTGGAGCTGGGCAGCAGCAGCCTCCTGTCATCAGGTGCACAGATCTAGGGACCCGCACCTCCAGGATGAGTCTGGCACAGCCCCACAGCCCTCCCAGGGGTGCGGGCCCCTGGATCTGCACACCAGATGACAGGAGGATGACACTGCTGGCAAGTGTCAGGTGTTTTGCTTTGAACAGTTTGAGGTACAGTTTTCCAGAAACCTCTGCACCTATCTCCTTGAAACCTGGCAGGCTTCATGCCCTCAGAAAAAGCTACTATCCCTGCAATTTTCATCTGAAACAGGCAAGAAATGACAAAGGCTCAGGCATTGTCATGATTTCCCATTATAACCTATGGGCAAAACATCAAAACACGTCAAAACAGCAAAGCAGGTTTCAAGAAAATGAAAAAGAACAGTGCTTCAAAACCAAATGAAATGATGAAACAAAACACTGTCCCTTCAAAAGAGTGAAATGGAAGTCAAAATGAAACTGCTGTTTTGCACAGCCCTACTAATTAACCTCTCTGTCCTGGTTAGGTGGAGAAGGGACTAGAGACAGGGCCTCCCAAAGCCTACATGAAAACCCTAAATTCTTGGATACTTTGGGGCTGCTCAGGATCTTCCTTATGGGTTTTTCCATCTAAGAAGAAAAATGATTTAAAGGTCCCGGATTCTAAAAACTTTTCATGAAACAGAATCCTTGTTTCCTGTCCAGCACTACTGAGAACTAACCTGTTCTGTAGGTTTGTAAGTATGTTAACTTATAAATGCAGAGTAGTTAATCTCCTGCTACAGACAGTTAAATCCCAGCAGCATTCAGAGTTTTATTTCTTTTATTAATGTATATTTTGGCTGTAATTTGTCAAAAGCTGGCAGTAGTTTCATTTTCAAGTACATCTAGCAGAGGCACTGTGAGCTTCTTTAGCATTCATGGTGGGATTGGTGTGGGCTATTATGCCAAATGCTGGAAACTATAGTGTGTGTGTGGGGGGGGGAGGAGGACAGAGGGGATGCATGCTTTACCTGCCGCGGCTCTCAAAACTATGGAAGCTGCTGCTACTGCTGCAGTTGCTGATGTAGTACTATAGGATGACTGCAGCAGTTCTAATGTACGGGCTCCCCAAAAGCCACCCCTGGTGTCTTCATTGCTCCTCTTCCCTCCCTCCTCCAATGGGTACAGAGCTGCACCTGCTGTGGAAAACACTCCCTGTAAGCAAGAGCGCCATTATGCTTTTGCCCCACTCTCCCCAACCACCCCTCCCTATGCCTGCCCAGCTTGTACTATATCATGGACTCTAAAAAGAGAAACATTTTCACACCCCCTCATAGTTCTAAGCTGATGCCCTGCTCAGTGCTGTCACAACCCTTATTACACTACTGAAAATTATTGTGGATATACTGATATCTTTTATAATTTTTGTTGATTGACTATCAATAAGTAAATATAATAAATAGAAAAGTATTATAAATACCAAAATATCATGACACGAAGCTTTTAAACAATCATCAAATTAGTAAGTATAGTCATGCATTTTTCTGTATTATTTATTTTGTAAAAAAAGTCCATTAGAGAATTGCATCTTACTGTTTACAAGAGTTCTTTTTTTATCATTGAATCAATGCTAACTCCCCACTGCATCCCTTAGGGTATGTCCCTCACAGTTAAACTGTGTCCTAGAGTCGCTTCAAATCCAAAATGTAACCAGATGAACTGTTCTCATTTTAAAGGTCAGTCATTCAAGAGCAAGTTTAACTTGTCAGAATCCTCAAATTATATACACGATTGTTCCAGATATACAGGAGGGAAAATAAATCCCTACCTCTTTGAAATACATCTCTAGACCTTAATGGGGATGAAACCAATAGTATGCTTTTTTTAAAAGTCTGTGAGAACATAAAGATGAATTAAATTCCTTTTCAAACTTAAAGAAATATATCCTTCAATGTGCCGGAGCACTCCTGGATAGGGTAGAGAGTAGAGGGAAAGATGAAATAGATTATTCATATCATTTCTACACACTCTCATTCTCTAGTGGTTGGAACTTACATAAAAATATAAAGGATGTTCTAATTTATACCAACAGATACTTTCTTTCAGTGGCTTCTTCACACAATTACCACAATTCATTTCTCCCTGCTTCCAACCATTTTTGAATGCCTCTGAAGCAATGGATACCAGAAAAAGCTAAACTATGGCTAGTTGTACCATTTCTGGCTGAAAATTTACTTCTAGTTTTCAGCTGCTTCATTAGTCAACTTAAGTTCCCTTTGCACAGTTTATCAGAGCACAGGGGTTTTAAAAGTGCCTTAAGAGCTTTATTAAGACACTTTTGTTAGCAGAGATTTATTTTAATAACCCTGGAGAAATCTATAGCAAGAATAGAATTATCTCCTGAATTTGATAGGGTGTCTGGGCTAGGGACAGACATTACACATAAACCAGTTTAAGTGATCAGAAATTGGTTTAGCTTTGTAGCAGAACATAAGCTCAGTGCACATAAACCAATTTCAAAATGGCTGAGACTAATTTAAGATAAACCTAGCTGAATGTAGTATCAGACCTCACTGATTTGAGTCAAACCACTTTATGCAATGTCTGTCCCAGACCCGTTTCTGGTTTAAGTAAAATCAGAGCCCCCCCAGCATCCCAAATACTTTTCAGCCCTGGGCTGGGCTGGGCTGTCTGCTCCAGAGAGCAGGGCTGGCCCTGCCCCTCTGTTCCCTAGCCGGAGCTCTGGCTGAGACTGAAGGCACAGAGGGGTCCCTGGCTTCTCCCCGCCGCCCCCCATTCCCCACCCCCTACACACATTACTTGCTGCTCAAGCAGGGATCCCCCACTCCCTTCCTCACATCTCTCACAGCAGCAAGGACCCCAGCCCCATGAAACTTTGGCATGTGGTATGCTAGCTAATGCCATGGAGTGTCTGTGTGTGTGCCTCCAATTTCACTGGGATAGGCAGACAGAACAGTGTCTGCTTAGGACTTTTTGGAGCTAAACAACAGGTCAGCTGGTAATGTTCCTAAATTTCTTCCTTGGAAAAATCTGTTTAAGAAGAGTTTGAACTAATGAGAGAGGATTTTGTTTTGCTGATGGGCTGATATACACAGTATGAAGAAGCAGGGAGAGGGAGATTGAAAAGTGTCATCAACAGTAGCATGCAATGTACACAACCCCTTTGCCTCAGAGTGCTAGCTGGGGGCTGGTGTCTGGCAACACTCCCGCCTCTTGCCTGGGATTGTACAGGCAGGGTAGCGGTTTAAATCACTCCTTAATCAGAGGTCCTTCTGGGGCCTGGTCACCCTTCCCCACACTCTACACACACACACACCTCAACTCAGCCTTGTGGAAAGAAACGGAGGGCTGCCCTAGTGTCCTCTGACTTCTAGCCTGAACCATTGGAGGCATGTGGCTGCATTTCTTTGTTCAGAGGGAATGTCTGTAGGGTTGCAAACTGATTCAACCTAGTCAGGTTATAGTAACCTGCAAAAATTGAATCAATTCAGGCTCAGGCATTTTGAAAGTCTGTCCCTAACCTGGGTGTCTGGGTGTGCATGGGTAATAGAAAAGACAAGAAAAAGAAACGGGTTTTTTCCCATTAAATTCTATAGGGCTTCTCCAGTGAGACTTCCTGTGTTAACTATCCTAAGGGAAAAAAGAAATTAAACTAATTCTAAAAGATTTAACCTAAGAGTCAACTTTGGAAGAAGTGGTACAAAAAGTAACATAAACCAAGTCGATGTAAGGATGTAAGTCCAAATTGAAATGTAATGGTACAAAACATAGAAGATTTCCCATGACTCCAGTGAGACTGGAGCTAAGGACAAAGTAGGGATGCCACTACAAATGCGATGCCAAAACAGAACTATTTCAAACCCCCAGGTGGCAGAGGCTAGTCGCACATCTATGAAAAGATAGCTCTTGTGAGAAGCAAGCAGCTAAATTCAGATGAAAAAGTACTTCTTGCTGGTCAGCCAGATGGATAGTGAAGGACCACCAGTAGCCTTACATACCAGAAGCATATTTAATATATGTATATAGTATTACAGTAGCAAAACCTTTTATAAAATAGACTGAATGTAGTATTTGCCATAAACCTAGACTTCCTGGTCTTTTACATTTCCATTTCATTTGCCACATCCTCCGCCAGTATCTCTATTATGTCATATCAAATGGCTTTATGATTCTTATATATGGTCAGAAGACCAGATCCACAAAATGAATCCAATGGTTAAGTGGGTACATAAATACATTTTAGGTGCTCTGGTTCAAATCCATACCCATCTCCTAGTTCTGCCTCTTTTGAGATGCAAATATATAGAGATGATCCCTTTCTGTGTTTGCTTATACCTTTTTATGCTGATGTGAAATTACTCAGTTTATACATCTGTAGTGAAATGAGGATTTGGATCACTTAAAATTTTTGTTCTGGGGGTGTACATGAAAACAAGCATCCTCTGCAAAAAATCCACAATTACAAATTAGAGTTGTTTCACAGATATTAAAGAAACAGTTCATTAGAGGAGAAAAGGGAGCGAATTCTAGGATAGAAGATGAATATAACTAATCCATACTGTACAACAGCATAGCAAACTAAGCTGAACTGAGTAGGACTCTGCTAAGAAGGAATAAAAGTTTACATGGCAGAAAGGTCAGCATTTTGCTTACCAGCATCACACAGGCTGCCTTAGCAACTCTCCAGGGTCAGTTAATGTCTGGCAATCAAGTCTATATAATTGTAGAACATTCATTTATATTCTGTACAGGGCACTGGGTTCATATGTGAAAACCCATCATTAGTATGAGGGACATCATGACATTCCTCTAATTCAACATCCTTACAACAATTACCAGTTACAGCATTTTTAATTAAGTTCCTGATCCACAAATTTTATCCCAATTTGCATTCATGGGATATTGGGCATATCAAAGGTTCTTGCTCATTAGAAAAGATTTCTTTTGATCTTTTGTAAGCAAAGGGTGAATTCAAAACTACAGAAATTTATCCTACAGTAGCCAAACACAAAAAGTTTCTTCCATATTACCAATCCTAGCAGGAATCCTTATTTTAATCATAGGGAATATCTCATTCTGGTAAACATTTCAGAACTGAAAAACGTTCCTAAATATGACTTACTGCCAATATCTTGGTAATTTATAGGTGTGTGAGGCTTCTGTGGAAGGGTGTCTGAAAGCATGCCTATTAATATAAAGATACTCAGAGACCTGAAAAGTAGAATTTCCAGTGGGCATAAAATTTCTTTTTTAAAAATGTAGTTTTAAAAATAAGTTCTTCTGGTCCTGCATCTGTCTGTAAAAGAGATTGTCTGATCACTTTTACTACCCTATAGATCTCACCCTGTGTTCTTATCCCAGGACTTCCAAGCTTTGAGTCCCAGACCTAAAATGGGTAGCTTAAAAACTCCAGTAGCCCTGATTTTATACAGGGGCCTTAGCACTTCTAAACTCCTTGCTGCAATGCCAGAAACAAAAGTCCAGTTAGAGCTACAGCACCTGGGCTTTCAGGCTCCCAGCTCTCTCTAATTCCAGGATCTCCAATCATTCTATATTTTGCCTGGTGAGTCTGCCGTGGCGGTATGGCTTCTAGAGTCATATATGCAAGGTCTGGCCAGAGCTGAAGACCCTAAAGAAACTCCAGCTCTTTGGCTATGGGAGCAATCAACCAAGAATACAGACAGGGCTTCTTGAAAACTCAGGATGATTCAAAAGAAAAATGTTCAGGTAGGTCCCTATGTGCAGGAGAATGCGCTTTTACGCCACATTCAAATGAGCACAGACGTGCAGTATGTGGCGTTGCTACTTGTCCCTGGGGAAACAAACAGGTTCATTATACTGTCATTTTCCAATAGGAAATTCTGAACCACCAATGGGAGGCAAGATAAAAAATGCAGTTAAAAAATATCTCATGTGAGTGCTCTTATTCAGAAAGAAATTCGCTTTATTTTATTTTAGTTCAAGCAGACTTAAAAAAGCAAACTAAGGTCAATTTACTACTGATCAAAACTCTCCACACCTGGATTTCATTCACTTTAACTAATGTACTTGGGCTAATTTGTCTTACATTCTCTGCCCATTTGGGGCAAAACGAAGGGTGTTGATAGGTTTCATCCCTGACAGAATGCCTCTTAGTGAATTGTTTATTTAGTATTCAATTCATCAAGCACTAAATAGGACACATAAAATTATGTGACTAATTTTAAGTCCATAAGTGGGCCTTCTGACCCCCATAACTTTTACATATAAGGCTTGATTTATGTGCCTCAATCTGGTTTTGAGGAAACGTTTTGTACTCATAAGTAATTGAACATGTATTGTATGCCTAAAATTTAATTGTTGGCACAAATATAGCAGTTACCTAATGATTTATAGAATGTTTTTGCCTTTGAGTTATGTATGTAGAAATTCACACTCAAGCATTTGACCATATAGATTTGTGCAGACACAAAAGATCCTTTTCTTAAAATCTAGAACTTGCTTTTAAACTACTCCATTTTATACAAGTATAAAGCTAGCTTGTCAGCATATAGACATATGCTTTAGAAAGATAAAATGTATGCAAAACTGGTGAAATAAAGGTTAATGTGGCTTCTAGAGCTGTTAGTTTAAATTAACTCATCTATGGGCTAGATAGGCAGTAAAAAGCAAGTTCTGTAAATAATGCACTGATTTGGACATTAGATATTTCAAAAACATTTGTGAAAAGTACCCACAGGAGACGATAGAGAGTCTTTATGTTTGTGTTGGATAAAGTGTTCCTGTATTTGTATGTGCCAACTGCTTCTGTTCAGAAAGAGAAGATAAAAAACATCAGACATGTTGAGGGGCACAAGAGGCTCAGACATCTTCAAGAAGGAAAAAAACTGAAAAATAAGCAGAAATCAGATTCTGCATCAGAGTGACAGAGGTGTCAAAAGGGAAGTATAATGTGTGAGTCAGGATCCAAGGATAACTAAGGTAATCTGTAGCCTGGCAGCTCAGTTGCACTAGGCTACATGAAGCTACAAAAGAAAATTCTAGGAGGAAAAGTATAAGTCAGAACAAGTCCTATCACTTATTTAGTAAAGGTGAGAAATGATCGTTCAGTACCTGAGTAAAGAAAGTTGGTCTATGGTAAAAAAAAGAAACAAGACAGACCTGAAATAAAGGGCTCACTTCTTGACAATGAGTGCAGAGAAAGCAGGAAAAACTGGGGAAAGCGAAGCAGAAAGAGAAACAAAGATTTAGTTGAATCCACAACCAGGTTTCTTCCCCCAGTCACCATGGAGGTGGGGGAAGAAACTTTGTCTTGGATTTGAATAGTGGTCTGGGGCAGACATTGGCTTAGCTCTGGCTTTGGCCGCAGGTTTGGGGATGAAGTCAAAGATAAGTCATTGCCAGTCCTGCGCCAAGATGGCTTGTTTGGCAAAGGAGGGAGCTCACAATCAGGGAGCGCAGGAGAGACCATGGGGTGCTGCAGGAAGGGACAGACCCATGTGTGCAGCTCAAGGGAAGCACAAAGGACATGGCACAGCCTTCTCCCTTCCCCCCACCTTACCTTCTGCTCTAGTCTTTTCAGTCCTTATCTGGTCCAGGCAGGAGCTTCTCCCTGGCTGAGCTGGGGCTGCTGGTACTGGCAAGAGGTGACTGTCCCAGGGCCACCGGTGCAGCAGAGAAGATAAGTGAAATATGGGAGGTCAGGGAACGTGGGGCGGGGGCAGGCACAGGAGGAATGGGTGGGGTTCAGGCACAGGCATGGGGGCAAGGTGTGAGGGGGCAGGCTGAAGGGGGGAGCAGGTGGTGGGAGAGGCAGGGAGTCAGGGACAGGCACGGGGATGGAGAGGAAAGCTGAGGGAAGGGTGCAGTCAGCAGAGGGCAGGTGCCCACATGGTAGGTGGCAGCCAGTGGGCAAGATGGACAAGAGGAAGGGAGACAGGCACAGGCACAGGGGGATAAGGGGCTAGGGAACAAAGGGCAGGGGTCTGGCCCCTCACCCTCTGCCACTGCTTTCCATGCTACAGCAGGGAAGGGGATGACTGTAAAGTGACCTTCCACTAATTAGATTCTTTACATGGAAAATAATACATTTATAATCTCCCATGTATAGAACCTAATTACTGGGGAGTCATCTTAAATTCAGTCATTTTGGATTCAGGTAAATACAGCAACTACATGCCCCTGTTATTAGCGCTATCCATATTTTGTGGCCTACCAGAAATAGCTGTGGCCATAAAGAGAAGTAGGATTTATATGGAACTATCTGTGGGATTAAGAGATGTCTGTCCCTGCAGAACTCTCGTGATATAAAAGCCCCTGTTCTCCACTGCAGACACATTCCCTACATATTGTGTGTGTCTGTATGAGATGCTTTACTATGTGGCAGACTAATTTGCTGTGTGGTATAGCATTACAGTCTACACATGCACAGCAAATAGGGTGCAGTAGACTAATTTACTGTGCTGCCAGATAGTCCTGTCAGATACAAGTGGTATCCAGCAATGCAGTAAATTACTGTGCTTAAACACATGTGTAGACAATGACATCAGGATTAATTTATTGTAGATGCATCCATTGAAGAGAATCCTTGCTACTGCAGAGTAGGGCAGTTGTGCTTTTCTTTTCCTTTTTTTAAGATAGTTAAGTGAAAAATATGTTTGAGATCTGAGCAGTTCTCTTCTGTTCAGTCTGAAAACAATTTCCACAGACTGCCTACAACTGAAGAGGTAACTAACCAAATTTGACCCAGATACAATGTCCTTTTCTTTGCATTTCGCTTTTCTTCATGAATAACAAACAGCGAAAGTCTTGGATGGTCATTATAAAAACAGCCATTTGCCACATGTTGGAGATGTCCTAATAATAGTAACTGGCTATTTGTGAGCTAAGATTTGCTGAACAAATCAGGTGCAGGAGAATTTGTTTTGAATTGTGAACTATTGCAGGGATGGGAAGTTTTTCTTTAAAAAACAGTGTCTCGTGACTGTACAAGTAATGCAATGGGTTAATATGCTTAATCTAGCACCTGTTTCTAGAATCAATCACAGATAAAGGAGCAATGTGGCTAGCATCACATGCAACTGATTTGGACCAAATGACCATAAATTCATCCTCAGTGAGGGCATTGACTCCAGTTCAGAGCAAAGATTGACCTTTTGTCTCTGGATATGTAGCTAGATAGCTTTTGTTCACTTCTTGCCACCACATCTCTCATAAATAATGTACAAAGAACAGTATTTCTGTGATAGTGCAGATACAAAAGTTTTCCTAGACAATCACAGTGTATTGGTAATAAGATCTGAATATACTGGTAATAAATTGCAGTGCTTCAAAATAGTAAAGCAATTCACAATATTGAGCCTATTTTGTTTTATTTAAGCAATTGTCCTGAAAGCCCTTGCATTTAGAAAATCGTGCATCACCTTGCTGCCTGCAGCATTCCCCTGGGCCAGCATTTCAGATACTCTAAGGTTGGGATCTACAATAACCATTGCATTATATCACAAGCATAAATAGTTTACTTGCGTAGTCATCTCATTGCTATTGGAAATTGTATACACAGCACAATAGATTTTCACATATCTAGGAAAGATGCAACCTTATGCTATCTGCTTTATACACTTCCTCAAAAAGCAATATGTTCACTGCCTGACAATAGTGTCATATGTACAGTTGAAATACATGCAGTTCACATAAATAGCTTTTAAGAAAATGAAAGACCACATTTTCAAAGGCAAGTGACTCAATTCTACTGCTAGCTGTAGTTAACGTTCCTGCTATGCTTACAAAAATCTAATTTAAGTGTAGACATTTGTATATTTACTGTGTGAGAACTTTTTTTTCCCCAGACCCACAAAAGGACTTAGATGTTTACACTCTATTTAAGTTTCCCTTTAGGTAAGTTAGCTGAAGAATGTCAGTCTCAAAACCCCTGCCTCCCCTTTTAGATGTATAAGATTTTCCCTGGGCTCTCTGTTAATTCTGAGCCCCAATAGTGTAACTAGGGGAGAGGGTGATCATGGCACCAGCCCTTGGCAACAATTCAGAGGAGATGCCAAAATGGCAGCACTCAGGAAGCCTATACCATCACTGCTGCAACAACAGCCACTGTGCAAGGAAATAAGCACTTGTCATCTCTATCCATAGTGCCAACATTTTGAGTTATGCCTCCACTGGGCATACCTAGAGCTTGGATGATTTTAGCATGTCTCAGTAGCTTCATCACAGTTTCATACCTAAACTCACCAAAGATCCTCAAATTGCTCATTGTTTTGTTGATCTCCCTTGAGGAACCCAGTCTGGTAGCTAAAAGATTTAAGCTCTGAACAAAACATTGATTGTACTAGATAAAGGAAGGATGTTGTTTGACTTTTATCCATTTACTGCTAAGATAGGTTCACATGACTATTGTGCTTACAAATAACTAATCTGTGTGCACAAACGTGTTTGCATGTGTGGAAGCATTCAGGTTCCAGATCCAAAAGAAGTACTTAGGTATCCAAAGGCATCCATGATTGCTGGTTTCCTCTGATCTGGGGAAACTTCTAAGCAAAGCATCAGCTTTTCAACACTGGATGAAGTAATGTTAAAGCTGAGTGGCTTTGTTACATTTGTATCATTCCTGACTTGTCCACAGGTAACAACTGTCAAAACATTTCTCGTTTGAAATGGCTCCAAATAGATCTGTCCATACCCTGAAACTACAAGGGTCGTGGGATAGAAGATTTGATCAGGAACCAGGCTTGCTAGGAGACATAAGGCAGTCTATGGCTGTTCCGCTGAAGCCACTGTGAAGATAGTAAAAACAGGAGGGAATACCCAGGGGAGGATGCCAACAGTGAGAATATAGAAAAAAGGAAAGACAGCTGTTTTGTGTTATGGACAAATTACAGACAACATCTGTAAAAGAGGATGGATATCCCCTGATGATATGAGATAGAAACAAAGAGAAGTATTAAAACTCAAGAGTAATTTGGTGAAAGAGTACAAACCCTGAGGGCAAAGGGCAAGGATTAGCAGGAGCTTGTGATGGAAGACTTTCTCAGTTCACTCTTGAACTTTAATTCTAGGACACATGAATTCTTGCTGGCTTAAACAAATGGATAAATTGCATCACTCACCTAAAGATACTGAGGGCTGGAGAATTAAAGGATGAAGAGCAAGGCAGAAAGATGATAATCTGAGGAAAAGCTAAGAAAGTGGATAGGCCTGAAGCTAAAACAAGTAAATCCTTGCTACACTTGTATAATTTAATACATGCGAATAAGGATAGTAGAACTTTTTTTCTTCCTCCTTCAAAATGGATGAAATAGTATATTCACAAAACTTATTTTGATTTAAAGGAATCAGGTGTAATTCCACTAGATAAGGTGAATATGAGAGGGAAGAAAATCTCCAGCAAGGAAGGGCAATACTCATTTGTTCAAAGTAACCTTAATAATTTCCTCATATCTGGCTAGTAAAAGCTGTTTAATATTGAACTTCAGTGTTTCAGTTATGCTACTGCTGCTGATATACGTGGCAGCATTAAGTTGTTAAATTGTTTCTTTGTCTTGGCAGAATTTTCTACCAATGTATATCTGCAAGCATACTTGGTTTGTCTGGCTACCATTAAGGAAATTCTCTAGTATACACTGTGGTGTAGGTTGTAGCCATGTTGGTCTAAGAACATAAGCAGACAAGGTTCTTTGGGTGAATCTGGTATCTTTTATTAGACTAACTCAATAGTTGGAAAAATTCTTCCTCAGCTTGACAAAGGGTATGTAAACCCAGAAGCTTGCTAAGAAGAATTTTTCCAACTATTTGAGTTGGTCTAATAAAAGATATCAGGCTTACCCAAAGAACCTTGTCTGCTTAGTATACTGTTGCACCTCTAATGAGCAGTACTGGATGTTTGAGCTGTGCAGGTCACCTTCCCACTGCAGCTGAAATCAGTGACAGGGATTCTATGTATTGTCTTATTATAACTTTTGTCTTATGATATGCTAATCCTCACATAGAAATGGTTACAAAAACAGTGTGAGCTATATGTAATGGCTTGGTCTGGTGATCAAAATATTGCCTCCCACATAAGATAGGCAATTAAAACATCCTATATCAATCACTCCCAGTACTATCCTATTAGCAGCATTGAAACTGATGAGGTCCTCTAATTTTCAAGAGGCAATGTCCTGACTAACAACACAATGAGCCTTAGGCTATAAGAAGACCTCACATTTGTTGTGGGACTGGTTCTGATGTGACTTTTGCCATAATAGAGAAGTCATGGGATTGGCATGTCCACATGTCACAGTGGGTTTAAAGAATGGCTGTTCCATGAGCAGGTACTTTGAGTGAGTACATATGCCGACATACCTGGTTCTGGTCAAGAGTCTGTAGATTCCCCTGACTGCCAGTACTGTGTAAAGCACTCGTTGCTTGGTGGTGCTTCTTGGTTATGGTTTTCTGCAGAGAGGAGGATGTGAACCAATGTCTTGAAGTTGCAGCAAAGTAAGTTTAGATTGGATATTTGGAAAAATGTCCTCACAGCGAGGCAGTAGAATAGACTAACTAGTGAAGCTCCATGACGAGGTATTCAAGAACAGGTAAAAAAGCCACTGGTCAGGGATAATATAGGCATAGCTGTATCTATGTTTTACCATGGATATTTCCTATGCTTCCGGGGCTTACTGGTTATTCCCCCTTCCTCCCCTTCCCCCCAGCCCTCCTCCCATTCCTCCTTCTGCTACGTGTGTCAGGATGGTTTTAAGCCTTCACCAGAGGGATTGGATATTAGCTACAGCAAAGGCTGGAGACTGACTAGGGTGTGCCAATGCTCCTGCTGGGATCTAACCCAGAATTTCCTGGCTAGAGGGCCTTGTCCCTCTACTCAGGGTTAAACTGATAACCATATTCAGAGTCATAAAGAAATTTTACTTCATGGCCAGATTGGTATGGATTATGGGGATTTTTGCCTTAATCCATAGCAAGGGGTGTAGCCCTCTACTTGTGATCACCTGAGCATACATTAACAGTGCTTCAGAGAAGGGGTGACCCACAAATCATGCACTCGTCCACAACCTCCCATGGGTTGGCAGAGTTTGCCAGCCTGGAGTTCTGCAACTGTGATGGAGCCACTGATGGCTCCGGGAGTTCATCAGTCAGAAAAGCTACTACTCAAATGTGCTTCAAGTAACTGAAGCATGGGTTACCAATTTATGTATGTAAAGGCAAGCTGGTCTGACAGGCCGTATGTTGTCAAGATATTTAGAAGCTCCCTCTTGCTTCAGATGATGTAGCGAAAAGTTTGCTCCTGTCTTGCTTGACATGCAGGTTGAAGAAGTGTCTGTACTGCCACTATAAATAGGGGACCCCACCTATCCACTGCCCCCCTGGCTGGTAGTCATTCATTGGAGCCCTGGCTGCCCTGAAGAAACTGTTCAATTACAAATTCAGCAACTACAGGATGTCTATGAAGTGTGTTTTCCAGCTATCTGAAGGCTTGCTGGAGGTACCTGAGGGCATGCAGTGATGCCAGAGTGCAACAGACCCTGGTGGTCTCTGCATGGATGCTGCGCAGCATCTGCAAGACCAGGGGGCAGCTTTTGTTTTAGACCCTGTCCCTGCCATGGGAGGTGAAGCAGCCCCCATTTCCTGGAGGTGTTATGCTTGCACATTTGTAAGTAGTGGCTGGTTGTCTGGTATTGTGTGTGTGCAGTACTTTGGCTGACCACTTTTGTAGACTCCAGGTCGAGGGCAGTGAATCATAGAATGATGTAATATACCTCAACTGAACTCATGCCCTCATGTAGTTATCTCCAGCATGGAAAGGCAGCAATGATGGGAGCAGTGCAGGGCATGTTGGAGGGAAGTAAATGTTCAGACAAGTTCTGAGCAGTGCTCAAAAGCTGTGGCTGGGGGAGGGGAGGAAGGTGATGAGATGCTTTATCTCAAGCACTGGGCATGAAGCCAGGCATGCTGGGTCCCTATCCCTTTGTAGTACGGATATTGTGTTTTTGGCTGGGGGATGGCTGCTGCATTAAGTGGGCAATTAACTTCAACAGCATCAGTCACTGCCTAACTGAAGTGGGACACAAAACATAATGATGGCTATAGTGACTGTAAAAAGTGCCCCTTCCCAAAACTAATGCCAGTTCTCAGTGTGAGGGAGGGGGAGGGAGACTGACAGGGAAGGGAGATCACTTTTCATTGTCTGTTTAGAGCTCCTCCCTAACCAGCATTTTTTTCTTAACTCCACAGCCACAAGTCATGCAAAGGAAAGAACTTGTATTAAACAGAACACAAGAAACATGGAAAAGCATAAACAACGAAACAAATGTAACAGTGGAAATAAATGCAATGTTTTAAATAATCAATAAACACTGAAAGGTTTCCTGAGGCCCATTACTCCCCTGTGAATGCAAGCAGACTGTGGGCCCTGCGTGGCCTCAGCATACAGCATGACCTGAGCACACAGCATGTCCCCAGGTGGTGGCAGCCACTCCTGGATGATTGTTCAGGCTCTCGGGTCCTTCCATCTGATGTCTCGGGTGTAATTATTCCATCTGTCACAAGGAGCTACTGTGTATACCCCCAGCATGTACCCCCAGGGGTCACTGGACAGTCCTGCTTAAAGGTTAACTTGCTAGATGACATGGAGAGCACCAAGGATTCTCTCCTGTCTGCAGGCTCAAGGCAGATACGAGATGGTCCATTGACTTCTGCTCAGTCCACACTGTCCCTCAAACAGGTCCTGTTTGTACTCAGCAGTGGCTGTGTAGTGCTCCTTGGCTTCCTTATGTCAACTGACAAGTCACACAGTGGTGCGCCAGAACTCCTTGAACCCATGCCTGGCCATGGCCAAGCACTGATTGCAGTACACTGTCTCTTCTTCCCTCCATTGTGTGGTCTCCACAACCCAGGAGTGAGTGCACTCTGCCACAACAGCCTGCATGACCATCTTTGTGTGGGCAGGAGTCCTCCTTTGCCTGGATGCTTTCTGGGTACCAGTCTCTGACTGTGTCCTTGGCCCATTATCTAGTCCAGAGCTACCATTGCTGCCATTTGCAGGTATCTGGCCTGGAAGTAGAGTAGGATGAACTCTTATTTATTGTTTTGCTCACTGTTAGCTTGAAGAACTCTTCCAACAAAGTTCACCCTGCAAACTCTCACCATGGTAAGTTTGCTTTCTCCTGTGCTTCCTAGGGACCCAGAAATGGGAACTATGCTTGAGAAGCCTCAAGGCAAACAGCCAGGGGGTACAGCCAGGGCCCCTAACTCTGATGCGGGTCATAAAACACAGCAGACTGATTGAGGATGGGGCAGTCTGAGTATGGTCTGTTGTCCTGGGATCCCATAATGCCCCTTGTGTATAACCACAGGATACCGGCCCCTTAGCCAATGTCACCCTACTCCATTTGACCCCACAGTGGAGGGATTGCCTGTTCATTGCTGCATGACAGACAAGTGATCTTGACAAGTGATCTTGACTTTGGCTCATGGAGAGGGTGGGCATGCTATGGTAGGTCACCAGGGCATGTTAGGGAATGCCCACTGGTGTACCTCACTAGCCACTACTGTCACCCTGTATTTGGGGACTGGGAAGCAAGGCAATAGGGGGTGCTGCCTCCAATATAGCTGTCAGCCTATAAATCACAAAGTCTGCGGGCAAGGCACCATTGAAAGTTCATGTTTTGTGAATGCAAAGGGAGCAAGTATCTCTCTCTTCCACCTGCTTCTCCCTTGACGGGATTAGCAGGCCACCATTATGAAGTGATTACAACTATACCAGCTGGATGTTGTGCACTGAAGGAATATTTTAGTGGGGAGGGTCTGCTGCCATCTCCTTCCTCCCCCAACCTGCATGGACTCAGAGTTCCCAGCCAACCCTCTGATCTGTCCTTTCCCACTGTGAAACAACCTTGGACTTTACAAACAGAGTTTGCCAGGATGAGGGACGAGAGGGAGCCTGGATGACTTTCAGGCCCAGCATAAATCAGCATTTAGAGGAGTTCGGGTCAATATGATCAATACATACTTAGAGGAATCTGGGACAGTACAAATGATCAGCACTGGGAGGGGTCCAGAATTGTGCAGCCAATGCTACGGCTTCTTACAGGAGAACCTGAACTCCCACAGTGGTCTGCTCCAGTTGTCCAAGGGCAGACCTGATAATTTAAGAGCTATTTTATTTCTCACTACTTTGTTCACTCACTCAAAATGCTTCACCTGTATTAAAACATCTTTATCTATCCCTAATGTGTTGTTTACTGGGGGCCAAAGGTCACTTCTGCTACTTTGAGGCAGGAGGCCAAGTTGAGAAGCTAGTGAAACTGAACAAATGGGAGGTAGAAAACTTAGTGGCTGGGCATGAAGCCAGGACCGGCACCTTCTCTAAAATTCTGGGCATGAGGCCAGGGCGTTACCATCTCTCTGCACTAAAGGGACAGTGTTTTGAGTAGAGGGGTAGTGGAGAGGTTAAGTGGGCACTTAAATGGCATTGCTCACTGCCTGCCTGAAGTGGGACCCAAAACACAATGATAATTAAACACTGAACAGTGACTGTTAAAAGCATCCCTCCAAAACAATGCCAATTCCACTAATTGCCCCCTTTGCGTACCATGGGGCCAAACAGTTGCACAGGAGATGACGAGAGTGGCACACAATGAGGCATTTCCCAGACATTGTGCCCCAAGCCCATCTGTTATGTTCACCTGCATTTACCATCCCTGGGTTCTGTCCTGCCACAGATTGGGTATTCTGGGGCATTATGTTGGCATGAGAAGATGACTGGCTGGGATGCTGAACACAGTACATGGGTGGTAGCGAGGTCCAGGCACTCATCATCTGAGGCTGGGTTCACTTCAGAATCCACATGCCTCTAACAGATGGCCAGCTGGGCAGAATGGACTGGGAGTGACACATCTGGCTCATCACTCATGTCACTGTGCAGGCTTGAGAAAGCTGCATGTCCTTGACCATGATGGCATCAAAGTCCTTGTTGAACTCCTAGATAATGGCATAGGCTATGATGTCCACTGCATTTTGGACCTGACCATATCATTGTGCCCGAAGATGCAGAAGAGTTTCTTGCAGAGAGTGCATGTGACCCTGCATGCACTCAATATATGGTTGTTGCTCTATGTCTTCACAAACTGCTGCCTCAGTATTTTGCATTTGAACTGGCATTGCGTCTTGACATGGTCATGACACCAGGCTGCCATTTCCTTGGCAATCCACTGGAAGACTGTCTTTTTTCAGTGGCTTGACACGAGCACCCAGATTCTTGAACTTACCCCAGATGGCAGTGAGATCAGCCACCAAGCCATTGCTCCAGCTGCTGTCATGCTTGTTCAGGGCACTGGATTCACTGAACTGAGGGACCATTGTGGAGGATGGGTGTGTGAGGTATGGAGGTTCTGGAGGCCCAAAGATTTCTGAAGGTTTCTGTATGGGTGTGTGGGTGACTGAAGGTCCTTCATGGGACCAATGGGTCCTGGAGGTTTTTGGTGGTTGGCAGTGTTCATAGGATGCAGGCTCTGATGTTGGTCTCAGATGAGTGGCAAGCACAAAATGGCTGGCAAGTCACCATGCAAAGCAATTAATAGGTGGGGAGCAGCTAGCTGGGGCCTGGCACCTCTGGGCAGTAGTAGGGTCCTGCAGTCAGGGCCAGAGTGGCCAGACAGAGTTCAAGAGGGGCTATGACTGGGGCTGAAGTGGTGCACTGTAGGATGCTTTGATGACCAACTGGTCTGCAAGCCCAGCCAGAGTACCATTTTTGCCACTCCCTACAATGTACCACTCTAGGTGGCCACTTGTGCTGCCTGTATGGTTATACCAGCCCTGCTACAGATCTCCCAAAAGAAACTGAACCACAAAGTTAAGAATGCAAGCATCTTCAAAGACTAGCTAATGAATACATGCTAAAAACAAACTTACTTGTAGGACTGCCAAAATCCTTCCATAACAATTCAATATTCTGGGTTGAATATTTATTTATCACTCATAGTGGCTTTTATGGACCCATCATCTAGTTGCTTATGTATTTATCTTAACATGAACCTTTCATAGGCAGAGAAACACAATTTTACCCATTTTATAGACAGACAGCTATTGCTTTATTTCAACTAATTTTAAACCACCTAAGACAGGAAGTCAGTATCATCATCCCCAACTGAGTTGTCAAAGGTTAGTCAGCAGGTCAGTGGCAGAGCCAGGAATAGAGTGTAAGTCACTAAAGTTCAAAGTCCAAAGCTCTAGACACTGTACCATAGTGCTTCCCTGATTGACATGACTTTCCCAGTGTCAGACAGAGTGCCTACACAAGATGGGAGATCTGAAGTTGAGTGCTATGAAGTTGCTAGGATGCTGCTCTAAATACTGGGCCATGTTTCTTCATATCTCCTGATACTGTTGCTGGCACAAGGTGCCCAAGGGAGGCAACAATTGGGTTCGTTGCCCAGTGTATGTCGCGCCAAATAAACACACCGGGGGGAAAAGTAGACAGAGTTTATCTGAGCTCAAGTAAAAGGCGCAGGGAGACTGTATGGTCTCAAATGTTGCGCCCCTAGCCCCGCAACAGCGTATATTTATACCCTGGTCATTTTCTGCAGTAGTTTTTTACTAGCTGCCCGCCCCCCCCTTCCCCTTTCCCTCCTCCCTTCTCTCTCTGAGCGGTGCCCTTGCATTTTACAGATAACAGTTTTAGTTTGCTATTCATTCTGTTTTCCAGTATTACAGGAGATTACAAAGGTTGGGGAAGGGGTGGGGGGCTGGCTCTCCTGGGCCTAGAGCAGAGGGGCTTTATCGACACTCGTGGTTTTCTATCCCTCTGAGTTACCTGGGGTTATGCCCAGTGACACCAACAACTTCCCCCTTTGAGAATACTTAACAAAGTTTTGGCTGAGTTTTTTTATATTTTGAAGATAAAAAGTGATTAAGTGTTTGGGGACTGGGATTTTTAATGCAGGGGTATAGTGCAGCGCTCGGGGAGGGGGATACACAGACTTTGCGTAGGAGGGCATTACAGCACATAAATAAGAGAAGGGTAATTAAACATAACACAACACCAGTGACCAGGAGGTGAAGGATGCCCGTTCCTAGGTTTTTGAGGTTGGGCAACTAGCTTCAGAGAGAATTGAAAACAGTGGGTTCACTTTCCTGACTTTTTCACTGATCAAAA
>NW_017728886.1:222612899-222619507 GCF_001723895.1 Crocodylus porosus
TAAACACACTGGGGGGAAAAGTAGACAGAGTTTATTTGAGCTCAAGTAAAAGGCGCAGGGAGACTGTATGGTCTCAAATTTTGTGCCCCTAGCCCCGCAACAGTGTATATTTATACCCTGGTCATTTTCTGCAGTAGTTTTCCACTAGCTGCCCCGCCCTTCCCCTTTCCCTCCTCCCTTCTCTCTCTGACCGGTGCCCTTGCATTCCACAGATAACAGTTTCAGCTTGCTACTCATCCTGTTTTCCAGTATTACAGGAGATTACAAAAGTCAAAGAAAAGGTTACAAAGGTTGGGGAAGGTGGGGGGGCCCTGGCTCGCCTGGGCCTAGAGTAGAGGGGCTTTATCGACACTCATGGTTTTCTATCCCTCTAAGTTACCTAGGATTATGCCCAGTGACACCAACAATACTGTGAGGAAGCAATCTGCACAAGTGGTGGCTAGGAAAGGCTTTGAAATGGCCAGTGTCCTGAATTCAACCCATTCTGAGGTAAAAATCCCATTCTGGCTACGTAGTTGAGCATTATAGGCAAGATTTCTAGTTTAGACTTTCCATCAATTCCAAATCATGGTTTTAGTGGTCATAGAAAGTGGCTAGTGTGTATCATGATTAAATGCTATGTGAACTACTAATACAATATTCCAGCAATGTGTCTTGCAGTTCTTGCTTGTTTTTCTCTGTCTCTGTTTATGTGTTTGGGCAGCAATTTTAAAATGAATACATTGTTTAATATGATTCCAGTGAAGCGGCTGCAGAGCATTTTCTGATAACGTAAGAGCATGAGTTCCTGCTGTGTCACCTTGTCTATCCTGGTGGTAATCGTTTCAAAGAATTTCAACAAACTAGTCAGGCATGATCCTTTCATGAACTACTCTGACAACCCTTAATCAGAGTGTTTTCTTTATGTGTCTCTTCCACTTTGAACCTACAGTTTTAAAAAAAACTTTCTTTCTGAGTGATGGCTGGTTTGTAATTTCTTTGTGTATACCTCTGTTCACCAATTTAATGCCACTACAATACCAGTCTGCTCTTGGCAATGTTGTTTTTAAACTGTCTGTTTTTAAGCATTTGGGAGGTGCACAGCTACTCTGGTGACAGGAGCCATATAAAGCTGCATCTAACATAAAGTCATCTATTTCAAACATATATATTTGCCACTATACTATTTCCACAGATTATGGTCTGTGCTCACAGATTTTTTTGCCTTGCCTGAGTGAAGAGGCCTAAGAGCAAGATGGAGGTGAAGAGTTACTTTTACCAAAAAAAGATGTTGTAAAGCAAGACAGAACTAGATATAAGCCTCAGGGAGTGCAGCTCACAGAATAACCCTTCTTTAAATATGATGGTGAAAGGTGCAGCATACAATCCCTTCTAACAAATACTGTCTGATTCTATTACAGTCATATGTCAGGGCAGGTCCCTGATTACACCCTTCCCCTGCAAATCAGCAAGTCGCTCCCATTTAATTTTTTGTGGGACAGCTCTAGGTATGCTATCTACAGTTCTTCTGATAACTTGGAGTGAATCCATAATAGGCAACTGGCTATCATCAATCAGCTCTACACTGCTAGCTGATAGAGAAGATATAGATTAGATTCTATGGGATCCATCTACCAAGAATATGTCAGTCTTCTTGTAATTTGTCTCGACACTTTCCTGATGCATAGCAGAAACTCCCTGTGTACTAAATATAGTTGGAATGGTTACAGCGTCATGGAACTCAGAAAGACACCATTAAAATTCATGGACACACTGCTACAGCTTTAAAGTTTCTGGGGCAAAAGTTAGAGATAGACTTTTAACTTATTAGGTAAAGGGTAGAAGAGTTTAGTGTGCTGGGAATTTAACTGCAAATACAGCTGGATGTTAAGAGTTTGGAGTTGTACTTTCATAGATTTCATAGACATTAGGGCTGGAAGGGACCTCAGGAGATCATTGAGTCCAGCCCCCTGCCCAAAGAGCAGCAAGTCAGCTGGGGTCATAGGATCCCAGCAAGATAAGCATCCAATTTGCTCTTGAAGGTGTTCAATGTAGGTGCTTGAACCACCTCTGATGGCAGGCTGCTCCAGACCTTGGAGACTCGGACAGTAAAGGCATTCTTCCTTATGTCCATCCTGAAAACGTCTTGCAGTAGTTTATAACCGTTCAACCTCATCATCCCCTGGGGTGCTCTGGTGAACAAACGTTCCCCCAGATCCTGGTGAGCACCCCTGGTAAACTTATAGGTGGTCATCAGATCACCCCTGAGCCTGCACTTTTCCAGGCTAAAGAGTCCCATGGCTCTCAGCCTGTCATGATAAGATCTGTTTTCTTGACCTCTGATCATGCGTGTGGCTCTTCTCTGGACTTTCTCAAGCTTCTCCACATCCTTTTTGAATTGTGGAGCCCAAAACTAGATGCAGTACTCCAGCTGTGGCCTCACCAAGGCCGAGTACAAGGGGAGAAGGACATCCCAGGATTTGCTTGAGAAGCATCTATGGATGCAAGCCAGCATTTTGGTCGCTTTACGAGTCACAGCATCACATTGCAGGCTCATGTTCATCTTAAAATTGAAATGTTATTTTAATGTTTTAAAGAGCAACATGGCTTCAGTTAAAAATATTTTTCTTTGAGGAATATGTCTCAGCCTCATAGAACATTTAATGAAATTAGTCAATAATTTTCACTGCATATGGTCTTGCAATTGAGGCCTGGAAATAATGAAATGTGCTAGAGTTGCCATTAAATTGTGTAAATATAGAATCATTCAGATATACTGCAGCTTGATGTTTGATGTTTTGTGGTATAAGATTTATTAGGACGTTCCTCTGCTATGCACACACAACTACAGTTTGAATTTACAAGGCTACGTTGCTTAACCATGCATAAATTGAAGGGTATATTCTCCTCTCATTGCACATGTGTAATTTCCATTAATTCAGTGACATCAAGCAAGAATTAAATCAACAGTAATATCAACTTTTTTATGCTCTTGAATGCTTCCATTATTGCCTTCAGCATCTTATGTTTTTTGTGCTAGTAAGGTAAGGAGTCAGAATCTCTGAGCAGCCAACCAAAACTTTCATATTGTCATTAAAAAACAAACCATCTTGAAAAATAAAGATTTGTTTTTCATGGATCTGTTCCCCCATGTGGATGTTTTAAATGTGTTCAGCTCTCTTTAATTTGGATTATTTTAGGCTTTTTGCAAAAACACTTGTTACAAATATGTAAAGCTTTTAACAAATTGTGTAGCGGTGATGTTTACTGATCCCTTACCAGAACTTGTACAAAGAAAGAGTATTGTCAATTTTTCTTTGATAACTAAACTTGTTATACTTTTCATTTCGCTGTGTCCTCATTATAACTGTTCCACATTTTGGAAGTTCCAAGTCCTATGGCTTGCATTATGTTGCTGTCTCTCAAGCTATAGGGTTTCTGTAGAACTGCAAATGTTTTCTGTAGATGTGCAGTCGAGTTCTTTTGTTAAAAAAGTGGCATTTCAGTGCTTTGTGCTAATATATTTATAACATGAAAGAAAAAATCCACCTAAAAAAATTTGAAACCAGATACTGACTTGCTTTCAGAACGTAAAGGTCAGTCATAACTACTGACATGTTGTTCAAGATCCCTCATCTGTAACTGGACAAAAAATGGATGTTGCATTTTGGTAACTTGAATCTCTTATTTTTATTTTTGTTACTGCAGCAATGGAAGTATACATAGAATTCAGCTGTGGACACAGCACAGTACCTTAGAAACTAAAGCTGTGAAAGACAAAAAAAATCCCTATTGCCTTTTGTTGTGCATATTGTCTTTGGTTATATTTCAGATCACTCCATGCAAACTTCCTAACTACTTTTGGAAACAGAACTCTATTCATCATGAGTTTCAATAAAATCTTGAAGTCAAATAGCCACATTTTAATCTGTTTCCAGTAAATGGAAACCTGATTTACCTTGGAACACAATGGGGTTCACAGTATAAGATATCAAAAAAAAAAAAACAACCCACAGTTTTTGAGATTCTATGGTTAAGTTAAACAGTTTCTTAGACTTTGGGAGAATCAAAGTACAAACAGAGGTGTAACAAGTGGTTTCTGTACCCTGGGCAGAAACAACAGCAGTCAGGTTCGCTGTGGCAGCTGCAGTGGCCAGCGTGGCAGTGGTAGCAGCTGTTATTCTTGTGCCTGCACTAAGCTGGCAACTGCAGCTGGTACCCTTGTCTCCCACCCTTTCTATGATAAAGGTTTTCCTTTCTTGGATGAGGTAAGGTGGTAGGCTTTTTTCAAATAACTTTGAATTAGCATTTACCTAGGTTTCAGCTATAAACCTTCCACCATCTCTTGATGACCTTTTAATCAATATTAAATGTCCCATGAATCTGGTGTTGATAGCTCAAGTAGAATTATAAAATATATCATGGGTTCAACTTAATGGCTTTAAGACAGACTACCCTGCACAGTTTGAAACCCAGAGCTTACACGTTTAGGTAAATATTCATGGGGGTATCTCTATCTTCCATTCTGATTTTGACTGCTCTATCAGCATTGAAGCATTATATAAGATTATGTCCCACTGCCTGTGTTAAGTGAAAGAGTCCCTTGATAGTTTCTGTTTGGTGCCTACTGTCTGGGTGAAAAATCAGGTTGTTATTAATTATTTTCTACATCCTAATTCAGCATCTTGTTTACAGTCACTTGACTGATTTCCCCATGCAACCACAAACTGATGCTTGAGGAATTTTATACAAGGTAATCAGAGTAGAAGTTCAGGTCTGGCCAAACTTCCCAGTTTCCCCCAGCTCTTCTGCTTGTAGTTTATTAACCCTCCTTAGTCATTGATTTAAAGCCTATTGTTCAATCAGCACCTTCTTGGCAAGGGTAGATAGTTTTCTGCCAGAGAGGGTGCATCTACATGAGACATGTTAATGCACTTAAGCCTAAATTAATGTACATTACAGGCATGCAACTACATGTGCACACCCTTAATGTGCATTAACTTAGGCTAATCGTGCCTAAATTTCATACCTGTAAATGCAAATACAGGTATCATATGTAGGCGTGATTAGTTAATGTGCATTAAAGCACATGTAGATGTGTGCTGGGTCTGCCCTGGCACTAGGGGGCCAGCCTGAGCCAAGCACCAGGGAACATCAAAGGGTTGAGGTGCTAGGCACATGCCCCAGGGTCCTGACCCCTAGGCTTCCCCTATGGATCTCCACTCTGGGCTTGAAGACCCAAAATAGTGTAAATAGTTTCTCCCTTGTATATAAATTCCTCCTTGTATCTAATTTCTCACTTGTAAGTGGGTTTTTGTTGGTGGTGAGTGGGGAGGATGGTGGAGTGGCTCTGTTGGTTGAGGATAGAGTGGGAAGGGGGCTCTGTTTGTTGAGGAGGAAGAGGGAAAGGTGCAGGGAAAAAAATGGGAGACAGTCTGCAGAAATGCATAATGGATTTGGGTGTAGGCACCTTGCATTCTAGAAGAAACAGTCAGAGCAGGGCAAGGATAAGGAAGGCAAAGTGGTGGCAAATATTTAGCATGGAACAAAAAACCCCCAAGAGATATGTACCTGTAGCTACTCTCCCTAACAAGCAGCATTGCCATATGCCATTGCCAATTGACTCTCCCCCAGGTTATCATGTTCAGTAGCTAGTGCAACCACTGGATAGTTTTGAGATGGGACAGAATATGAATGAGTCACTTCCCTACTAAGATAGAAGTGTGGGTAGATAGAAGTTTCCTCTTCCATCAGCCACTCTATAACTGTGTAGAAACAGAGGATAAATAATCTAGTGATACATAATCAGACAGCTGGTTATGATACATGTTTCTGCTAGTTGTCATCACATTAAGTACTTTTCAGTTTTGTTGCTATCTGCATATCTTATTTACTGTCAGTTGGGATGGTTTCTCAACACAGGACTAGTACTTACATTATTTAAAAATTAGAGTACTTGTTGCATGAGTATACAGCTACATAGGAAACAAGGAATAGGCAAAAAGTTTTTTCAAACATTAAAGAAGTTACATGATCATGTAAACAATAACTAATTGATGCAATGGTGTAAGCATTAAAACAACACACAACATCATGCTTCTTCATTCATCTCCCTCCCCCCCCATCATTGTGTGTGGACCTGTCTGGTTCTTCAGGGCTCAGTCCCTGTGTTGCTTGGACCAGGCCTGCAAAGCAGCAATGTTTTGAGTACTTGCTGGGTAACCACTCTTCTCCTTGTCCCCACCAAAGTACAATGTCTGGCATGTTCCTATGGATGTTATGTATAAGCCCTGTCACCTTGCCTTCAGCAACTCATATGCACATTCTACTAGCAGCCTAAAAATGATCAGTATAATTTGTGCTTCTTCTGCCAGGTGATTTTATATCTAGCTTTGTGAGTGAAGTCAGTAAAAAGTAGACTGTATCCTTCCCTATCATTAGATTCCATACTGAAAACTGGGTTTGGATGAGGTGAGGTCTTTTCTGTCCTTTATTATCAGTCCAGTAAAAGATATCACAAAAATATCATGTCTGAAGAACAGGAAGTAACAACACAACTGAGTAGGATCTATAGTTTCATAGTTTCATAGTAGCTAGAGTCGGAAGGGACCTAGGTAGATCATCTAGTC
>NW_017728886.1:222627089-222628535 GCF_001723895.1 Crocodylus porosus
CCCCCATCACTTACCTGTTTCTCCCTTTTGACCATTGGTCTGGGCTCGCTGGCTGTTGCTGGGCCTGGTAGTTCATCGTCTCCTCCGCCCTCATCTTCCCCCTCCCCCGACGAGCCTAGTTTAAAGCCCTCTGAAGGAGGTTCACCAACCTGGAAGAGAACACATGCTTACCTTTAGGTAAGCGTGTTACTATGAAGTGTGTTACTGTGACAAGCATTGCAAGAGTGTAGTGAAGAGGCCTGCACAGAGACATGGTTCTAGGGCACCTTAAAGTGTTGTCTTTAAGGGTAAGTGAGGGCTTTCACTGCCACTGTTCTTTGTGCAGCTCTAGAGAATTGGGGTGTAGATCCCAGCTGGCCAGACATATGGAAGAGTTGAACTCTGAAGAGCTCTGTGCTGCTTATGCCATTCCCTTCTGACTTCACAGTAAGCAGCTTGCTCTCTCATTTCAGTATTAGTGGTGGCCATATAGTGGAGAAGACTGAATGTGACTTTCCCCTGGCTCTGGAAAACCTGACTTAGGGCTCCACACTCTTGCAGAAGACCCTGGCCTCATGTGGACTGCCTGCCTATTAGGCAAAGATGTGGGTGAAGTGGTCACAGAGGTCCAAGTGCCCTGCAGAATAACAACTCTATGGAAACCTGGGACAGACAAAGGATGGGGATGTGAGTACCATGAGGAATCCCATCCAATGGACTCTGGTAATGATCTTGTGCAGGTTGCCAAGGCAGATGAAAAAGTTTGTAAGAATGTCCTTGATGATTTCTGGGATTGCCATGCTGGCCATGGATTTGCCAATGCTGAACTGGTTGGGAATGGAGCGAAGGCTGTCAGAGGTTATAAGCTTCCAGATGAAGATGGTGAAGTGCTTTGCTCGGCTCAGGGGTGGCCTAATGCTGATGTTCTGCCCATGCGGTATAGAGGGTCAGCTCAGCAATAATGTCCATGAAGGTAGTCTGGCACATGTGGAAGCTCTGCAGACACTGATAATCACTCTAGGTGTCTTCCCACCAGTCACTGATCATTCCATGGGCCCTCCAGCACCATCTACAGGCTGGAGATGCTCCTAGATCACCTAGGATGGTATGGTATTCATTATAACCTCATCTTTATCGGCTACATGAAAGCCATTGGTCCTATTGAAAAAGTTTGGTGGACACAGGCTCCAGGAGCTGGCCACACATGGCGCTTCATGCCACCAAGCCCTGAGAAGAAGGACACTCAAAATCTCCTTAAGTCCTGGCAAGATGCACACACGGTGACAAGGAGGTGGTGGTGCAGCTGTTGGGTCCACTGGCATTTGTGAGAGGGGTTGGGATCCCTGCAAGGTGAAGCCACAGAAATGGATATACTGTAACTAGCAAGAGAGGCAACACATTCTGTTCTCATTTCTGGATGCATCCAAGTAGGGAGGGAGGGAGGGGTTAACCTGAGTGGGAGTTCTC
>NW_017728886.1:222629560-222642961 GCF_001723895.1 Crocodylus porosus
AGGGTGCCGTGAGTGAGGGAAGGCATCAGAGGCTGGTGGCAGAGCCAGTGAAGGCAGCACGGATAACACCCCTACATGCCCGGCAGCACCCAGTGAACACCAGGGCTTTATTTTGAAGTACCAGGAGCTGGGGCAGGCAGTGCAGCCATGGTGGGGGAAGGGCTGGGGGAGTGGGGAGGGGTCAGGGAGGCTGGTAGGGGTCCCCCCATGGTCCCCTCCCCCAACTCCCTCTCCTCCACCCCTAGTACTTAAAAGTTCGGAGTCAGCTACAGCTCCCTGCTGCAGCCACCAGGGACTGTACAAATCATCAAAGCTCTCCGAATCTTTGGAAAAGATTCGGAGAGCTTTGAATCAATTCAGACCTTTAAATTGGTCCCCTGATTCTATTCAGATTTGAAGATTTGGCCACAAATTGGGCTGAATCTCCTTCAAATCAAATCACCAACTGAAGCTTTGCAGAGCCCTAGCAACTACCACTTGTTACAAATTAGTGCAAGATGGGGCTGTTGTTACGAAGTTGGCCACACTGTGCTCTCCCATAACTTCATATTTTCATTTGCTATTTCAATTATTCTGAAATATATGTCATCCTAACAGAAAGTTTGTGGTTTTCTGTTTGTGGAAAAGGCTTAACAAAGGTTTTAAGTAGCTCACATAAGGTTATTTGCTATAATTCTATGGATTTTCTTTTCATTTATCTAAATAAATCATACTTGTAATACTTCTCATTTGAAAAGTATCAGTAACTCAGATGTTTTAATTAATCTTTTAAAGGTTTGTGTAACAAAGCAGATTCTGTGAATCATTCATTCATCATCTGTTATCGTTATATATACTAAGATGGTTTGTCTACAGAATCCAAAATTAGTAAGTATATTACAACAATAAAGAAGATATTTCACTTTCTAGGAGTTTAGGGTGTGTCTTCTGGTTATTTCTATTTGAAAATGGTGTTTCTCAATTTCTAAAATTTAAAAATATACGCATGTGTTAAATTTGATTATTTGTAGATTTTCCATACATTATTTTCTTAATAAATATGTCAATTTGAAATTGTACCAACTTTAACTAGCCTACTACCCTGTCTACCTTCTCATTCCACATTCAGCAAACAGAGGATAATGCTTTAACTGAGCAAAAGCAATGGAAAGTACCCTTGAATTTTAGTAACCTTTTAAAATGATCTAATACATGGAGTTTGTAACCCTAGTTCTTTCAGAATTCTCAAATGTATGCTCACTGATCTCATGCCCTATGAATTTTTAATACTCCTGTAGGCTGTAATCTGTGCACCTGTTTCTTTAGATTCTGCATCTGCTTATACTTCTTTGTTGTTCATATTTCAACAAATGTCCACCCACTTCATGATAAAGAAATAAGGAATATAATTTGTTAGCTGTGTGCTAATTTCTGTTCTCTAATTCTTAATTGTAGCCCTTATTTTCATTTGTTCTATATCAGATCAAAAGTGCTATTAGGCAATATGCTTCTGCTTCCATTAAGTTATAGCTCTTACTCCTCTTGGAATATATCAATATTTATCATATTCAGTGTATCAAATATTTGAGGTGAAATCCTGGTTTTTTACAATATCAAATGGAAGGTGGGAAGACACTTATTTAAAAAATGAATGCCAGATGGCTTGAGGAAGCACTTCTTGCTTGCAGTTTTAATACTGCTCTGAATAGGAGTACTTACACACCCATCACTTGGCCCAATGAACACACTCAAAAGAAGTCCAGAATGCTGGACAGCCCTTCAAACCAACCCATCTCCTGTTCTCTTCTGTTCTACCATTCAATTCAATATCCAGTTCTTTGCCATGTACTGAAGGAAGCATAGGTGTGTGTGATGCGGGAGATGCAATTTTTTATTCTATCTCCAGCCTTAAGAACTCTATATTTACTATAAATAATTAAATGAGAGATGCATCTAAAGAGATATATGAGTAATGTGAGGAGAGGCTGAAGGAGCTAGGCATGTTCAGCTTGTGCAAAAAGCACTTACGAGGGAATGTGATAGCAGTCTTCATACCTGAAAGGATGCCATAAAGAAGAGGGAAAGCACTTTTTCTCTCTTGCTGCACAAGTTTAGATTGGATACCCAGACAAATCCTTCACTGTTAGAACAAAGAGGCAGTGGAATAGACTTCCTAGGGAGGTTTTGGACTCACCATCACTGGAGGTATTCAAGAAGAAGCTGGATAGCCACTGGTTGGGGATGATCTAGGAAAGATATGCCTATTTTCTACCATGGGCATTTCTAGTTTCTGAGCTTTGCTGGTTGCTCTCTCCCTCTTCTCCTTTTTCTGCTCTATGTGTCAGGGTGCTTTTAAGCCTTTCCAGAGGCTTTGGGGGTTGGCTACAGCCAAGAATGAGTTGTGCCAATTCTCCTGCTAGAAGCAAAACTGGAAGTTCCAGGCTAGAGGGTCTTTCCCCTTCACTCAGGATCATACAGATCACCATATTTGGGGTCAGGAAGGAATTTTACGTCATGGTCAGATTAGTATGGACTGTGGGGCATTTGCCTTTCTCTGTAGTGGGAGGCATGGCCCTCTACCTGGGATGTCTTGAGCAAATATTGACAACATTTTATAGGAGGAGGATATTGGCTGCTGTGATTCCCCTTTTTTGCCTATGGCAGTTCAGGGTGTTAGGTCTATGTTGTGTCAGGGTTTATGGTAGTCTTATGTAGAGTTTAGATTATGGTTGTATGGGGTGGTTTGGATAGGGATGATACTGCCTCAGGTCGGGGATTGGACTAGATGACCTCTGGAGGTCCCTTCCAGCCCTACTTCTCTATGACTGTATGTACCCTGTGTTAGCTAGTGATCAGCAAGAAATACAGATTCAAGAATCTCAGTAGTTATTAAGGATTTTTTCCTCCTGAACATTATTGCTTGATGGGTTGAAGCTGGGAAGTTTGTAGCCTTGTAGATTTTATTTTTCCTAATATAGATGAGGGTATTAAACAATTATCAATAAAAATATAATTTATTACTTAATCCTACTAAATTTTGGATTGGGTAATGTGTTCTGGCAATGTGTTTCACAGCTTAATAATCTGATGAGATATATTTTAAATTGACTGTCCTATTCTTGTGCAATGAGTGGGAGAAACTGGATCATCCCAAGTTTCTTTCCTTAAAGCATTCATTATTTACAACCTTATATCATGTCACCTCTAGTAAAACTCTACTCTAAATATTCCTAATCTTTTCTATATCTCCTTATGTAGAACTGTGCCTCTAATCATTCATGACTAAAGTAAAACCACCAGAAACTACTATAAACACTCTCACTGGCATCTGTGAGTTTTTCAATGTTTCAATTCCTAGTAGTTCTTAGAATGTTACTTCTCTTTGTCATGAGGGTAACCTTTAGGCCTCTGCCAAGCAGCAAGTACTCAGTTTGGATTCGGCTCATTCGGAGGGACAGTGATGCAAATCACTGTCCCAATTCTATTTGGTCAAATTGTATCTGAAAATTTGGCACTGCTTTGGAGATTTGGCCATAGACTAAACAGGCATCAGTCCTTGATGCTGGACACAGCTGCCTCCAGCTGGTAATCTGTTGTGGTGGGTGGAGAGAGGAAGGAAGGGACATGGGTGAGCAGATCAACACCCCCACAGTGAGGAAGGGATTGGGGTTGGGGCTGGGGCTGGGACCTGGGCTGGGGCAAGCACTGCCCAGGCAGGGAGTGGGGTGGCTTGTAACACTGTACACCGCTGGTCTGGGAGTTGCTTGTCTGGTCTCTTGTCCAGTGGCTCATGCTGTTGCTTCCACCACCGGTCTAAGGGGGGTGGGGGGGCATGTGGCCCCCCCATCTGTACAAGGCTTGGGCTGGGGCTGTGCTGGACGAAAGGCAGAAGGCATTGGGAGCAGGGGCTATGCCCCCTCGCCACTTGCCCAGCCAGTGTGGGGCCAGAGCAAGGCTAGCCACTGAGCTGCCTCCAGATGAGCAGGACCTTTGCCCCAGCTGGGTGAGTGGCAGCAGGGCATGCCGGGTGGGGGGGCAAGTGCCTCCAGATCAGGGCAGGCAGTGGAGGGGGGTTATGGGGGAATTGCAGCAAGTTTTTGGGTGGCACATGCCCCCCCATGCCCTGCTGCCTCTAGCTCAGCCATTGTGGGGCCAGTGCAAGACTGAGCCACTGCACTTCCTCTGGACAAGCAGCGGCTTCACCCCAGCTGGGCAAGTGGTGGCAGAGCATGCAGAGGAGATTGTGAATCTGGATTGATGTGGGGTGGCAGCAAAGCAGAGCCTATTGGGGGGCTGCAGCAAGTTTTTGGCTGGCACATGTTACCTCTGTGTCCTGCTGCCAGTAGCCCAGCTGGGGTGAAGCTGCTTTTTGTCCGTGAGGCATGAGGAGACTGGGTTGGCTCCTGCCATTGCACACCGCTTCTCTGGAGGCAGCACAGAGGCTCAGTCTCATGCTGACCTCATGGTGGCTGGGATAGCATTTGGGGGCATAGCTCCCACCCTCAGTGCATTCTGCCTGTCACCCACACAGCCTCATCCCTGTCAGCCCCGTGCAGATCCTAGGGCACATGCCCCTGGCCCATGCCCTCCTGGACCAGCAGTGAGACCAGTGGCGACAGTTGCTGGACAAGCTGCCACACAAGCAGCTCCCAGACCAGCAGCGCACAGCAGAACGAACAACTCCACCCACTCCCTGGCCAGGGCTGTGCTTCAGGAGGCTAACCTCTGTTGCCCATCACTGGGCTACACTCCACAGGCAGGTGGAGCCAGGGCTGTGCTCCAGGCGAGTAGCCCCAGCCACAGCCCGGAGCACAGCTGTGGCTCTGCCTACCCCACAGAATGCAGCCCAGCAACAAGGGCTTGCCACCTGGAGCACACCCCTGACCAGGGAGGGGATGGGGTGGCTCATGCTGCTGCATGCTACCAGTCCACAGCTCATGCCACCAATCCAGGAGGGCATGGGGTGGGGGCATGTACCCCAGGATCTCCTCTCTTGCTGTGGGGGCATTGATCTGCCCCCCCACACCCCGTCCCTCCTCACTCCACCCACCACAACAGACTTACCAGCTGAAGGCAGCTATGTCTAGCATTGAGGACTGATGCCTGTTTAGTCTATGGCCAAATCTCCAAAGCAATGCTGAATCTTTTCCAGATCGATTCAGAGGCTTCTGATTTGATTCAGACGTTTGAACAGGTATCCTGATTCAATTCAGATTTGGAGATTTGGCTGCTGAATTGAACCGAAACTCCTCTGAATTGAATCAACTACTGAAGCTTTGCATAGCCCTAGTGACCCTACTGAAGGACTCAAAATAAAGGTTATACTATTTATTTATACAATATAGTCAAAAAATGTTTCAGCATTAATCTAATTGCCACCCCTCAAACAGCTTTTGCTTTTTTGACCATTGCTGTGCATCCAGTAACATTTCCTCTGGTGTGTCCAGAGATCACATAGTGTCACAGTAGAAGGGAAAAAAATACCACTGGTATTCAGCCATAGTTATTATTCTTGTGTTTTTTTTCCTTTTTAATAACCTGTAAAGGCATTTTTTTTAACATACCTTTCCATTTGCTAGTTGAACAAGCTAAGAAATGGCTTTGTGTTGTAGAAATTATTGGCATTTTTCACTACATGAGCTTCCTGGAAGTAAAAAAGCAAAATTCTAGCAGAACTACAAAAAGCTGTACATTGGTTTTCCCATATATTATTTATTTGGTGACCCTTAATTTTATTGCCATCGAAGTAATAAATAAAACCTTTCTTCTGATTACAGATCTAGACTGAATGTAGTTTTCCAAACTTATGCTGGTTTTAAAAATGTTGACCTAACTTTTATATTAAAAAAGTATGGTTTCAAGGAAACATTCATAACATCTGGATTACTGGTTGTTCTTAAATGATGGCACTCTATTCCTCTCTCTTTCTCATTCACTAACACCATCAATATTATATTAAGTGAAGCAGCTCCACAAAGAAGCATTAACTTGAGACATGTTTATATCCTTGTTCTACTCGATTTGGAGCATGAACTTAAAATGAGTTCTTCTGTATCCCAAGCTAGTAGAATATTTTGCAGCAATAGATCTCTCCCTTTCTCAGAATGAAACCTCTAAAAATTTGCAGTCTTTTGAAAATAGTGTAATTTTTCAATTTTCCCCATTCCAAATGACTTCCATTGTTCTTAGTTGTCTAGGAAGAGCTGAAAGTTAATTATGTGCGCATCTGTGTTCATTCAAGTACCCTGTCATGACAAAATCTCTCCAACCATGTCCAAGGTTACAGAAATGGACAATAAACTTCCTCTCAACCATAATGGTCTCAATCATACCATATTCCACACATTCTGAAAGTCACCCTGTATACCTAGTGATTTTGAATGTACAAATGTGCCTGTGACAGGGTGGCAGAAACACCCTGTCATGCAAACACAGGGGGAAACAAAGAAAAAAAAACTTACCGGGGAGAACCCAGACAAAAGGTGAACTGTGGTGAGCCTGGGTGGGAAGAAGACCATGCCTCAGATCATCAAGGGGAATGGCTGAGGCTGCAGCAGATCAAAGGTTACCAGGGCAGCCCAGACTGTCATAAGAGAGTACAAGTCTCTAGGGGCCAAGCTCAACAAGATAGTGTTGCAGGGCACTAACATGTCTGCTCCTTTAAGAGCAGAAACTGCCTAGGAAAAAGCCAGACAGAAGCCCACAGGTGCAAGTTACTATGGCCAGAGGCTAACAAGTAAATTAGCCTGCACCTGCACCCGGTCAGCTGATAGGAAGAGACAGGGCCCCAGGCATATATAAACCCCAGGGCTGGGACTAGAGGCTTGGTTCTCTGTCTGCAGCCAAGGGGGGAGGAGCTCTCAGAGAGGCAGCTCATCAGAGAGGCTTGTCTGCCTGTTCTACTCTGGGTAGGATTAAGGGGCTCCAGGAGCTCACCAGATACCCTGGCCTACAAGGCACTTAGTGCTGGGAGAAGTTTGATTTTTTTTTTTTTTTTTTAAGGGACAGAACACACCCTGAACTCCTTGTAATGTTATAGCCTGGGGCTCATATTTTAGTTGCTGTTTATACACCGGTGGATTGGACCGAGGCTACTGGGGAAAGAGGAGGCCTCATTGGGGGTTACTATGGTGTGGAGACCCCAGTGCCAGAGACAGGTGCAGTGACAAGGGGGTGAGCAGACCCCAGTGCCAGGGGTCTCACTGTCAAAGGACAGACCCCAGCACCAGTGTGGGGCACAGGGGCAGGGCTGTGGAGAGCCCAGTGAGGACAAAATGCCAAGCTATAGCAAGGCCCCAGGAGAGACAACATTTAAATACCATCTGCAAGGCTTGAGGCATGGTAAAGGGGTGGTTTTGGAGCCATGCATCTAGCCTATAAGGCTGAGGGTGTCCCATGAGGCACCCATTTTGAAGCGGGACCACAGGGTTCAGTGGGGTCCACCAAGACCGTGTCCAGAATACAAGCTCGAGGGCAGCCTTCCAATTTATTAGAATTCCAAGCAAGACATGGCAGGGAAGAAAGAGGGTGACTGTGGGGCAGGACTGGCATGGTCAGGGAGCCCTAGGGGTATCCTGGCCATCCCTGGGGACCCCACACCATGATGGGGACCCAGGTGGTTTTCTCTTCTACTCTTCCAGTGAGCAGATGTGGATGGTGCCACAAGGCATGCATTGGTGAGGTCAACCAGTGGCTTCAAAGCTGGTGTTACCAGGTGGGCCTTTTCTTGGACCATGACCCACATTTCCACACAAAGGACATGTTCTGGCAGGACAGGTTTCACCTGTTCCAAAAGGTAAGCATGTTTTTTCTTCCAGGCTGGCTGATCTTGTATGGTGAGCTTTAAACTAGGTTCACCAGGGGATGGGGACATAGAGGAATATGAGGGCAGTTCACCGTCAAGCCAGGTGACATGCACAAGTAGTACCCAGGTAAGTGACAGGGGCCAGGGCAGGCTTAGGAACAAGGGGGAGTCACATATACCTACAGGAAGCCTCAAACACTTCTACATAAGTGCTTAAAGCATGGAGAATAAGCAGGAGGAACTCACCCTCCTGCTAGCTAGCAAAAACCCAGACCTGGTGGGGCTCACTGAAACCTGGTGGGATTCTACCCATGACTTGGGCAGTGGACACTGGGGGCTTACAGGCTGCATAGGCAGGACAGAGCAGGGAAAAAATGTGTGTGGGGGGTCTAGTGCTCTATGTCAAACAGCAATACATGTCCTCAATGATTGGGATAAGTTCAGAAGAGGGGCTAACTGAGGCACTCTGAGTTAGAATGCAAGGGGGTCGGGGAGAAAGGGACTTGATAGGGGACATCTACTACAGACCACCTCACCAGGGGGATGAACTGGACATGGAATTCTCAGGTCAGCTCACAGAGGCTGTAAAGGCAAGGGATGTCATTGTCATGGGTGATCTACACTACCCAGACATCTGTTAGGAGGAGCAGTTGGCCAGGTCCGACCACTCGTGTAGGTTCCTCGCTGGGATACAGGACCTCCATCTAACTCAAGAAGTGCATAATCCCACCAGGGGAAATGTCTTGTTGGACTTTGGGAAGCAAGGAACTATTACCAAGAAGGAATTACATCTCTGTTGCCCATGACAGCAGGGAAGCTGTTAGGAAGGCCAAGGCAAAGATGGAGCTAGGGCTAGTGACCAGAATAAGGGATAACAAAGAGTCCTTTTTCAAATACTTAGGGAGTAAGAAGGCACCAGGAATGTGAGGCCCCTACAGGACAGGTTTGGCAATCTGGTGATTGCAGCTAATGAAAAAACTGACCTCTTTAATTAATTTTTTGCCTCCATATTCCTGAACAGGGACTGGAACATTTCCCCCACTAGGATTATGGAAGGACCCTGGGGAGGCACCGCCATGCCTTGGGTCAGGATGACCTAGTTAGGAAATTGTTGTAGGGGGTGGATGTGTTTAAATTAGTAGGTCCAGATGCTCTTCACCCAAGGGTGCTGAGGGAATTGGCGGGGGTCATAGTGGGGCCCCTGGCATGGCTTTATGAGCACTCATGAGGCTCTGGCCAGGTACCAGAGGACTGGAAAAGGGCCAATGTGGTCCGCATTTACAAGAAGGAGAGGAAGGATGACCTGGGTAACTATAGGCTAGTCAGTCTCACCTTGGTCCTTGGGAAGACCTTTGAGGGAGCACATCTGCAACGGCCCAGCAGGGGAGGTAATGCTCAGGGGCAACCAACATGTGTTCATTGAAGGCAGATGCTCCCTGAATAATCTGGTTTCCTTTTATGATCAGGTCACAAAGTCCCTGGATGAGGGCATTGAAGTGAATTTCATCTTCCTGAACTTCAAGAAGGCCTTTGACACTGTTTCTCACCACATTCTCTCAAAAAAACCTAGATGACTGCAGCATTGATGCTTACATAGTCAGATGCCTGGCAAATTGGCTAGATGGTTGCACCCAGAGAGTGGTGGTGGATGGGTCGTTTTCTATCTGGAGGGATGTGGGCAGTGGAGTCCCCCAGGGCTTGGTCCTGGGGCCTGTACTGTTCAACATTTTTATCAGCAATTTGGATGTGGATGTGGAAAGCACGCTGTCCAAATTCGCTGATGACACCAAGATGTGGAGCTAGGTGGAGACAATGGAGGGAAGGAACAGAATCCAGCTAGATCTAGACAGGCTACAGAGGTGGGCGGATGAGAACAGGATGGGATTCAACACAGACAAGTGCAAGGTTCTGCATCTAGGGAGAAGGAACCAGCAAAACACCTATAGGCTGGGAGACACCCATCTTGTCCAAACAGTGGCAGAAAGGGATGTTGGAGTCATTATTGAATCCAGGACGAACATGAGATGCCAATGCAAGGAAGCGGTCAGTAAGGCTAGCCGCACCTTTTTGTGCATCCACAGATGCATCACAAGAAGGTCCAGGGAGGTGATTCTCCCCCTATATGCAGCATTGGTCAGGCTGCAGTTGGAGTACTGCATCCAGTTCTGGGCACCACACTTCAAGAGGGATGTGACTACCATTGAGAGGGTCCAGAGGTGGGCATAGGGCAGTGGGGCAGGCCCTATGAAGAGAGGCTGCAGGGCCTGAACCTGTTCAGCCTCCACAAGAGAAGGCTGAGAGAGGATCTGGTGGCTGTTTATAAACTTACCGGGGGGGATCAGTGGGAATTGGGTGAGGCTCTGTTCCCCTGGGCACCACCAGGGGTTACTAGGAATAACAAACTGTTAAAGAGAAGGTTCAGGCTGGACATCAGAAGACATTACTTTACAGTTAGGGCTGCCAGGGTCTGGAATGGATTTCTAAGGGAGGTGATACTCTCTCCTACCTTGGGTGTCTTCAAGAGGAGGCTGGACAGATATTTGGCTGGGGTGTTACGACCCTGCACTCATTCCTACCCAGGGCAGCGTGTTGGACCTCATGGTCTGTTTAGGTCCCTTCTGACCCTAAGCACTATGAAACTGTGCAGGGAAGAATGGGGCAAACATCTGAGGTAGAGGGATACCCTCATGTGAAAGACCATAAGACTGGGACTGGAATCCTCAGTCCGACAGATGAAGAACATCACGTTTGGAACATCAGGTGTTATTAGGGCAGGGATGGAAATGGTAAAGCCCTGCAAAGAGGAGCTAACCTCATGAGCCTATACCAGATCTTTTGTCTCTAAAGAATAGTGTCTTGGCATCTCACTTTCTAATGTCAAAATGTGGCAGGTGAGTTTTTTAGGGATGGGATACACCCCATTCCAGCAAAAAGAAACAACTCAGCTTCAGGTGGCATAACACTGACCTCTCACAGTGCCATTTGAACATAGATTTCATTGGTGTTTTGTGCATTAAAGTGCACTTTAAAATAACATCTTACCTTATTGTGTTTTCACATAAAAATGTAACAAGATTTGTTATATATTAATTCAGTGAATGTGAAAGTGTTCTTTAGCCATTCCATAGTTTATTTCAGAGTCAGAAGATGGAATTTTTGAAAGTGCTCAATGTTGGTCCAATTCTACTGTGGTTAGTACAATAGAAGTTTTTATTGATTATAGTGGAAGTGGACATACTCTTCTCATACATGGCACCTACAAAACTATCTATATGCTGTCTTGGTTTTATTTCCTTTATAAGTCACCTTACCAATAAATTCACCACCCCTGAAGGTTTAATTGTTTTCCATTTTTTTTTTACAAATCCACCTGTTTCTTTTTCTTGTACCCAATCTAATTGTTGTATTCATTGTTTAGATTATATTTTTGTCATGTGTTTCATCCCATTTTGTTTGTTTTGCTAAATATATTCTTTCTTTTCACCAACTCCAGGAAGAAGAAAAGCAGGCTTTTCTTAAATCAGATTTTAAGAAGGGATAAGATATATACAAGAGTTTGAAATAAGAGTATTTCATGTTTGTTGCAAGCTTAGCTTATTTTTAATTTTAAAAAAACACACCCTTATACTAAGAATTTTAAAAGGGAATTATATTCCATTAGTTGCACCCTGATAAGCAAATCTAGGATTTATTTATTTATTTATTTATTTATTTATTTGAAACTGCAATGAGCTCATTATCAGAAATAATTTCTTTGAGGAATTTTTCTGACTTGCTTCTCTGACTAAACCTTACTGAGTTAATCTGATTATTTCAATGAGGGTGCTACACAGAAACTGCTTTTTTATCACCATCAAAAAAAAATACAAGTGCTACCATACTGAGACAGACCAATGGTCCATCTCACTCAATCTCCTACCTGCAACAGGTGGCAGTAGCAGATGATTTTGAATGGGGCTAACAAAATCCAGCCCACAGGCCAGATGAAGCCTGCAGCTGACTTGATTTCCCAGCACCCCCTGTCCACATCACTGTGGCTGATATCCAGGCAGACCCCAGCAGTAGCAGGGCTGTGACAGCATGGGGCCAGGGTTTCCATGGGAACCAGCTCCAGCAGTGCTGGTAGGGCACCCCGCTGGGCAGGGAGCTGCTCCTGGGCCAGGGCTGAGGTCTTGCGGCAATAACAATGTGGTCCAGAGTTGGGGCAGAACCATAATCCGCTGCCTGCATACCCCTGCCTGGGACATGCAGGCAGCAGATCACAGTCTGCCCTAGATCCAGACCATGCTATCACTGCCACAAGATCCTGCCCTGGAGCAGCTCCCTGCCCAGTTGCACACCCTGCCATAACTGCTGGGGCCAGTCTCCATGGAAAGCCTACACCCACATTGTCATGGCCCCACAGCTGCTGGGGCCTCCATGGAAACCAGTCACAGCAACATAGCGGGGGTAACTGGGAAACAGAGTCCAGTCACCAGCCGGATCTGCCATTTTGTCCACCCCTTCTTTAGAGGGACAGCACTGAAAAGGGTCTATCTAGAGTGATCACAACACAGCTTATTTGCCTTGTCACACCATCATCTCTGGCATCTACTATCAATGGTTTAGATACATCCATGAATTTGTCTAGTCCCTTTTTGCACCTGGCTCAACTATTCTTGGACTTGAAGATCTATAAGGTCCCTTCTGACCCTACTTCTATGATCTGTCCCTACAAGCTCCTGTGGCAATGCATTCCACTAGTTACCTAGGTGCTACATAAAAAGTACTTTTTCTGGTTAGTTTTAAGCCTTTTATCCTGCTAATTTCAAGAGGTTACTCCTAGCTTTAGCACTCTAGGACTTGGTAAATAACAGTTCCCTATTCACCTTGCCCAGACTCTTCATGGTTTTATAGATCTCTATCATATCCGGCTTCAGCTTTTTTGTTTCCAAAAGGAAGGGTCCTAGTCTCTCCTGTTTTGGAAGCTGCTCCATACAACTGATCATTTTGGTTGATGATCCCTGAAAATACCCCAAATAGATACTGTAAGGAGAAAACGTGTTCATAGTAATACAATGGAGCACTAATTATTTGGTCCATATGCATCTCAAGATCTTCTAGCAGATCACTAGCACTAAAAGAGACAAACCTTGTTTAAAGAAATGGATAGAAACCTTATTCATATAAAGTACTCCTTTGGCTCCCAAACTCAACAGTCAAAGGGAATTTGCTCAGTGTTTTTTCAAGCATTTATTACTTCTAAGCCCAAGGCCCCCTCTGCACATTACAGGTATTAGGCAATTAACTGAGACCAGCTACGTGTGTGCAACCTGGGTACACCCTAGGGTATGCCCTATTCTCAGTTGTGTTACCTGTCAGCTCCATGTTCTTGGGGAACACTGACACAGACTGTCTGACTCACAAAGAATCGCCCCCCACCAAACAGAAGCTGATTAAGATGCAGTGCGAGACACACCTAAATCCATCCAGATAAGGGTGACAAAAGTGAAACAACTGCCCTAGGTCTCATTTGCATCTGAGATGGAAACAGATGACCATTCATTTACATGAGAGATGGAGAAAAGAAAGCCTGAAGCAGAGACTGCAGTGAATTCTGGGATCAGCAAAGCAGGGGA
>NW_017728886.1:222643061-222655476 GCF_001723895.1 Crocodylus porosus
GAGTCCTGCAAGATAGCTCCACTGGGGGTGGGGGCTTGCGGAAGGGAGAGATATAGCTCCATAATAGAAACACAAGTAACACAAGCAGCACATTGATAGAATTACCAAGACCCTAGCCCTAATAAATGAGCACACCCCAAAGTAGCGGGCAAATCTGGTAACACTTGGATGGGATGGGTAGGTAGAAGTGGGAGCTGTGAGAGCTATTTCAGAATTTCAAGCAGATCCCTCTTTCCTCTATGGAGTTAGCCCAAGCCCAAAGTTCTTAACTATATACAATTTATTGAGTTATAATATACATAATTATAAAACTAGATATTATATACATATATTTACACAGTGAACATTAACCAATAACCAAGGTCAAACCCTAAATAATACTATTTACCCAGCACAATAAAACAATTTCAGCAGCATCAACACAATACAACATCACAATACAAGATTTCAATTACAAAATATAAGGTGCAAACAGGAACAATCTTAATAACACCTATTCCTTAATATAGTCCCTGACCCATGGCAAGAGAGAGTCCTTCCAAGGGGGTCTCTTGGGGTGTGTCCAGAAAGCACTAGGGGCCCCTCCCCTTAGGGCCTTGACTAGGCAGGGGGCTACTCACCCACACCCTTCTCTGTGTTTGCCTGCCTCAAATGTCTTTACCTTGTGGGACCCAAGGGCCCAATGACTCATGTTCCCTCAGATGGCGGTGGTCAGGGCACAGCTCAATAGGGTCTCCTCTGCTGGAGTGCCTGCCCAGGCCTCTCCTGCACTGCTGTGCTCCTCCCCACCCTGTGCCCCACTCTGGATACCAAGGGCTCAGCTCCTCTCAGCTGCTGCACCACTGCTGCTGGCTCCTGGGTGCTGGGCCCCACACTGCAGCACTACTATTTCCCTATGCCAATGATGCCTGAGCTGCCTTGCCCTGCCATGGCTCCCAAGGCTCAGGCCCATGCATCACCCTGCATACTGTGGGACCTGGCCGCTTGCTGGGAGATGGGGCCTGAGCCGCCTCACTGTGGCCCCCAAGGCCCTTGCCCTGTGCACTTCCCCATGCACCATGTGGCCCACTGGCCCTCCAGGATTGCGGGCTTGAGCCACCTTTTACGGCTCCCAACGCCTGGGCTCCGTGCACCGAACTGCACACCATAATGGGTCCAAGTGGTTTCACACTGTTCCTAGGATTGGGTCACCATGCATCGTCCGTGTGCACCATCAACAGCCCAAGTGGTCTTGCACTGTTCCTAGGGCTGCTCCTCCAGTGGCAGCTTCAAGAATCTTGGGCCTATTGCCCACTGAGGCAGAGCTCCCCAGATTTTCTTGGCTCCACTCTTCTTGAGTCCCTTGCCATATCTGCCCCCTGTGCTGGGCATGCAGCTTCTTTCATACACACTGAGGCTCTGCCCCTGAAGTCTTCTGGACCTAACAGTTTACAGTCTTCAATCAGGTCTGGGGGAGCCTTAGGAAAAGGGCATGATTTTATTTCTCTTGCTGTCTTCTGATTGGTGGATGGGCTCCACCAGTCAGAACAGCAGGATCTCAAGCCTGGGACTCAACCCCAGCTCTGAAAGGTGAGCCTGCTACACGTGCAAAGTAGTTATCATGTAATAAACAGCTCCAACCAGCTATAAAGTTAGACCACGAAAATGTGTAGTAACTTTACAGCTTTAATTTGTACATGTAGCAGGGTCTCCCCCTGTAGGTGGGAGCACTGTCAGATGATCAGGCTCCCAGCTGCAGGTGAACCATGCACAGTCGGGGCTGGGAGTCCCATAGCACTCTGAACTCTGGATCCCAGCAGTGCTCCATGCACCTCTGGGGCTGGGAGATCGCAGCAGCACCCTGCAGCCGCTGCTACCCAGTGTCCAGAGCTGCAGAACTCCAGGTTCCAGCAGCTTTTGGGCGCTCCCGTGATATCCCAACCATCCCATGCACACCCAGGACTGGGAGATCCCAGTGTGTGGAGCTTCCCTGCAGCTAGGAGCCCTGTCAAGTGAGGAAACTCCCAGCTGCAGCAACTTACTTCTTGCCAGTGCAGGTGGCTCCCCCTGCTCACTCAGTAAAACATGATGGGACCTAATGCACTATCTCACAATCACATGTAGCAGGAGACACCGTTGTGTAGATCATGCATTAGATCCCATTGCAACTTTACTGCATGTGTAATGGGGCCTCAAGGGTCATAAAAAAAATGTTCACCAGAAAATTTTCTCCAAGCCCTCTCTCCTCCTGCATGAAAAGTTTTGTAAGTTTTTTTTGCGTGCAAAATAATCATTGATTTCAAACTACAAATTACACTTATTAGGATTATTTAGAAAAGGGATCTTTTGTAACAATAAAAGAAAAGTGTTCAGAGTTACAGGATTCAGGGGAATGAACAAAATCCTTTTTTCTTGTTTAAATTTGTCTCTGGAGAACAAGAAAATTATTTTAGTACTTCTCAGGGTGGCATGCAAGAACAGCAAAGTGCTCAAGTAGCATTTGTACCAGAGTGTTTCAAGGTGAAAGTAAGTCCTTGTCAAATCTTTGTAGCAGGTGAAGAAGATGTGAGAGAGCATGATTAATAGTGGTGGGGAAAGTCCAAATAGCCTTGGTGCCAAATAAAGAAAGAATAATGTTTTTGAACTCTGTGTTGGTAAAACAAATGCATATATGCACCTTTGCAACTTTATCTTATTTATATTTGCATTCAACTTTTAAATATTTTGTATTAGATGTTCATGTAAGAAATGTTTTTAAATACCACTTATTGGTCTGCTTCTGAGCAAGGCATTTTGTGTATGTTTTTATAAAGGTATATTTAGGAATATGAGGATGAAATATTTATTTATGTATTTATGTCTAATAAATAACCATTTGTGTATTTATTTTAACATGCTGAATGTGTCTCCAATTCTGTGCACTGTTCAAAATCTCACTGACACTAAGGGGGTGAGAGAAGCCAGTGTCTTCTGCTACAGGGACCCACTACTAAGAAACAAGATAAACAATTTGATCAAAGTTCTTTAGACCTTGGACATATACAAAGCAAATAAGTTGCTTTAATTTTTTAATTGCAGCAACATTTTCAATATTAATTTTGTTCCTTCCTAAGCTTTCCTATATACCTGCTACTATACAGAAAATTTGTTTTGTAGAAGGCTTTGATCTGTTCAAGTAAATTGGAAGAGGGCACAATAGGAACAATAAAGAATAGAACCAAGGGTACAATAGGCACAATAAGAGGTATTGTGTGTGCAAGCATGGTAACTCCATAAAACAAATCTCAAAGGACATATAGAGCATTGGTCTTTAACATGAAATTCATCCTGCTTTTCCACTGAGTGATACTGAATAGAATAATATTTTCCACTGACTTTTACAAAGTCAAGAGTTAGTTATTTTCTTTGAATATGTGCTCCTTCAGAGAAGAATAGGAAACCCTTTCACCCTTGCATGGTCTATCTCCACCTTAAAACCAGCATTATAGAGTTCAGCAGGTACAGACCATTCACTACTCAGATTCTATATCTCCGCTGCAGGTGGGCAAAGATAAATGATAGAGCTAAGGCACAAGCTACAGATATAGGCCAAAAGAATTATAAATCCCTTGGGACATGGAAGGAATAAAGGATGGCTTGCTGAACAAAGTTCCTTCACTGGGTTATTCCTGGGCAGTGCAACAAATGCCTGTCCCTTGCTATTAGCTGTATTCTGTGGCACAACACAGTAATAAAAGTGTAGTTACATTAGGCAAAATCCCCCTTCAATTATTGTATTGTACATTCCTATAATCATTCTATAATCAAACCTTTTAATTATTCACAGCAGCTGTCCTACTTTTAACAAGGATAAAATGGGCTTTTACTTTCTAGATCCTAGTGACAAATATAAGGAAGTTAATTGAATGTTGATTAGGATTTTACGTATATACACATATGTACATGTGTTAGTGTGTGTGTATATATACTCTCACACACCTGTATAATTGTTATATATATGAATGTTGCTTGAAATTTGTCAGTTTGAAAATACGCTTTATTCTACAAATGCATTAATCCAGTTTTTGAATTCTAGAAATAAAATCCAATTTTGTTTATGGAAAAAGCTGTTACTGAACTTCTTTATCATGTGTCTAGTTAGATATCTAACCATTTTGCTAAGCTGCATTGCTTAGGATCAGGTTCAACTACCATGAAGTTGTTCTTTAATTTTTTAGGTTTTTGTATGGGAACTCAAGCCACTACAATTTGTTAAATTTAACACTTTTCCTAGGATCCTTAACAGACATGACTTCCCACCTTTTCCTCAAGAAGAGCTTTATGGGAAAAGGAATGCAGCGCTAATTTTGGAAATCAAAATAAATCAATTAGTAAACTGATTATATCAATCAGTAAATCACCCTTTCCCCTTCAGAGTTTATTGGTAGTGATCAGTGAAGGCCCACAGGCAAATAATGTACCCAGGCTCGTCCATCCTTAGGCTCCAAAGGAAAATACTTCCCTAAAGAGACACTTTGGGTATTTTTACATGTGCTCTGGGATGTGGCACCAGACACTTTAATTAGTGACCTGTGCTAATTAAAAGCTCTTACACGTCACTTGTATCAGCATCCCCACATGTTCCTGTGATGAAAAATTGGTGGTGGGGCACTTTGAACTAAAGCTTGTTAAGCGTGTTTTATGTCAAAGTGCCCTGCCACCATTTTTCAGCTCAGGGATGCTGATACATCTGATGCGGAAGGCTGCCGGAGCATGTCAATTTCCATGCTTCAGCAGACTCAGTTAATCTGCTCCAATATGCTGGATTTCCCGCACATCAGCGCAGGCTCCCCACACGTCTCTAGGAGCCTCTTATTTCCAGACATAGTAACTCCTCTTCACTACTGAATCTGTGTCATCAAGCTGAGCTTCTCTGTAGTCTCTGGACTGTCATCTTGCTGTTCAACCATCTTCAGCCACAATGACAGGCTCTTTAGGCTCCCAAGCCCAGCTAAAGATGATCAATGCAACTAAGATTTGCTCATTCTCTCTCTTCCAGTTTGTTGATAGATAGTGGCAGAGACTTTTTTCCCTCTGAGCTTCATATCTTAGGACTAATGGTGTAGATATGTCTGACTGCACAATTTGGCAGATTCCCATGTCTTAGGAAATGGTCCCACTGTTCAAGGAAGGTACTATCACTCAGAGGCCTTCACAGGCAGACCAGCCCAGACTAATTGCCTAGCCTCCCTAATCGCAGCCGCCCCATTTAGTTCCACCTGTGGCAGCAGGCTTCAGGTCAGCCAACAGTTCCTCCGAAAGTTTGCTCTGGTAAATCTCTCTAATCATGTACTCCCAGTGTTTCAGTGCCTATTCTACTTTTCACCCCACCCACCATAGCCCTGCTTGGTTTCTGTTCCTGGACTCTGGCTTTCTGGATTTCCACTTGGATCTGGTAATCTCCTCACTTCTGAACTCTGACTCAGCCTGAGACTTGGACTCTTCCCCTGGATTTCACCTTGGATTTGGCAATCTGGTGTCTGATTCCTGAAACTTGACCTGGCCTGTGTTTTGGACTCTGCCTCTGGATTTCCTTTCTTGATCTGGGAACTCTGTCTCTGATTCTTGCCCCCTGACAAGGCTGTGGTCTGCCCTCCTCCTCAGGGGCCTAACCAGCAGGACAGACTGCCTATGATCTGGTCCTTTACAAGTGCAATAATACAAATACATAATCAGATGTCAATTGTAGGATTGTTTCTATCTATCTTACTGTATTTTATATTTTCCTGGCCTGATATTTCATTATGGCTAGGTACAGACATTCAAAATCCAGAGACAGAATCGATCTAAGTTATATGGTTTTCTGTAAGCAGTGTAGTTGAGATCAATAATGAACAGAACACACATTCAGCCTGTGGAGTTGGGGGGAGAACAAATCTTAGACTGAGTTCCACTATTTTTAAACCAGTCTGTTTGCCAAACTTCTATTCTGTTATGGGTGTAGACCTGTTTATGATCACATACTGTTTTTACCAGTAATGTCATGCCTGTAGTTGGCCTATATGTTACTGAAATTAAGACAGAAGAATATGAGAACAATCCAGCCCCTCAAGGGACAGCACAATGTTGTATGTCTCTATGGACATAATCCTGCAGGACACTGCCCTTGTCTGAGCAAAACTTCTGCTGTTGTAGAGATGGGAGTTAAGCAGCTAGGTCTGGAGCTACTTGGGGATCAAGGTAATGACCAGGATCAGGATGGGTGAGCAGAATCCAGGAACAAACTGGGTTCAGAAGCCAGGAGGTCAAGCAGAGAGTGGGGTCAAGAAGCAAGCCAGGTAAAGGAGCTGGGAGATCAAGCAGAGAGCAGAGTCAAGGAGCAGAGTAATTTGGTTCAGGTTGAATTCCATTGCCCAGACACTTCCTGTTCCTACCCAGAAGTGTATATGGCGGAATTGGAGGTTCAGCTGACCTTGACCAGCCATGCTGGTGATGGGGAGTGGGTGAAGAGGTAGGCCTTGGTGGAGGCTTTGGGCCAGTCTTGACCAGTCTGAGTAATCAGCTTCAGGGAGGCAGTCTGGGATGAGCAGGTCTTCTGACCAGGCCAAGACCCCTGGTGTTGAAGACATGATCTGACATCACCCCCTAATGGTGGCCCCTGAGGGGGTTTTGGTTTCTTCAGGTGGTCCTTATGGAATTTTTCAGTAAGTCAGGGCCTGGATGTTTTCTGCAGGTTTCCATGTGTGGTCTTTGGATCCATATCCTTCCCGGTCTATTAAGTACTGCAATTTCCTCTGTCTCTATTTCAAATATAAAGTTTTATGGACTAGGTATCCCTCCTGTTCCTGGATTCTTATGGGGGATAGTGAAGGCTCACAACAACAAGGTAGAAACCCTGTGGACCACTTCAGGCACCCACCCATGTCTCAAATTCACACAAAGTATTGTTAAGCCTCTATAGCCTACCAACTACCCTTATAGATTTGAGGGCAACCAAACAGTTTAATCCTTCTGGAAATTGGCCTACTCCCTGGCCCCGACCAGAGGTGCAAATTACCAATGAAAACTCCACATGAATGTAAAGTTAACAAAGTGCATATTATGACAAGAAAACAACAGCAAAGCACAATAACAATTAACAACAGTTTACAACACTATAAACACTATACAGACAATATATAGTTAAAGAGCCCAATACCACTCTGTCACCCTAGATAACAAACTATATCACCCTAGAGAACTAACAGGCAGGAAAGGCCTGCTGTGCAGCACTCACACCCCTGAGGATTTCTATGCTATTCCTTCACACACAGGTGCATACTGAAAACATCAGCAAAGGGTAGGTGATACTTTACCTGCCTGCTGCAATGCAAAGAAGCAGGTGAATGGCCAGTAAGTTCCCAGGTGATAGGGAGATAGGGACCCCCCCCATCATTGTTCCGAAACACTGTCCCAAAACACCCTGTTATCAATTGCTCATACCAATAAACTCTGGGTTCTAGATAAACACAAACACTCAAACACTAGACAGTTGTACACTAATCACACTTGTGCACTCAGTCAAACACACCAAGCAAAAGAGGAAAAGAGTATGAGATAGAGCAAGTCTTAGTGAGCCCTTTTGCCCCCAACAAGCTCCAGCTCCGATGACGACAACCACAAAAAGCCGTAAGCCACGCGGACTCCTACACTGGACAGGCTTTATAGGACCTAAATCATGGCACCTGTCCATCAAATAGAGATCCAATCATTCATCTTTGATTTCTGTCAATCAAAGTCAATCACAGCAAGGACCATACAAATCAAACTATCACAATAACCCATAATAATTCATTAACGTAACTGTTTAACTTACCAAACAATCAACCTGGCTCAAACAAACCACTTACTGCAGAAGCTCAGTTGTTAAAAGTAGGTTATGACATCATTGAGGTTAGAAGGTTAGATGTTAAAGAAAGTTCCAATTTCTAGCCATTCCATGCATGAGTAATCACACCAGGACTCCACTGTCTACAACAGTAGAAGTTAGGTATGGTATGGAGAATAATTCTCTATATGTGGCTTGAGTAAGTGATGTGTAGAATACTTGGTGGATTTCCAATGTTATGGGGATTTGTAGCTCAAAGACTACTGGGTTGATTTGGCTGGTTATATGGAAGGGGATGAGGAATCACTGGCCTAGCTTTTGCAAGAGGCAGTTCACCACACTTTCTATCTTGCAGGGTAGGCAGACCCTGGCTGTCAATTCTGGTCTGCCTGCCACTTATGTGCCTCTGTTGCCTTTTCCAGGTGTTGCTTTAATTCCCCCTGGACTTTATAAAATATGATGCACCTATTCTGTAGATGTGGCATTGTCTGAGCACATGGGTAAATTGGAATTCAACTGGGAGTGGAGCCCATAGTGTGAGAAGAGTGGGCTTTGCCTGGTTGAGGCATATTCAGATTTCTTGTAGGAGAAGTCTGACAATGTTAGTAGTTATTCTGTTGAAAATTAAGTTAACACCGTAGGTATTGCTCTAAGACTTGATTGGTCCTCTCAGCCTGGCCATTTGTCTGGAGATGGTAGGCCAACATGAGAGGAGTGCGAACTACTGGAAGGTGAAGGGCTTCATGCCAGAATCAGGAGATGAATTTAAACAAATCTCATACGATGAAGTCTGAGAGGCCATCCAGGGATACCACGTGGTCCAACCATAGCTAAGCTGTATCTTTGAGTGAAGGAAAGCCCTTACATGGATTGAAGGGAGTTAATCTGTCACTGTCAGGATCAAAGAACAACTGTTTGAAAATAGCAGATCTACGGTGAAGCCCAGGGAGATTGCAGACCTAGGCAGGATGGGAAGAGATGGGAGGCGTTTGTAAGGCTTCTGATGGGGTCTCTTGGTATGGGCTCAAACATGGCAAGATTGGCCAAAGGTCTGTACTGTCTTGTATCATCATGGCCACCAAAAGTAGGGAGCGGTCAAGTAGTCTTCTCAGTTCCAGGGTGGCCTGAAAATTGGGAGTCATGGCTTAGGCTAAGGACAGTTAGACTAACTTGAACCAGGGAAACATAGATTCTACACTGGGTAAATATGACCCCATCCTCGACCTGATGCCTGCTGTCCCAGAGTCCAGCAAAGTGGTTAGAATCAGAGTAGGCAGATTTAACTGGGTACCTGGAGGTGGATGTACAGCTGAGGATTCCAAGGGCCAGGTTTGCTGTGGGTTTCCATTACTGACTGAGTGACGGGAGTTTGTGATGACACCAAGTCTTTCCCCCTTATCAGGCAGGGATGGTTCACTTCCCTAGTCCCCTCCCTTGAGGTAGCTGGTAAGTCTGTGTCCTGGGCCCCCATAATAAAGACACATGACTCGGTGGTGGTATCACTCCTATTCATCTGTAATAAGGCAGTGGCACCACCCCCTCCCCAAATGGATATGCAGTGGTTTAGGAGCAACCACTGTGAGACAGAAACCCAGAGAGGGTAGAGAGTATCATTTCTCCTCCTTCTATTTCTGATGAGGATGGTCAGTTCAGATTGCCAGATCCACAAAGCTGGATCCATTGACTCCTGAGAGCACTACCATCCATGCAAGATAACCTTTTATCTGACCCCACTGGAATTGGTAAAGTTGGGCTGACACCTGCCAGTAAGCATCTGACACAGTGGTAGAGATGGGACACATAGGTGATGCTTGAACCATGCCTCTGGTAAAGGTTTCTCAATGTGGTTTCTACTATCTGAGCCCTGTGAGTGTTATCAAACATAGTGGAGAAATTCTCAGAGGAACTCCTCCCAGTCCTGGAGAGCTGGCCTCTCATGTTCCACCATCATGGAGGACAATTTCAGGGATTATGAGAAGGCTTACCTTCATCCCTGGAATAGGTTCCAGGTTGACCTAGGAACAAAAATTGGTCTTTGATAAGAAACCCCTTGAAGCACCACTGGTGCCTATCATATCTTTCAGGCATGGGACTCTGCACACAGATTCACAGATTCACAGAAGTTTAGGTCAGGAAGGGACCTTGTGAGATCATTGGGTACAGCCCTCCTGTAGGCAGAACAGGATGGAGCTGGAGCCTAGTGATCTGCCCCCATGGCCAGCATGCCTCCTCATACCAGTGCTAGCTATCCTTCTGGTAGTGTGCCACCTGTGACTGGAGGGATTGGTTCTTGGTAATCAACTTTTCCACACGGGCTTTCAGGACTTCACAGACAGACACAAGCTGGTTCAGCTCGTCCTACCTAGAGCCTGTAGTTCTCTGAGCTGTGATATCCAAAGTTCAAGAGCACTGGCAGGGGATTGGGCTTCATGCCAAAATGACTTCATTAAATGAGGTGGTCTGGACATGGGAAACTGGGTTTGGGGCCACTCAGGGGATTGAGGCACCAACAAGGGTCAGACTGGGTGAGCAGAATCCTTAAACAAATTAGGTTATAAATCCAGGAGTTCAAGCCAAGAGTAGGATCCAAGAGTAAAAAAGGCAAAAGGTCAAGCAGAGGCAAAAAGCAAGCCAGAGAAAACAGCAAAGCTGTGTTGGGTCAGATTGGGCCCTATTGCTCAGATACTTCCTGTTCTTGTTCAGGAGTTTATATGGGAGACGTGGAGGGTCAGCTAACTCTTACCAGCCACTCTGGTAACAGGAAGTGGGTAGAGGATTAAGACCTCGTAGAAGCTTCATGCCATCCTTGATGAGTGGCAGTCTGGGATGAGTGGTTGTGCAGGTCAGGCTGAGGCCCTAGGTCAGGCTGAGGCCCTAGGCTCAGCCACAGCTGGACAATAACACATGCTTAATTTTGAGCAGCTAAATAGTATTTTAGCTAGTCAGGTCCATAAAATTAATCACATGCTTTAAATGATTTGCCGAATGAGGGATAAACTGCTTAGAACTTAACAGGATTGTGCTGTTTTTGTGTATGTGTTCCATAAAGATACACAGAAATTGAATTCATCTTTGTATTCTAGTTTCCCTTGGTTGCAGATGCTCAAGTCTTGGGTTTTTCTAAACCAAATAGTCTGTGTTTGTTTCTTTCTGCTGCAATTTAATCCTAAAAAGTTCACTACAGTTCTTTATCATTGAGAATGCTTCGCTACAGCTTTGACAGCAACTACCAATACAATACAACAAAAATATATCTCTCATTCCCTTGAATTAGTGTGTGTCTGTCCATCTGTTTTCTGTAGGAAATAAAGCAATCAGACAATCATTTTATCCACATATATTTCTTACTTTAACTTCACTCTGTTAGGCAATAGAAATTCAATGTGTGCAGCTAATGTCTTCTTCAGCAAAATCTTCTACCTGCAGTGCTAATCTCCCATTTTAAATTCAGAACAAAATCTACTTTATTTGGGGGGGAGGGGGGTGTTTTCTCTAGTGTTTGTGATTGGAAAACAAAACTAATCCTGTTATGACAGCATGCTTTAATATCTAGTTAGTTTTCATCAGTCTCTCTTAAATCATCTGGCACAGCAGTCTCATTTAATTTGAGGGTGGAATGTATACTGAGGTAGGACTGCCAGCTAGTAAGAACCAAAGATACTGGAATGTGATTGGTTTTCTAAATTGGTTAGCACCTGTGTCTGCTCATTGTTTGTGGGTGTTTGTTGTCTTTTTAATTTATGTGATTTAATTTATAGCAACCATTTACTGACCCCCCCCCTCCTTTTTTGGATTACCCTCCAATTTCTGGACAAGGTTTTTTTCCAGGTAATGTAGTAGTAAGTCTCTAAATGTAGTAAGAATTTAAACATAAATAATCTGCATTATAACTAGCAGACCAAAGGATTATATTGTCTTCAATATTTCAGGTAAAATGAATGCTGAGGGTACTACTTTGGATTCCTGAGACACTGGATACATTATACTCCAATAAGGCAGAGGCAGCTATAAGGTTTGTAGTCAGAAGCAGCAGTTACTACAGGACCGGATAAACAAGGTACTGATAAATTAATGGTTGGTCCACTTTCAAGAGGGGAACATTTCAAAAGGACAGCAGCTGGTATGTTCTATTTCAGGGGTGGGCAAAATGGTGGATCTGGCCGGTGATCCGACTCTGTTTCCCAGCAGCCCTGCCCATGTGGCTGAGGCCAGTTTGCACGAAGACCTCAGTGGCTGTGCTGTGATAGCATGAGTCCAGGGTTTCTGTGGAGAATGGCCCCAGCAGTGCTGGCAGGGCATGTGGCAGGGCGTAGAGCTGCTTCAGAGCCCACTGGGATCTTGAGCATGGTTCAGAGCCAGGGCAGAGCCGCAATCTGCAGCCTGCATGCCCTGGGCAGGGAAGTGCAGGCAGTGGGTCACAGCTCTGGCCCAGCTCCTTGCAGCGGTGACAGCATGGTCTGGAGCTGGGGCAGAGCCATGATCCACTGCCTGCGCTCCCCTTCCTCCAGCATGCATGCTGCAGACCATAGCTCTTCCCTAGCTCTGGATCATGCTGTCACTGCTGTAGTATCCCAGCCAGACTCCAGAGCA
>NW_017728886.1:222655576-222662274 GCF_001723895.1 Crocodylus porosus
CAGTTGTGCCATCACTACCGCCAATGCTGCCCATCCCACACAGGTGGCAACAGCTGAGCCCACCCCACTCCTGCCTGCAGCACAACCCCCCCAACCTCCCTCAGCCCTCCCCTCCCCTAGAAGTAGCTGGCATTGCTGCTTCTGCCAGAGCAGCTAGAGTTGATCATTATGGAAACCCTGCCCCCACCTCTATCAGAGTGAGGCTGCTGCTGCAGTCTCCATGGAAACTGGCCCCAGCCACATGCGCACAGGCTGCTGGGAAATGGAATCCACTGCCAGCCAGATCTAGCCCACGGGCCAGACATCCCTGTTCTAATTGTTAAGTGCAAATGATTTGAGAACAATTCAAATATAGCAAAACTGTTCCAATACTAACCCTGCTTCATCCAGGGTTAAAGTTGGCGCAGTTTTGCTATGCAGTATTTGTACTGAACCCAACTTGCACACGTGTAACTGTTAGAATGTAACACTGATCTGAAGCAATTGCTTCCCCTCTCCTCCCCTTTTGAACTGTTGCAAATGTACACCCATACCCTCTACCTTTAATAAGAAACCACCAGGGTTGTTTCCTGCGGCCTGTGAAAATTATCAGCTATGAAGTGAGTTGTCAGGACCCTGGATGTATCCTATACTATCTTGGAGCATGTTAATGCCTCTAAAAGTACCATCTTGGTCATCTTTTCTGATATACCAAGGAAGTACAATTATGACTGCTGCTTCTACAGGTAAACAGGAGAGAGGAGGGGAAGGTGAGCACTTTCCTTTTTTCTATACACAATGCAAACAGTTGCATTTGGACTTTAACCTGCGCTAAAAAACAAGACTGAACAAAATGCTATTTCTTTAACATCTGCTTTGTACCCTGTTTATTGAAAAGAAGATTGTCTGCTTTTTATATTTTTCCCCTAAATAACCCAAGATGAGGGGAAAACAAGCTGACAATAATTAGTGTTGTTTATTGAATTAACCTGTTTTATTACCCTTGTTCCATTAAGGAAGACTTGCAAAGTTATTCCTATCTCTCCCTCTTTCTTAAATGAAATCTCAGATGCTTTGTGCAAGAAGCAGAAACCAAACTGAGATTATTAATGGATTCATACTTCTTGATGTATAAAGTATTGCATAAAGTGTAAGAAAACTGCAAGGGATTGCACCTGTACATCTGTCTGTGACTTTCTAATTCCCTGTAACTTCCAAAAATGGGAATTAATTACATTAATGTAAACAGTAGACCTAAGTCACTATATAACCAAAATTCTTTACAAAGAACAATACTTAGCCCCAAATTCTCAAGGCAACATCTTTGACTTAATTTACCCCCATGAAAACTTCCTTTTTAAAATACCAGTGCTGCTACTATCTGATATGATAAGCACAATAGTATAAAACCTACCCATTTTTTAATGTCAATAACTAAAATGTCTTGTTTAAACTCAGTTTTATTATAGGCCATAGTAAAAAGAAAAATCACGTTCTGCAACTCTCCTGTAAAAAGAGACATAAAAATAGCATTTATCAGTGCAACATCCTCACTGCACAAAGTAACATTTGATTGGTTCATGTTGAGAATCCCCAGGACCAGAAACACTTGACAATCACATGAACAGTAGATAGGCCGCACAGACACTGACCTTGGCAGCATTCTGAGGATAATGTTTAAAGGAGAATAAATTGTTCATAAATAGTGTTACAAATTATTAGGCCTGTGAGCAGGTCATCTGCCACATGCCTTGTGCATGAAAATCATTTCTAAATCAGACTGCTCAACTCACCCTACCAGATACAAGTTTCTTTTCTCAATCAATGGAGAGAGGAAGGTCCTTTTAATTAAGAAGTGGGAGACAATTCCATTCTCAGGTTGGATGATGGAAGAAGGCATGAAGAGAAAAATGGGAAAAGGAAACACATGGCTTGTCTGAGTGAAGGGATGGAATACCCAATAGATTCTATGAGATAACAGGCTCTGTGGATGCAGAGAAAGCAGCGGACGCAATATACCTTGACTTTAGCACGGCTTTTGATATGGTCTCCCACAGCATTCTTGCAAGCAAACTGAGTAAGTATGGGTTGGATGAATGGACTATAAGATAGATAGAAAACTGGCTGGATCATCAGGTTCAATGGTCAGTGATCAATAACTCAAGGTCTAGTTATACCAGGTAGGTAGCTGCTATCAAGTAGAGTGCCCCAGGGGTCAATCCTGATTTTGTTCAATATATTAATCAATTATCTGGAAAATGTAGTGGAGTGCACACTGAACAAGTTCATGGATGACACCAAGCTGAAGGGAAATGGTAAATAAGCTGGAGGGTAGGGCTAGAATTCAGAGTGACCTAGGCACATTGGAGGACTGGGCCAAAAGATATCTCATGAGGTCTAACAAGGACACGTGCAAAGTCCTGCACTTAGGACAAAACAATCCCATGCAGCAGTACAGGCTTAGGACCTAGGGGTGACTGGACAATAAGCTGGGTATGAGTCAACAGTGTGCCCTTGTTGCCAAGAAGGCTAACAGCATTCTGGCCTGCATTAGTAGTAGGAGCGTTGCCAGCAGACTGAAGGAGGTGATTAGAGCCATCTATTTGGCATTGGTAAGGCAACATCTGGAGTACTGTGTCCAATTTCAGGGCCCCCACTATAGAAAGGATGCAGAGAAGTTGGAGACAGTTCAGTGCATGACAACAAAAATGGTTAAGGGGCTAGAACATGTGACTTCTGAGGTGAGGCTGAGGGAACTGGGCTTATTTAGTCTAAAGAAGAGAAGACAGAGGGGAGATTTGATAGCAGCCTTTAACTATCTTAAGGGTGGTTAAAAAGAGGATGGAGGTAGGCTGGTGTCAGTGGTGGCAGACGACAGAACAACGAGTAATGGTCTCCAGTTGGAGAAAGGGAGGGAGATATTGGGAAAAACTTTCTAACTAGGAGGATGGTGAAGCACTGGAATGGGTTACTTAGTGAGATGGCAGAATCTTCTTCCTTGTTAAGCGGGAGCACCAGCTGCAGCACAGCCTGTGAGCAGCTTGCCAACTTCAGCAGGACGCTAAGCCATTGGTGGAATTTTTCACCAATCAGGAGGAGGGTGCCCCCCATTCTCCTGATTGGTGCATTTACGATCCAGGGGCAGAGGTCCCAGGAGGAAGGGTCCCGGTGAGGTTTCTGTTGCTCTGATTTAACCTTTTGTGATCCAGGGTGGAGCCCCGGATGGCTATAAAAGAACAACATGTTTGGCTAGGAGACCAGACTGGAGAGAGATGAGAAGAAGAGTGGAGCCAAGAAAAGCTGGGGAGAGGTGCCCCAGCAAGCGATAGCCCTAGGCTCCTGAAGATGCTGCTGGAGGAGCCACCCAGAGCCTCAGCCCTGGGAGCAGGGAAAGCCTGCTCAGGCCCCACACAGTGCACACCCCAGTGCATGAAGCCTTGGCCCTGGGATCACTGAGAGACCACTCAGGCCTCGTCAAGGAGCGCCTGCCCTAAGGTGCTCTTGGAACATCACCAGTCCCTTTCCTCCCACAGGGATATGGTTTATGTGGTGTGGCGCTATAGAGAATAGAGAGATCTGTACCCAAGTCATGGCATCCCTCTCACTGCACTGTTGCCTGCCCACCTAGCCCATCCAATTGAGGATGCGGACCACCCGTGGGTGTACCCACGTTACACTTGGAAGTTTTTAAGGCCTAGCTCAACAAAGTCCTGGCTAGGCTGAGATATTTGGGGATGGTCCTGCTTTGAGCAGGGAGCTGGACTCGAGGAACCTTCTGTGGTCCCTTCCAGTCCTAACTTTGTATGAGTCTATGAGTCTATGATTCTATTTACTATCTGTGGCAATTGTTCAAGCTCTAGCTTGAAGATTTGGGGTAACATTAAGATATGCGTGAACCAAAAAGATATATAATTATAGGAAAGACACCTAATCTTAAGTCTGCTGGAACGTGATAATTATTGTGTTCCAGTCAGCCTCTGCATATCAGTGTCCCTGCACTTCAAAATGGTGGTCGGGGCACTTTATCTGAAACTAATTGATGAGCTTTAGATGAAGTGCCCCCACAGCTATTTTGAAGCACAGGGATGCTGATACACAAGATACTCCAGCCGCTTTAATTAAAAGCCCACCCCCACTCTCAGACCACGTGTAAAAATTCCCTTATTCTCTGGATATCAGTATATGTTGTCATAAACAATCCCTCACAGTCAAGGATAATCACTCCCACAGGTCAAATAGAGGATTGTAGATGAATCAGTATGGGTGCTGACAGTTATGGAGGTGCAGGGGGGAAAACATGTTTTACCAGAACAAGCTGTGCTCCATAGTGTCTATATAGTTCGGGCGCTTCAACAGGGCTTTTTGGCACTTTCATCTAAAGCTGATTCAATCAGCTATTAGATAAAACTGCCCAAAAAAACGCACTAAAGCATCCAATCTTTAGAAACATTGGGTGAGCTGGGTCCCACTAATGTAATGCTTCTTCTGGACATGCACTGGGCTTAAGATGGGGGTGCACAGAGTTTAAAGTGCTATTTTATTTATGTCTGTAAGCAGCCTATGTATATTACTTGAGAAGTTGACTGATGCAGGGAGACCAGGGCATGAGGTGAAAAGCAGTGAGAACAGGGTAAGCTAGAAGTGAACAACACATTAAAACTGAGAAGTGCCAAAAAGATCAAAGTGAGAGAGGTTACACAAATCTGAAGCTTCTTTTATTGCCACTGCTTCTGTGATTCAGGACTATAATAAGAGTAGCTATTTATAAACTCAGCATGTGAAGTTTAGTGCATTCTTAATTAGCAAAATAGTTTGATCTCATAAATCTAAATTGAGTTTAAAAAAATCTTTATAAATGCAGGGTGCTAGTGAATTTGCTGTCTTTTGGTTTCACACCTTATTTGTTAAGCCCATCAACAAATTTGAAATGGGGCAAATTTAACAAGTAAATGTTAACCATGTCCCAGTTTGGTATGTACCAGGTTTCCAGTCCTCATCTTCTTTTGCTTCTTCTACAAAGTTGCTCATTGAGGGGGAAGCTTTGTATATCCCTGCATTAAGAACTGTGGATGACAGTTGAAAATCCTAATGAAGACAATGGCACGATCAGGTTAGCTAGTCCTAGTTCAATTTGGGACCAGGTAAATGACTATGCCCTTGTCGAGAATTTCAGAATTTTTAGTTTGTTACCAGCAGGTACTGAATTTCATCGTGGCCTTAAAGGTAAATGACTCCCAGGATATCTGGAGCCACTCAGTTGGAGGGGGGGTTTAATATTAGAAGAAATCTTGCATTGGACTCTGTCTTCAGTAGAAAGATAGCCCAGAGAACTGAGTATTTGATTGCTGTGCTAATGACAAGCTGTGTTGCTAAGCAGACAGCTGCTGGTTTTGTACCAGTTGGAACTTCTTCAGGGGTATGTGGCTATATTCCTAGATATAATATGTTGCAATAATCAGAGGTTGGTTTACTGTGCCCAGGTCTGTGTCCAGTCATGTGGGATAAAACCTTCTGGTTATTTGCAGGTGGAAGAGGACATTTTGCAGGACTGGTTCTAATAACTGAAACCATATTATGAGAATTCAGTCTCTCATGTGTATTTTTTTAAATCAGGAACATATATTTCATGTAACAGACTGCATTTCAAAATAACTCTCCAAGGAATAGAGGACTGATGAGAATTCATTAGTTAGGCAGAGTGACAAGCAGAAAGCTATTTTTAAAATGACTAGCATAAGGGCAGGTGAATGAAGCTCATAGAAACTAATCTATATGAATTATTTAAAATGAGATCAGATTAAATGTTAATCATCCACTATGCTGCATAACACTGCATGGTAGTGGGTTTTATTCTCCATTAAATAAGTTCACAGAGTATTGTAAATATACATTCCATTTTTTTCCAGAGACAAGTGGACCCAAGGACACATATGAGTGAAGATGCCCACAACTCTTCTCTTTATTGTTTAGAACCCGAGGTGGCTGGCCCTTTACAAATTAACACAAAAATGGATGTCTCTACATTAACTCATTAGTTAGAGGTGATAGCAATGCAATCAATATTTGGTTCCATTGTGCCACTTTCAGGCATATTTCACTTTTCCTTTCCCATCCAATTACTGAAAAACAAGGGACTCCATTCTCATATATGTTAGAAACATTTCAGTTATGCTTACTATTGTGCCAGAGCTCAGTGTACTTTTATACATAATGTTGCCCTAGATTTTACTGCTGGTATTTGGGTGAGATCTATATTAAAACTTTATTTTGCATAAACACCACACTAGTGTGCTATACTGGCAGAAGACTTCTGCTGAAGAAACAGTATATAACAGCCCCACTGACTTTGCTAGCATAGATTACTCTGTTTTCCCCTCAAGTCACCCATTCTTTTCCTACCTTTCCAAACAAAATAAGCTGTACTAACAACAAATCAGTTTTTTCCTGTACAATTGCATCTACACAAATGACTTTTGGCAGTATGGCTGAGTCAGTGCCACCACAGTCTTCATCAACATGGCCATGGCAGCAAAAGGTTGTAATACAGATTGTGCCACAGACCTGCTTATAGTGGAAGAAGCTAGAGATTTTAGCAGCTTGCTAAAGTGTGGTGAGATAGTTCTGTACTATAATAGCATTAATTTCATAGTTTCGTAGTTAGTAGGGTCGGAAGGGACCTGAGCAGATCATCAAGTCCGACCTCCTGCCATGGCAAGAAA
>NW_017728886.1:222662964-222681049 GCF_001723895.1 Crocodylus porosus
TGAATCCCATCCTATTTTCATCTGCCCACCCCTGTAACTTGTTTATTTTGTTTTTAAAATTAAAATCACCATTGGTGATGGCTTTTAAAATATCCTGTCTAGCTTTTAGAGTTAGCAGTCCACTGACAGGAATGGGGCAGTTCACACTTCTCAGCACTGCTACTTGGCAGTTTGGAGACTCAGGAAGATAATAATGTTTCACTTTACACTCTCTTCCCATTTTAAAAGCATTTCTTCACTAGAGACTTAACTTAAAAAAAACAAACCAACAACTTGTAATTCTGTTGCAAGTGGTAGACTTAAAATAAATTGAATGGCAGTGAAGCCCTGATTGTTTCCAGTGAATTATACACCACTTAAACAATTTGTGGTCAAATACTTTCTCTGTTTACCCTTTTTTGGCAGTCTCTTCAGTTATTATCGTTAATCATTTTATACTTCTTCCATGACACTTCCTCATTTCTATATTAATATTAATAATATAAAATCAAGAAAAAATAGCTATTTAGATTTTTAGACATTTAAGAGTTATTACTTGTCTACTTGCCTTCTGCATTTTTGTACCAGTTCTATTTTTTCCTAATGTCACTCTTTCCCTGAATATGTATACACAACCCTCTCATTTCATATGACTCCATTATCTTGCATAATTTAATCTTGCTTTTTGAATTCTTCATTTGATATCTGCATTCCTTGATAGCTAGCTTATATCTATTCCTTTCACTCTCCCTTCTCTTCCATTTTCAATACAGTCTCTTTCTGTATTTCAATTCATTCATGAACATTCCTTTCAATAATGTATTTTTTAAATCTTTCTTATGTTAAATTTTAGTTATGATGTTAGCCTTTGGGCTTCCATTATCAGCTCCTTTCTTTTTAAAGTCTTCTACCTGTCTAACTCTAATTTTATGCATTTTACACAGTTAGGTTTGCTACAAGGACTCTTAATTTTGAAATATAACTAGTTATACCTATAACATTTTCCTCTGTAAATTCAATTAGCTCTCTCCTCAACTATCCCAAAAAGTCTAAATATTTCTTTGGCACGTTTCTTTTCATTTTTTCTTATTCCTTCTCTCAACAAGCTGAATCACTCAATGCCATACTAATGATTTTTCAAGTGCTTAATAAGGGCCTAAACATGTTCCTGGTTCTTGACTGTGTTATATTATACAAAGAGTCCATGGCTTAGCAGCTTTACAAGTCTGAATAACATCTAGTCCAGCAGTGTTGAGACTGTCTGGCAGTAAGGCAGTTATATGGGGACCAGATGGTTTGGGCTTGGATCCTCTGATGACTTGGATCCTCTCATGATTCAGGTCTAGATGCTCTAAAAATGGACTTTACTAAAGCATCCAGAGATTACCAAAGTTGAGGTGCCCAGTTTTCTCTCTCATAGGTCTCAGATGCCCCATCTAAACCTGTTCTCATTGCTTATATATTTACTGAGAGTATCACTGAGTTAATATTTTCTCCATCATGCTAATCATTCAGATGTTTAACAACAACAACAAAAATCTTTGAACCGTTGTGTTACCTGCCATGATTATAAGTGAATATTTGCATTTACTGGTTATATAAATCATCTTACCCATAAGTTTTATTTTGTGTTTATTTCAACGTGCCATAAGGCTGCACTGTAGACAAATTGCTTACCAGACTTCTCTCTCCAAATCTGTAAGTAGAAATTTATATTCACAGTTTTCCAAATCTCATAAAGACTTAATCCAATAGGTTACGCTGATTATATGTAATGTAAAACAATGACAACCATTTCTTACAAAGGGAAGCTAAAAATTGTTAAAACAATTATTTGGATTAATATATTTTTAAAGTAGAGAAATATTTTTCAAAAGAGACTAGCTCTGCAAATGAATTATTATAACAGAGTCAAAATAGGATACCATTTTTCACATTGCTCAAAGGGCTACAAAGAACATCAGTGAAATTTCTTTACTATTCTTGGGTTAGCTTAGGGTTTGTTCACACAGAGACAGTGAGAAAGGTTAAGATGTTAATGTAAATGACCTTCATGTCATTGCTCTCCTTCAAGAGCAGGGGCCATGGAGGAAAAATATCAAACTACAGCAGAATAAAGTCACTATACTTCTGAGTATAAGCATTTACATCATGGAAGGAGTTCATGTGCTTTAGCTTAAGCACCTTAACATTTTAACTCTAGCTAATTTATATCAACTTTCCTAAGGGAAAATGCAGGTATTATATTTAGATAAACCTAATCTTGCAGGTGTTCAGAGGCCTTAAATAACCCCAAAATGGTTCACCAGATCTAAGTGCACCTCAGGAGGTGCAATAACTTAGGTTAAGATCAAGTTAATACAATCTAGGAAAGGTTTACCCAGTCTCCCTAACATCTACATGCATTTGCTGCACAGTCCTGGGCCTGTGAAAGCCTAGATGCTCATCTAATCCCTGAGGCTGTGCTCTTCCCATCCCCCCAATCCAGACTGGGCTATTTTTAGTCCCCAGTGCCTCCCCTAAACAGACACCCACCCCTCCACCCATGGACCCACTACCCCCCCTTGGTCCCACTTGTACCCAAACCCAAATTACTTACATTGTGTTCTCTGCACAGCTACTGGGACCAGCAAATCATTCTATGCACTGCTTCTGCTCTACATTTAGGAGGCTTAAAGTAAGCCAAGTGAACAGACCAAGTACAGTGAATGGCTGTATACACCCTGTACAGTGAATGGCTGTAGTGTACACAGAAGTGTCCCTGTACAGACAAGCACTTAGCAGCTTTGAGTAAATATACACTACCATTTAGCATGGCTCCAAATTGAATTCAGTGGATTTGCGTCCCTTATGTCTGAACTTTTATACTTGAACTCTGACAGTTTTTTGCTTTTCTTTCTAGCATGGTAGTTTACCTTGGGTGCTGACAGTCAGTCTTTTAAATGCCTGGAGTTTCAAGTGTTTTCTAAAAGTAGCTCTTAAGCAGAAAGCTGTTTCATACAATTCTTCGTGGCAGTTGCTTACTATTTAAGTGAATATGAAACTAGAGTCAATTCGAAGTTTATGTGAGCCTTTCTACTGATTTTAGTAGCAGTGGAGAATATAAAAATAAGAAACAGAACATGATATAACATATTACAACAAACTTATAAACAAGATTTGTTCCTTTGATAAAGAGTTTAAACTCATACTATTTAACCTAAAAAAGGTTGATTAGTCTTAAAGCTATTTATGTTTCTCTCTTTCCCTAACACTGGCATACAACAAGTATTTGTTCTTTTTATAATGAAATTACCATATCTAACCAAATGTAGAATATTTAGAAGCAGCTTGAAATATGTATCTATTACAGTTAAAAGTTTAGAAATACATTTAAGAATAAAATTAATAATAATGGGGAATGAGAAAGAAAATAATTAGCACACCATACGAGCATTACTCAATTAGCCATAATTAATTCTAACAACATTATCCACGATTTCACAGTGTAATTTTTTAGAAACTTGTAGAGCACAGAAACAAAAAAGAAGAGAAGAGAAGAGAACTAAGCATGGAAAATTCTAATTAGAATACTCATGTTTCAACACTATGGCCGAACTGATCAATATCTGAATCCAATTTAAATATCACTTGTTACTTAAAGTGCTTCAGCCCATTATCAGAATCTTAACTACTTTACATCATCCTTTTGTTGTAAATTTAAGAGTAAATACTTCCGATCCTAAACTTTTCAACTCTCCCTCAAGGACACTACTCTCTTCTGTTCTGGGTGGAACTTATAAATGTAAGGGAAAATGTGTTGACCTTATAAATACCTGTCTCATATGCAAGGAATACAAAATGCTCTAACATTTTTTTAGATACTGAGGACTAATTCAAATCATATTAACAAAGGGTCCCAGGCTATTGCCTGCAAAAGGTTATGCCTCTTTGAATAATTAAGACTGCCTAGCCTGCCTGGCTTCAGCCTGACACAGCTAACTACCTTGTTCTACTAACAACAATGTACATCAGAGGTAGCCCCCTGACAATCAGAAGAATTACATCTCTGTAAAACTAATTTAGGCAATATCAAAATCTGGCCTTCAGTTTTGCCCTTGATAAACTCAACTGGAGGTTTACCACTGTCTTCACTGGAACCAAAATTTGGCCTTAAAAATGTAAGTGAAGCCAAAGGACAAAACCAAGGGCTTCATTTTCAAAATGGGCTCAACCTGCCTTTCTGTTGCTTGCAGATCATTTGGATATACAGAAATCCTAAACTCTTCGAAAACAAGCAACTGCACCCACTGTTGATGGTATTTACATATGCAAAACTTGTCGCATTTGTAGGCACTGCTATATTCCAAGTTACTCTAATCAGTGCTATAATCTGCCACCTCATATCTAGTTAAACTTAAACTTCATTTAATTCTACTTAATTGGGGGGGAAAGGTTGGAAGGGGTGGACCCAGAGTATAAAAATAAATCCTGCCCTGCTGGCCTGAGAACAAGAAAGAAGGATCCAAGAATCAGGGGTAGGCATCTCAGTACATCACCCCAAAGCCTTTCTTCAGGCAAGAGGATGTTTAAGGAAAACTAGGAAGTGGCTTTGCAGATGTTAGATGGGAGCTTCTCTCAAGCTGGAGTTGTGGGGAGAGAAAAGGAGGGAAGAGAAAATGGGGGGCAATGCAGGAGAAAGCAGGAAGGTATTTATTTGAAAATGCTGTAAGTTAGAGATGGAGGATGGCATCATGATGTTTTGGGAAGAAAGAGTTATGATAGCTACAGACAGAATAGTTTGTGAAGAGTCTTGAAGATACATGATTTATGTTTAGATTATAGAAAAGGAAACCAATATGTAACAGAACTAAATAGAAGGTGCCCTGGTCAAATCAAGGAGCTAGAAAACTGATCCCTGCTGTAGCACTCCAGAAAGGGGTGGCATAATATACCTATGAAGGCCAGTAAGTAGGATGTTACAGTAATCAACTTATGAAGAACCAAAAATCCTAGACAAGAACTGTGGATGGATAAAAGAGGTTCAATCTGTGAAATGTTATACAGAAATAATCTTCAGGTCCCATCATGCCCCATTGCTCAGGTCCAGTTGTGTGATCTACCATGATAGAGTGCTTGTGTAGCAGGCTTACCTTTCAAAGCTTGGGTTGAGTCCCAGGCTTGAGATCCTGCTGTTTTGATTGGTGGAGCCCATCCACCAATCAGGAGGCAGCAAGAGAAATAACATCATGCCCCTTTCCTAAGGGGAGGGGGAGAAGAGCTCCCCCAGACCTGATTGACGACTGCAAACTGTCAGGTCCGGGAGATTTCAGGGGCAGAGCCGTGGAGCATATAAAAGGAGCTGCTTGCCCAGCACGAGGGATGATGCGTTGAAGACAAAGAAGAGAGAGGAGCGGGGCTTAGAAGAGCTGTGGAGGCACTGCACAGAGAGTGAGAAACCCTGGGAGCCACTTGAGGTGGCTCAAGTCTACAGTTGCTGGCCTGGGGTAGCAGCTCAGTGCAGACAACACTGCCCAGAGGGTCTGGGAACAGACCGAGCCCTGGTGCTGCACAAAGCTGTCCAGCCCCCAATCCCTAGCACAAGGTGAAGCACCCACTACACACAGCGGTGCATGTGGCCCTAAGCCAGGATGGCAGCAGCAGAGTCAGGTGGCAGGAAAACCTGGCGGGGAACAGAGCTTGATCTGGAGAACAAGAGGCAACCCTCCAGGACTGCAGAGTAGTAAGTTACCCTGGAGAGAGGGATGCCACAGGGGCGGCCCCCCCAACCCTGAGGGCTGTAAAGGGGCACCACGTGGGCCACTCCTGGGTGATAGCAGGAAAGCTTAGGAGTCTTTGGGGTCTTCCTCTGCTTTTTCTTTCCCCCCCACTTCCTTTTCTGTAGTGATACCTTGGGAGTGGTGCCCCTGCCCTGGAGGGCACTCAGGCATTCTAAGGACTGCTGATTATATTTGTGGATAACTCTGTGTGTGTGTGTGTGTGTGTACGTGTATATATAATAGGGTTTATTGTTTTGTAAATTTGTACACATATATATATAATCTGTGTCCTTGCCCCTTTAATGGTTTTGTTCTAATAATAAATCTGTATATAGTTAAGTAATTGATTGAATGGACCTGACTCTATAGGGGACAGAGGCGGCCGCTGGGCTGTTGGGTCCCTCCACAGCATACTGCCCTGCCAATAATTCCCTCAATTGGAGAGGGAAGTACAAACCTGTGTACACCCAAGCTACACTTGTCTAGGTTTTGGTTTGTTTGACGACCCTTCATAGTTTATTCCTGTTCTACCTACTACCTACTCTGCTGTGTAGAACATTTATCCATGGCTTCTTTAGGCAGACAATAACAGCCGTTGTTTTCCCATTTGTTATATTTTTCAGAAAAGCACCTTTGAATGCAGCCCTTTAGCTAGAACTCCCTGGTATAGATACCCCAAACTACGTTCTTTTCCTCTTTCAAATATTTCATTAAAACTATTTCCTACAGATTTCAATCAAGATATTCACTGTGATGTGATACACCAAGTATACTGTTTGCACTGACAAAGATACTCTAGTTTCCTTGTGCTTCAGTGTCTCTCCAAGATAAATAAAAAAAAATTCAAATAGGAACCCATACTGCTGTGGTCTTTCTGAGTTCTTTGCAATAGAAGAATTTCTCTATTATTTTTCCATAGTCAAAAAATGAGTGACAGCTAAGAGCTGACATTTGTTGAGAGGGGACGTTAAGTCTAACAAGGTTGAGAATCACTGCCTTACACATGTGTAACTTTAGCAGTTCCGTTTCTTTCAATAGGGCTACTCCTTGATAATAAAGCTAAGTGTTTAGTGCATGGTCAAGAACTTAGATTAAAAGCTGTTAAAGGCAGGGACTTCTCTGGCTGAATATTTGTACAGTGTCTGCAATGGTGCATTGGCCTTCAAGCAGTACCACACTTCAGAAAATAGTGGTGTTTGTCACATTATTGCAGTTATACATGATTCTGTGTCATGGTGATTCATTACCACAACCCAGTTGAACATCACCCTTTGTCTTCTCTTTTCTACAGTTCCATTCAGTGATTAAGGTGCTTTCTAGTCTTACAAGTTGGGGTATCTCTTACATAAATGAACTCAACTCCTTTTGGAAAAATCTTGAATAAAGGGATACAGCTAGATGCACAACAGTTGGGACCTCTTGTCCCCATGAATTATATAAATGCAATGAATGGTCTGTCACTATAAGCAGGCTTGAAATGCAGGTATAATTTAAATGTTTGAGAAAAATGTGCAAAAGAGTTATGGGTGCTAAAAGAACTAAGAATAATAGATCTTGTCTTTGGTAGAATCATGTGTTTCTCCCACCCTCCATTATGTATGTCAGTGTCTTGCATCTAAAGACTAATAAATATACCTATAAATGTATTTTTATCCTCCTTTTCACAGATTCTTTAGGAAATTAAGGAAATGTGAAAGAAAAATATTGTTAACTTCTACTTTACATGAATTTTGCCCCCCTTTCATTTAAACTCCCCAATAGTAGCCAAATTACCCCTCAGGTCTTTATAAATGGAAGTTATTATTTTATTTAAGGCTTATTATATGTGTGCTTCATTACCCTTTCTCTGCATTCCATCTGGAACTTGTCAGTCATTATGAACAGCCTGTTAACTCTCGTGCCTGCAGCAACTTTTAGCTAGCATTTCTGAATAAAATGGAGAAGGGTGAGATATCACTACAGTCTACCAGGAACGTAACTAGTGAGATATGAGGCCAAAAAATACCAGTGCGACTTCTCATCTGGTGCTGTCTGCAATAGAAGTCTATCATAGACACTTCAGAGCAAAATGTGCACATGTGCACATTTTCATACACATGCATGTGTGTGGTGAAACACAATGCCTCTATCAATGCTCATTATTACATAGGAGGATGAGATTTGTATCTGATTCCAACTGGTGATCAGTTTATGTTGTTTTGAGTCAGGGCTGATAACTGAGAATTGTATCCAATGAAGTGTAAATATAGATGCAATTTTACTTGTTTTTAAATCTGTTCTTTCTTTCCAGTTTATTCCCAATAACCAAACTCACCCTCACTCTGCTTTGCCTTTATTTTCAGGGAATTTTGTAGCCTGTCTTCATATTTAACCTTCAGATTCAAGTGAGAAAATAAAATGGCAAATTTTGAGGCACTTGCATACACTATTCTTTGGCGCTGACATCTTCCAGAACAAAGTTGTCTTAACCTTATTACTTGAAGAAATCTACAATGTAACACCAGCAGATATTTATGCATAGAGCTGGTTTTGGGACTGTAACTACCCAAGTGCTTAAAAGTTAAATACCTGGATAAGTCGAGAAAGTCTAAGTGATTTCATTTGGGGACATTTCCATACCTGTAAGAAAAACTACATACTCCCTTCATGTTACATTTTACTGTGATGGGGATTATTCTTAGCCTGCATCAAGTAAACACCATGTAAATATAATTCTTACTTACCTAGTAAATTAATCTGACGGTGAAGGATTCCAGGGTCAAAGAGTTCTTATTCTTCTTTTATTTTCATAGGGTTTTGTGTGACTCATGAAGACCCAACAATTCCTCTTTTTATTAACGTCTTATTTACCACCTCTGAATAAATGTTGTCAAATATGTTTTTAATGCTGCCTAATTACTGAAAAATTTAAAATGTTGTGATAGGTCCTGGACAGCTATCAATACACACAACACACCACTACTACCCTTCTACTAGTGCATATTTTGGCAAGGGCACCAGAGGTCATGACAGAGCGCAGCTCAGGCACAGAAACTTTTCATGGCATAACCCAATTGTAAGTAAGGATTCCCTAACATAATTTGATCTCTCTGTACATTATTTTTAAGGTCTCCTGTCTGCTCAATTAAACCACTATAAGGGGATTTGGAAGGCCGTTTTTTTCAGGTATTCCATGGAAGTATGGTTCATGGAGAAGCAGGATACTGGGGACATGGTAGAGATAGAGGGCTGTATGAAGTCACTGCCTTTTTTGTGTCCTACAGCCTTAAGAAGATAAATTCCTTGCCTGTTTCATAGGAAAATAGGCATAGCCTGAGGGAAAACTCTAATTTCTCTTCCCAATAGAGGTTTCAGAAGAGAGCTACTTGAGTTTCCAGCCCCTATATTTTAGTGACATGTGACACTTAGAAGCAGTCTCTTCTTACGATCACCCCCTTAGCAATTGCCTTGCCACATCAGTGTTTCACCAAAAGGCTCAGTCCACAATGCCTATGTCAGAGAAGAAGGAGAGAACTCACCTTTTTGGGCTACTTCTGGTGATTAATAATAATAGAGGATTACAAAACATAAAAGTGCCTCAGTATCAAACTATGTCCAACCCTACTTTCTTATATTTCTACTATAGGTATTAAAGTTGCTAATCTTTTATCTTACCCTGTATGAAAGCAAAACAGGCTGCTATGAAATGTCCTTTCCATTCATTCTCTGCAGCACCTCTCATAGTTTATTAAAATCATAATCTTCAGAGAAGTGCTAATGTGCTTTGTCCCTTCATCAGCATTCTAAACACCATATTTTCTCACATACATAATTGCAAAATTGGGATGCATGTATTAACTGGGGAAGCTGAATTTCTTCCCAGAATAGAAGTACCATGTTTTGATTCCTGCTCCACAATGCAGCAGCTTTAGGAGGGCCTATAACTATTCAGGCAGTTGAGGGAATCAATTAACAATGGCATATTGTTTTTCACTCCAGAGGTGTTGATGAGCACCCCTTTTTTTAATTATCATGATGTTCCACTAATCAAGCTAACCTTTTCTAGGGCAATTTTGCTGTCTGCTAGTGCCCCAAAGCTTTTCTCTTATTTCACAGATCTTTAGCTATTTTCAGAATCATAGGTCCAACCATAGAAACCAGTCTTCTTCAGCAGCTAGGATTTTTAGTTCAGCAGGAAGGAGGAGGGTGATTCCACTGAAGTTTAGACTCAATCCCTGCTTTCTTCAGTCATAAATCTGGAGGGAAAAATTCTTCATTCTGTCTTTCAAAAACAGGGTTGTTCTAGTCTAGAAATACATTAAATGAGAATTAACCTTGTATTTCTCATGTTGTAGGAGCATCAAAGATGTTTCGGGGCTTGAACAGAATAATCTATTTTGGTAATTAAGATTTAAACATCCACATTCTAGGAGACAGGGGGTAAATCTAATTATTTACTTTATCCAAGAGCAAGGGCTGGCAACCTTTTACAAGCTGTGATCTGGAACAGCCCCAACCCACTCTGGCCTGATATGGGTCCAGTGCCTTCAGCAGTACATTAGCAGTGGGGAGGGTGGGGGCACTATCCCCTGACAGCTCTATGGCCAGGCAGCTGTGAGCTACACTCATACTGTGGCCATTTCTCCCAGCCCCGTTTCCCAGCTGTTGCATGCATGCATCTTCCACTCCAGTGGGGAGCTGCCCCAGGACTAGATATTTGCAAACTGTGTCTTTGCTGCCATTTCTTCTCCCTACTCTACCTCTCGCACCTCTCCCTGGCTGTGGCAAAGTTGGAATCTGTGCAGCCCCAGTGCAACTCCCCACCAGCTGGAAGCTGCACACATGCCATGGCCTTGGAGGACTGAGAGAAATGGCATCAGTATAGTCATAGTATGCAGATGCCTGGTCCTGACACAGCTTCCCATGGGCTGGAAGTTGCACCTGTCTGTCAGCTGAGGAGCAGGAGAAGCAGTGGTAGCACAGGCACCCAGCTACCATGCTCCAGTATGGACACAGGCAAAATCCCCCCACTGCTGGTGTACTACCAAAACCACCCAGTCCACTTTGGACCAAACCCTGGAGGATGGGGAGAAGCGGCATAAGTACAGCTGTCCACCCCCAGCACCTCTCTTTGCTGCCCATCCCTGGCATGGGCCCAAGCAAAGCTCTCTAGCTCTGCAGACCATAGTCCATGTTCTGCAGACCAGACATGACCTATAAACCATATGTTGCTGACTCCTGTCCTAGAGCAAACCCAGGACACTGAAAATAACATTGATTTGTAAGAAAGATATAAAACACTAGTCCATAATTTACCTGTATCTCTATCCAAGTTGCCTGGTACAGTCTCTCCGTCATCCACTTCTTCTCAGTGAAGAGAAATCTCTCAGGGATCTGCTTATTGTTCCCTGAGACTGTATTGCCATTCTGCAAATGCACCAGCCCCTGACCAGATATCCTAGGTCCATCATGAATCAGACCAGTCCTCATTTATGGATGCAGCAAAACAGAGTTCTTTCCTGTCCCTCTTTCCCAAGATATGCTGCTTCTGCTATCACGGTGGTAAAACAACTGGTTTCACCTATTAAGAATTCCCATCCATAGACTTCATAGACATTACAGGTGGAAGGGACCTCAGAAGATAATCAAGTCCAATCCCCTGTTCCAGGGGCAGGAAGTCAGTTAGGGTCAAATGATCTCAGCAAGATAAGCATCCAAATGTTTCTTAAAAGAGTCCAGAGTAGGTGCTTGCACCACCTCTGGGGGGAGTCTATTCCAGGCCTTGGTGGCTCGGACAGTAAAGAAGTTTTTCCTTATGTGCAGCATAAAACAGTCTTACAGGAGTTTATGACTGTTTGACCTTGTCATCCCTTGAGGCATTCTGGTAAACAGGCATTCCCCCAGATCCTGATGCACGCCCCTTATATACTTATACACTGCCACCAGGTCACTCCTGAGCCTGTTCTTTTCCAGGCTGAAGAGTCCCATGGCTCTCAGCCTCTCTTCATAAGGCCTATTCTCTTGCCCTCTGATCATGTGAATGGCTTTCCTCTGGACTCTCTCAAGCTTCTCCACATCCTTCTTGAATTGTGGAGCCCAGAATTGGATGCAGTACTCCAGCTGTGGCCTCACCGAGGCCGAGTACAGCGGGAGGATGATATCCTGAGGTTTGATTGAGAAGCATCTATGGATGCAAGTCAGAGTTTTGTTTGCTTTACGAGCTATGACATCACATTGATGGCGCATGTTCATCTTGTGGTCAGTCATTACCCCCAAGTCCCTTTCGGCCATCGTGCTAGTGAGCGTAGCACTGCTGAGCCTATAAGCATAATGTGGGCTTTTTTCCCCCCAGCATGGAGTACCTTGCATTTTTCTATATTGAAAGTCATCAGGTTTTTATCTGCCCACTTTCTAAGCCTATCAAGGTCAGCCTGGATCATCAGCCTATCACAGGTGTGGACACTCTACCCAAAGTTTGGTGTCATCAACAAACTGGGCTGGTCTGCTTCTGACACCAGTGTCCGCATCATTAATAAAGATGTTAAAGAGTACAGGTCCAAGGACAGAGCCTTGGGGGACACTACTGATCACAGAGCACCATGATGATTCACTTGGAATTGACTACCACTCTCTGGGTCCAACCGCAGAGCAAACTCCCCAGCCATTGGACTATGTTATAGCCAAGACCACAGGTGGCCAATTTTTCCACGAGGAGATCATGGGATACTAAATCAAAGGCTTTTTTAAAGTCCAGATATATGAAGTCAATTTCTTCTTTGTCCAGGTGATAAGTCACCTGGCCATAGAAGGAAATGGGAGTCATCAGGCAAGACCTACCCACAACAAACCCATGCTGGCTGTCCCTCATGATGTTGCCATCAGCCAGCTTGTCTAGAATGGTCGCTTTGATAATTTTTTCAAAAATGTTTCCAGGGATTGAGGTCAAGCTGATTGGCCTTTACTACCTGGGATCTACTTTTCTCCCTTTCTTGAAGATAAGCACCACACTGGCCTTCTTCCAATCTTTGGGTATTTCACCTGAGCACCAAGAGTTCTCGAATATGCTTGCCAGTGTCTAGGCAATGATGCCTGTCAACTCCTTAAGTACTCTGGGGTGCAAGCTGTCAGAACCAGGTGACTTGAAGGTGTCCAGCCTCTCAAGGTGTTCCTTTACAAGTTCTACACTGATGCTAGGTATACATTCACCCCCACCCTGGCTGTTCCCCATCATATTAAGCAGGGCAATCCCTTTGGGCTGGTGAAAAACTGACGCAAAATACCCATTAAGTAGGTTGGCTTTTTCCTGGGTGTTGGTTGTCAGTTGTCCTATTTGGTTTAGCAGGGGTCCAATGTTACCTTTGGTTTTCTTCTAACTCCCCACCTATCTGAAAAAGGGCATTTTATTGTCCTTGATATGTGTAGCCATTTGGAGTTTGATTGCAGCCTTGGCTTTCCTGGTTTGCTCCCTACAGGTACAGAACAGTGCAGAATACTCCTCCTTTGTTGTGATTGCTGTCTTCCATCCTTTATAAGCCTCTCTTTTAATGCATAGGATGTTCATGAGTTCCCTACCTGAGTTCACGAAGGGTTGCTGTGCCTTTTTGCTACCTTCCCTCTGAGATGGGGTAGACATCCCTTCTGGTTTCAGGATCATTCCCTTAAGGAGGAACCACTCATTTTGGACTTCCCTCCCTGTTGAGTCATGGTCCTTTAGGGCCTCAACAACAAGGGCCTTCACTTCAACTCCTTCTGGAAGAGTTTTCAGTTTGCCAGCTAACCTGTTTTCAGTTGTGTTGAAGGACCAAACTGGAAGATCTGAGCCAGATTTAGATCCCATCACAAAAAAACACATCTGCATCCAAATGTAAGTCCAAATGACTCATTGAAATTGACCGAGCCCAAATGAATAAGCCCATGACTTAGTAAAAAGGTTGAACTCAAATGGTGAATCTAAATGTCCTCAACAATGCACCAATTGATATTTGAGTTTTAGTTTGGATATGATTATTTTTCTGCTTGAGTCTATGTCTAAATAATCTTTTTGCTTAATATGACCCAGAAAGAAGATTTAAGGTCAGATCCAAATTGTTCTTGTAGGTGTTTCCATGTAGGTGTTACACCACCAAAAAATAAACACTTAGCCCTAAAAGGGTGATCCAAATAGGGTTAGACATCTAGGATTTTTATGTAATCAATGGAGAGAATTGAGTCCATCAAATGGGTGCTTCAGATTGCCTAAGCACTAAGAAGGAAAAATCTCAGTGGTCGTGTCCAGACAAGTTTGGCTATGCAGTATGTGGCACTGCAGATACATTTGCAGTCCTAAATACTGCCCTGGATAACCATGTGGAAGAAAAATTTAAAAAATAGAGTGGTGCATGTGGGGACAGCACACGCCACTCAGTACCACCACCTCGCCAGCCAGAGCCATGCTAAAGCTGCTAGACAGGCTCTGAGCAGCAGCATCACTGCTGCTGTAGCCCCAGGAGGCCCCCAGACTCCAGGTGAGGCTGCTGCATCCAGCCCAGTGCTGGCCTCTACCTCCCCCATGGCAGGTTACCTGCTGTGTGCCAGAGGGTGTGTGGCACAGGCATTCTCTGGGGACAACTGCAGTGGCCCAAGGTGTCTCCCTGCTAGTGGTCCCTGAAAAACCAATCATCCACGCTCATGTGGACATGGTCAGTGATAGCAAATTAGAAATGATTAGCACCAGAAGATGTCTGCTCTTCCTTGGATCTTTGATCCTCCTTGAATGCTTATACATCTGACTCCATGCTGTTTCTGGCACCTTGGGATCCAGAGCACACAAAAAGAAGGCACCTGGACACTTAGCTGACACAGACAGCAACATGGATTTCTGTGCAAAGTGCAGCACTCTTGAATATGGCCAGAAGAGTTGGTGGTAGCCAACACTTGTACAATGGTTAGAGCACTCCTCAAAAAAGAAACGTGGGTTCCAAAGCCATATTGCCTCTTGGTTTTCATTCAGGCACAAAGAAGCACTTATGGCTGCTAAGTGACTCAGCTTCAAAAATAGGAGGGAGAGGGGATGGTCTAAGCCAAGGGCAGGCGGTTATTTTGGGCAGAGAGCTATTTACTGAGTTTTGGCAAGCCATCGAGGGCCACATGACATGCAGCGCAGGGCAGATAAATATTAATTTTCTAAATTTTTTAAGGGACCCACAGGCCAGATAGAATGGGCTGGCGGGCTGCATCCAGCCCCTGGGCTGGTCTAAGCCATGCTAGTGTAACAGCTTCAAGGCTCACCCAGCTGCAGGCTGGGTGGGTGAGCTGTACTTAAAATCTCTGCATGAAAAAAGGTGGCAAAAACTTTGCAGAATGTGAAATAGCTTTTCCAGATGGAGGGTATGCTGTACACAATGCATGCTTTTTACTGAAACATTTAAACTGTGACTAGAGCCCCCATGGCAAACCCTGGGCTTTGACTGGCTACTGTGGAGTCATAAAAAGCTGAGGGGTGGAGGGTGCAAGAGAAGCCAGAGGAAAGCCAAATGTCAGCTTGGAGGGACAGGTGGAGACTCGGACTGCACGTTCATTATACAAGTACTAAATGACTGCACAGTAACCCATGTTACTGTGAAGTAGTGCTGACAAATGCCTTTTTTGTGATGCTGACTGCACAACAGCCCAAGGCTACTGCACAGTAGCGTTGTGTCATGGTTTCTACCACACAATGCTACGGTTCAGCAGTCTCGGGCTGCTGTGTAGTTAGCATCTCTTGTAGACACGGCCGCCTTCATCAATTCCTATACTTGTGAATTTTCCTTCAGGTAGATCCAGGGCTTTTGTAGTTCCTTTTTATTGAAGGTCACCTTAGTCCTTACCATACCCTAGACTTAAGTTTGAGGCACAGAATAAAATTCACTTTGTATTTTTTTCTTAGGCCCTTTCAGGAGGTAAACACTTGACCAATGGGGGAGATGTTATTTTTCATCTTCCTGGTGAGTATCTATGTGAGCTGTTCAGTTAGTTCCCTCTGAAGATTTAGATATTTTCATACTGTAAAAATTAATCTGTGAACTCACCCAAGGAATGGGGTGGGGTTGGTATTTATTAAACGATGTTTAAATAAATAAGCAGACATACAGTTTTCATTCTCCATGATGCCCTAGCCAGCATTCAGAAGAGAATCAAAGTTCCTGGTTTTCTAGAATATATTATCATCTGCTAGAAACATACTAGAGACAAATACATATAGCACTGTGAACAATAGTTACTAAGAGTGCAATTCACATTGTATTGAAAAAGGTCTTTTCATTTTTAGTTATAAAAAACAAGTTCAATAAGTTTGTTAAAAATGTTACATTTGGTTTTCTCTTTTTAGAAAAAGATAAGCAGCAGTTTCTCCCAGAATAAATGGCACGTAAGTGATTCCTCCACTTGCCTAAGTGCTATTCATTATTTTGCTAAATCTTATGAGAAATGTGTGGGGGAATTGAAGGTGAGAGTCAGGCTTTTAAGATGTGATGTCATTTACATGCAGTATAGTGGGTACATTCATAACTGTGAAGTATTATTATTAACAGTATATATTGATTTTTGTAAAAATGTATTCATCTCTTTAGCTCACATCAAATGAACAATGCATATTAGGAGGAAAGTGGGTATACCCTACTACTTGAAAAAATATAGGTAGAGAAAATTATTGTGCCACACTGCCACCATCATGAGCTTGGGAAAATGGAAAACAGATCATCTCAGTCTTGGACTCCGTGAAAAAAGTAGCCACTTTCTTCCTAAAAGATTGCTTTTCTGGGCTTCTTCACTCCAAACTGTTTAGAATCTTCATTAAACAAGGCAAGAGCAATGTAAGACTAGAAAGCCAGTTTTTTTTTCCTTCTTCCACTCTGCAAACAAGCACAGCCATCAATAATGCAATGCTGGGATTATAGGGATGGAGACACTATAGCCTCACTTCTCAGGTCTGTGTGAGTTATCCTTTATCCTATCCAATGAAGATGGCTATGTGCAATATTTGAATTCCAACTCTTCTAGCCCTTGAAATGAATTAAAGCAGCTTCCAATACTACTGGGCCTGCAAAGGAATGGCGTGTTCAGGAATCCCCAGATGGCCTGTAGGCCACCTTTAATTCTTTGTACCACTTGCTGCTGCTAAAGATGGCCTGGGTGTGTTTGTGGGTCACTCTGGTTTCAAACTGACAATAGCATCTATATAAAACTGAATGCAGTGATGGTGAGTGGATTAGGCATTGGACTTAAAAACCAATGTGGTTTCCCTGTTTGAGTTTAAATCCTGTTGCATCCTGCAAGATAGCAATGCTGAAAAGTATTTAAAGGACAGACTAGATAAGCAGCTGAACAGGAGCAACCAATGTGATGCCGTGGCAAAAAAGACTAATGACAAAACAGGAAAATAGAAGTTGGGGGCTGAATTAACTTCTTCATAAGGTATCAGTAAGACCAATAATGGAATACTACATCCAGTTGAGACATACACATTTTTAAAGATTTAAAAGACTGAAAAAAAGCCACAGAAATCTCAATAAAAATGGCTTATAGTCAGATGCTTAAACATTCAAGGCATCTAGTTTATCCAAAACAGAGAGAAATAGGAACCTATTTAAAATGGAATAATTGCCTCAATGGGGAAGAAATACTAGGTTCTAAAGCATTCTTTAACCTAGTAGATAAGGGCGCAACAATGGAACTGCTGAAAACTGAAGCCAGAATTCAAATTAAAATTGAGGCACATTTTTTTCAATCAAGGGGGTGATTTAATCATTGTAGCAATTTCCCAAGGGAAATTATAGACATCTCTTGATATCCTCAAAACAAAACTGGTTCTGTTTTTACTCAAGCAAATTACGAGACTCAACAGAGGGCTGAGTGATATATAATGGATGGTGATATACAGGAGACCAGAGCAGATGATGTAATGGCCCATTTTTGGTGCTTATGAGATTAAATGTATGATTGGTTTTGGACATCTTCTGTTCAGTATCCAGTTGTAAGGTATGTAGTGTTAGTTGAGTCTTAATATAATGTTGCAGTTAGTATGTGTATGCTTTCTTCTCCTTAGCTATCATCCATCCTATTAAACTATCTTTTTCTTGTTCTGTGACACACAGTGCAAGTCTATCTCACATTCCATAAAAAAGGTGCTCTGATTTCCTGACTTGTGCTGCCCTCAAGACACTATAATATGCCCCATGAGACAGTGGAGCAACATCAGTGACTCATACTGTGTTCTGAAATGACATTAGTTCACTGAGTGGTAGTGGATGTTGATTTTGCATTTGAGATGGAAATGAATAAAAGCTGTAGACCTGGCAGCTGCACACTTCGGTGAAATGTAATCTGAATCTACATTTGAACTCCACAGCTTG
>NW_017728886.1:222681060-222688745 GCF_001723895.1 Crocodylus porosus
CTTGCCTAAGTGCTATTCATTATTTTGCTAAATCTTATGAGAAATGTGTGGGGGAATTGAAGGTGAGAGTCAGGCTTTTAAGATGTGATGTCATTTACATGCAGTATAGTGGGTACATTCATAACTGTGAAGTATTATTATTAACAGTATATATTGATTTTTGTAAAAATGTATTCATCTCTTTAGCTCACATCAAATGAACAATGCATATTAGGAGGAAAGTGGGTATACCCTACTACTTGAAAAAATATAGGTAGAGAAAATTATTGTGCCACACTGCCACCATCATGAGCTTGGGAAAATGGAAAACAGATCATCTCAGTCTTGGACTCCGTGAAAAAAGTAGCCACTTTCTTCCTAAAAGATTGCTTTTCTGGGCTTCTTCACTCCAAACTGTTTAGAATCTTCATTAAACAAGGCAAGAGCAATGTAAGACTAGAAAGCCAGTTTTTTTTTCCTTCTTCCACTCTGCAAACAAGCACAGCCATCAATAATGCAATGCTGGGATTATAGGGATGGAGACACTATAGCCTCACTTCTCAGGTCTGTGTGAGTTATCCTTTATCCTATCCAATGAAGATGGCTATGTGCAATATTTGAATTCCAACTCTTCTAGCCCTTGAAATGAATTAAAGCAGCTTCCAATACTACTGGGCCTGCAAAGGAATGGCGTGTTCAGGAATCCCCAGATGGCCTGTAGGCCACCTTTAATTCTTTGTACCACTTGCTGCTGCTAAAGATGGCCTGGGTGTGTTTGTGGGTCACTCTGGTTTCAAACTGACAATAGCATCTATATAAAACTGAATGCAGTGATGGTGAGTGGATTAGGCATTGGACTTAAAAACCAATGTGGTTTCCCTGTTTGAGTTTAAATCCTGTTGCATCCTGCAAGATAGCAATGCTGAAAAGTATTTAAAGGACAGACTAGATAAGCAGCTGAACAGGAGCAACCAATGTGATGCCGTGGCAAAAAGGACTAATGACAAAACAGGAAAATAGAAGTTGGGGGCTGAATTAACTTCTTCATAAGGTATCAGTAAGACCAATAATGGAATACTACATCCAGTTGAGACATACACATTTTTAAAGATTTAAAAGACTGAAAAAAAGCCACAGAAATCTCAATAAAAATGGCTTATAGTCAGATGCTTAAACATTCAAGGCATCTAGTTTATCCAAAACAGAGAGAAATAGGAACCTATTTAAAATGCATAATTGCCTCAATGGGGAAGAAATACTAGGTTCTAAAGCATTCTTTAACCTAGTAGATAAGGGCGCAACAATGGAACTGCTGAAAACTGAAGCCAGAATTCAAATTAAAATTGAGGCACATTTTTTTCAATCAAGGGGGTGATTTAATCATTGTAGCAATTTCCCAAGGGAAATTATAGACATCTCTTGATATCCTCAAAACAAAACTGGTTCTGTTTTTACTCAAGCAAATTACGAGACTCAACAGAGGGCTGAGTGATATATAATGGATGGTGATATACAGGAGACCAGAGCAGATGATGTAATGGCCCATTTTTGGTGCTTATGAGATTAAATGTATGATTGGTTTTGGACATCTTCTGTTCAGTATCCAGTTGTAAGGTATGTAGTGTTAGTTGAGTCTTAATATAATGTTGCAGTTAGTATGTGTATGCTTTCTTCTCCTTAGCTATCATCCATCCTATTAAACTATCTTTTTCTTGTTCTGTGACACACAGTGCAAGTCTATCTCACATTCCATAAAAAAGGTGCTCTGATTTCCTGACTTGTGCTGCCCTCAAGACACTATAATATGCCCCATGAGACAGTGGAGCAACATCAGTGACTCATACTGTGTTCTGAAATGACATTAGTTCACTGAGTGGTAGTGGATGTTGATTTTGCATTTGAGATGGAAATGAATAAAAGCTGTAGACCTGGCAGCTGCACACTTCGGTGAAATGTAATCTGAATCTACATTTGAACTCCACAGCTTGTTCCTCCCTTTATAATAGGACTTAATGCAAATTCAGATCTGAGCATCCCAAAGCTTTTGGGAGATACGGATCTGAATCTCAGACTGAACTTATTGGCCTTGAGATCATCTCTAATGTATAGTATAGGACTGAGCTATTAAATGACTTACAGATCTATTGTCCTCTGCTAAGCAGGGGTTTTCCCAGATACCAGTAGGATATTAATTGCAAGAGAAAAGGGTATTGCCACATATAAACCCATAGCGTTGGCTCACATAAGCAAGTCATCTTATTTCAAACAGACTTTGACACTGGACTTTATAGAAGACTACATTATATACAACAGAAATATACCCAATAAAGGGAAAACATCATGATAGTTCTGCATAGGTCCTTCAAGATACATGCTTCATCTATGCACAAAGCTGAGGTCACTCTATAATGTGAATGAGTCAGGTACAAGCCACAGGCACTGTCTAAGGGGAGAGGGGATGATGAAATGGAGCTGGGGGCTGCCTCACTTTTCCACGCACTGTTCTTCCCCTTCACCCCTGCACTTTCCCTACAGTGGCTCTGGCTCCAGTTCTGGCAATGGAGAGGACAGAACAGCAGCAGCAGTGCATGTGCCCTGGGCAGTGGTACCAAATGGCTGGAGGTTGTCTTGGACACGGAGATGTCACTTTCTTTTCTGATGCTGAAAAGCAGTGTTTAAACCGCAACTCAGCAAACATCAGCTACAAAAAATCAAGACGTACAATTTTACCCTGTAGCTGCAAATCTCCAGCCATGAGGCATCACTACCCAAGGCGCAAACCTGATCATTTATGCCTCTGGGGTCCCTTCCAATCCTGTAAGATATGGTATAATATTTAATATACTGCATACTTATACAAAACTCTACCTATCATAATTCATTAATTACACTTCCTATTCTATTTAAATTAGTGTCAAAACTAAAAGATGATGTTACTTTGAAACATAGGCGTTCATGTCCTTTTCTATCTGTGATCGTGTAATCAGTATATCATATTATCTCTGTAACTGCAGGAAAAATATTTTTATGCCACAGTCAAATGATTTACCTTTGAGAAATGCATTTTTAGCCATGAGATCAATACCGTTATAGTATTCTAGGTATACTTGATCAAGAATGGATCCCACATTTGAAAAATAATTAAACAGTCAATTCAGGAATACTAAATACTTAATGTGTACTTACAAATGATGGATGTACTATGAGGATAAAACCTCCTTAATGTGATGCTATTAAAATTAGTCTCTAGTAATTTTCATTTGAGATTTAGTTCTTTAAACTATTATACTTATTCTTATAAAATGCTTTCTTATTAAGGCCTTTAATACATTCAAAAAGTAGTATTATGATGTAGTTTGTAGGAATTGAATGATGTTATGTTATTAGGAAAATAATATTTTTAAAACATTATTTTTCTTTATAATTGAGCAATTCTATCAAAGTCCTTAGACTTTATAAAGAAAAGAATGTGTTTCTATAAAATTGTATCTTCATTTTTATTTCAACTTTCAACCAATTTTGCTTTTAGAATTTAATAACTTTTAGCATAAGACTTATATGTGCTTAACCCATCAGCAGGATAGTATGAGATTGAAAAAAAGAAATAGACTTATATGAAGCCTTATGCCATTCCATACAGTAAAAACACCAAGCTTAATACAATATAAAACCCTAACCATTAGAAACCCTTTAAACTAGACTACCTAATAAAATTCATGACAATCAGAATAATCTTCACCCTGGCTATAATTACCTTTCCCCTTTCCGCATGTACTGATATTCATCATATAAAAAAAGATTGAGGAGACAGATGAGACTTGCAATTGTGTGCCAAAGGGTGTCCAGTCAGGCTTGAAGCATGATTGCTCATTGGTTAAACTGAGCATCGAAGATGATTGCCATTCCTATATTATTGCACAGGGAAAGAGATGGACAATCCTGTAATCAAAAGACTGAAAACATTTAAACACTTAGCTTTATACATTATGTAAATATGAGTCATTTAGAGGTTTCCTGGACTGGTTTCTTTTAACATGTAGGGTTGGATGAACAATTAGCAGCATTCAGTTTTAAGACAATTAGCCCTTTTTTGTTCAACAAATCTGCAAATGGACTAGGAATTTCACTCATTTAATGACTATGCATACTCGAGTCTCAAATGTTTCTGAACAAAGTTGTGAGACTTCAGGTTTCATCCTGAAGCATTTGCTACCAACATTTATTTTAAGATTTAGCACCCCATTATATGATCCAGGTTGACCTTGACAGGCTCAGGAAATGAGCCTGTTTAACACCAAAAAATGCAAGGTTCTCCACCTTGGAAAGAAAAACCTGCATCAATCTTATAGGCTTGGCAGTGCTACGCTGGCTAGCACTATGGAAGAAAGGGACTTGGAAGTCATGATTGACCACAAAATGAACATGACCCTGCAATGTGATACTGCTGCTAGTAAAGTAAGCAACATGCTTGCTTGCATCCACCAATGCTTCTCAAGTAAATCCCAGGACATCATTCTCCCATTGTAGTCAGCTGCAGCTGGAGTACGCATCCAGTTTTGGGCTCCACAATTCAAAAAGGATGTGGACAAGCCTGAGAGGGTGCAGAGGAGAGCCACACGCATGATCAGAGATCAGGAAAGCAGACCTTATAAAGAGAGGCTGAGAGCCACGGGACTCTTTAGCCTGGAAAAGCGCAGGCTCAGGGGTGATCTGATGGCCACCTATAAGTTTATCAGGGATGCTTACAAGTATCTGGGGGAATGTCTGTTCACCAGAGTGCCCCAAGGGATGACAAGGTCGAATGGTCACAAACTCTTCCATGACCATTTCAGGCTGGACATAAGGAAGAACTTCTTTACTGTGCAAGCCCCCAAGGTTTGGAATAGATTGGCGCCCGAGGTGGTTCAAGCACCTACTCTGAATGCCTTCAAAAGGCATCTGGATGTTTATCTTGCCAAAATCCTCTGATCCCTGCTGACTTCCTGCCCCTGGGGCAGGGGGTTGGACTTGATGATCTTCCGAGGTCCCTTCCATTCCTAATGTCTATGAAATCTATGAAACATCTCATTCTAAGTAATATGTTGTTTCTGCTTCCTTACACTTTCATCAACTATTTGTACTTCCACCTAAAGTGAATTTCATTTTGAAGTACTTAAACTTTCCATGGGTATGACAAAAGTGACTGATGTGTAGTGTAAATATTCCTGAATTACCAAGAAGTGTAATAAATAAACTGACTTGCATAGAACTCCCTGCTGCCATGGTCAGCTTATTCTGGTACCTGAACTAGATAGTGTAAAAGTTGCCTTAGTATCTGTAAACTATTATGCCCTTTGTTATGCCCTAGCCTCTGATTCAAATCTATTATCTATGAGCAAAACTTATTTCACATGAATATTTCCAAAAAGTTAAATAAAAATGCTTTGAACACAAAGCAGAACTACCTATTGCTGCTGTTTCTCCCTATTTGACCAGCTCTAATTTTGTGCTCTACTAGCTGGTTCAAAGTCAAATGTAACAGCTGTTGCAATGTAGCTTTCATGCACTTTTTAATAAAATATGAATGTTATGTGCGCTTTTCATTATTTCTCTAAACAATGTGATGCAGAAAAGTATAGCAAAGTGGATAACTACCCAAAGGTTTCATTAAAATGCCTCAGAATGAAGAGGGATATTAATTTTTAATAATTCCTCTTCTAGTAAAGATTTTTGGCTTGCTGAAAAACTATACCAGAAAAGGAAGCTGCACAAAGCATTTGATTATTCTTTATCTAGCAGTATAAGATTTGATTTTACCAGTAGGTAGTTATTCAGTTGAAAGAGTGAATACAGGAGTCAGACTCTACTGTAAGACATTTTTGGTACAATTACAGTATCTTCTTAAAATCCTAGTGATCAGAGAAGCTTTTAAATCCTGATTTGAAAGTCATTTTGCTATAAAATGTATGTTCTTCATTGAAACTGTGTCATAGATGACCTGAAGAAGGTAAAAAATGATTTTTAAATTGATTTTTATAATAGCTGAAAAGCTCTGAAATTCTGATGTGCTATAGAAGTAGAAAGTATTATTGTTGTTGTTATTATAAGAGCTATATCATGGTTCAGGGTTGATGATACTTTCATTGTACCCACTACCAGCAAATAAGAAAGTTCTATTCCAAGTGTTAGCTGATCAACCTCAGAACACCGGGTGAGATAATTTGTGGATAAAAATGTTTGGGAATAGGTAGTTTACAAGTCACTATCACCCATGCTGCCCAGGCACTACCCATGCTGCCTATTGGGTGGGTGCAGTTCCTGAGGTACTAAGGGCCACTTGTGCTGGCTGCATATGAGAGGGAGGAAGACAGCAAATCCTGGGGACCTGCCCCCATAGCATGTGACTGGCACAGTGTATGGCTGCATGCCAGTAACATATGTGGCCCCTGGCAGTGCTAAAGTTGAATAGCCCTGTGTTACTCAAGCCAATAGGCATTGCCTATTTCAGGGGACCTCAGATGATGCCAACGAGACTAAGGCATGATTTTGATGCAGACCTGTTCAGCTCTACCAAACAGGATAATTCTGAGAATGCACAAAGGTACAACTCTAGGCATCTGAAAACCTTAATGTCTTAACAGGGAGATATCTATGGAGTTTAGGAGCTTCCAGGATCAGGCAGTAGTTGTTCAGGAATTTCAGGGTCACAGGTTTGGAATTAGGTTCCTTAACTGCACCTAAATCTTCCTTTAGGTAACTAAGTTATTTGGGGATCTGGCCCTTTGAGATTATGTTCACCACTTCTCCTAGACACTCTTTATTCAGGGCTATCTAGAATGTTGTGGTAGACCTGAGAAGGAGATGTTAAGGCTGTTCAACACACTAGTCCTACTGTAGATGAAGAAACACTCTGCTTCTGTGTTCCCTTTGCAATATATTCCTCGTAAGTGTACAGTTAAATTGTATATTTAAAATCCTGTGATAAATGCATATACTTAACTCTTGCATTTTCAGTGCCTTTCTAAATGTAAAGGTTCTCAGAGCAAAGGGAAGTCAGCCAAGCTACACTTGGTGATTGGACACCATAATATAAAGCAATAGGATACCCACTTAACTAGAAAAAAAGGAATAGAATAAACTTTAGGGCTAGGTACAGAAAGTCAAAAAAGCCTGAGGCTGAATTGATTCAGTCTTTTCAGGTTAGCCTAAACTGCACAGATTAAATTGAAACAGAAATGGACAGACATTAACTTTGATACAGGTAATGCAGCCACATGCCTGCAGTGGCTCAGGCCAGAAGCCAGGGGGTGCTAGAGCATGGCTCTCTGGTGGTGTGCTCACTTCCTATTCCTCCTGCCCCCAGGATCTCTGAGATTTGCAGTCCAGACTTACAACAGCACCACTCTGCAGGGTTCCTTGTCAATTCCCTCTTTTGTTTCCAGGTGCCTCTGGGAGTTATAGTCCACAGCTGCAGCCAGAAGTAAGTTTGAATGGGGGAAAGGGTGTTTAACACCACTTCCTAGCCCCACCCCCCCAGCTGGGGTTTGCCTGGGGAGGGGGCAGTCCCCCGCCACTGCAGACAGGGCTGCAGCCCCAGCCACGGTTGCCCCCCACCACCCGCTTGTCAGCCAGAGCCTCACTGCTCCAGTTAATGAGCACAGGAGCAGGGCCAGCCCTGCTCTCTGGAGCAGACAGCCCAGCCCAGCTGACCCCAGCCCAGCCCAGGG
>NW_017728886.1:222688966-222693088 GCF_001723895.1 Crocodylus porosus
AATATTACTTTAGCCTAAAACTGTATTTATTTTTAAATTTAATAAACTGAAGGTACATGCAGAAGTGCTCATTTTACTTTCCATATGTAGCCATAACTTCCACTGGTATTAATGTCTGTACCAAAAAAGAACAGGCACTGAATAATTTATAAAGGTGAACAACAAACAAATTACTAAAGTACCAAGTGAATAGGAACTACATAAAGATCTGGTAATGGGATAATGGGATAAGCAACCTTTCACTGATGAAGTTTAACCAACTGACTTCCCTGATTGCTACGTCTTTCTCATATGCTTAAAAACATATTTCCCATATATTTCCCAAATACTATCATTATTTCTATAAAAGCTGTGTAAGTAATTTTTCGCTCTTGCCCTTCATACACAACAATAGTTACCTATTTTGAAATTGTAAGTCTGAATACCTATGCTAACAGTCTTCTCTCCCATCTGTAGTTAATTTTAGAAATGTAAATCTAAAACTTGTTTTATAAGCCAAAAAAATTCCTATACACCATCAGAGTATAATGAAGCAAACAATTATTTCTAAAATGCCTATCCTATCTGTCAGCCTCTGAGCACTTCACCAAAGTGGTTTAAGTCATCCTTATAAAAGAAATGGTGTGACAGAAGAAAATGAGCTACAGGTTGGACATCCTGAGGCAATACAGACCAGTGCATATGGTACATCATTACCAGTCTGATTTTAATGAAGTTTTAGAGCCTTAAATCTCACATCACAGTTGGTACTGATATGCATTTTACTGTTATTGCCTTTCATTTGCCAAGTAAAGATAATTGATGGTCTTTACTTAGTGGATTTCTGTATTTTGAAGCTATCTGTTTTTAACAGAGATTTCTATATTCATGTAAGCACGTGTGATTTGGTTCTTTCCTTTCTGTTGGTTTCCTATGGTGTCAAATTATTTTCTAGTGGGTTACAATATAAATTGGCAGGGACAACTTCTATTACCTTATTCATACTGAGCACTACTTTACCATTTAAATATCTTAATTGACCTCAGTGCCACTAGTTGTGGAGTAAAATTCTACTTACACTGAACAGGAATGTCTGACTCTTACCTTAAATGAGTTTGCTTTAATGTAAAACCATTCAGTATGAAATCTATCACCATACAAACTTAGTTTAATACTTAAACAACTCATCCCATCGTGCTGTGAACAAAATCAAGGAATGGAAGGGACTTGAGTTTTAAGTACATTATATTTATATGGGAAAATGATTAACCTGTAGAACAGTATAACAATAAGCAAAAGTAATTACTATTTTAAACTAGGCAATGGGAAAGAAACCACTGAAAATAAATGGAAAAGTTATCAAATGAGACAAAGAGAAAAAATAAGTGAAACTAAAAGCAGAACATGTCCATCACCCTGATCCCACTATTCATATGCTGTATATATTTGTCCTTTTTAGACCAACAACCCTGCAAATGCCTTCTAGCATAGAACAGATAACAAGACCAGGGATGCAAATTGTATGTAGAACTAATAAGAAATATTTCAACAAGATGTTTTTACTTGAATATGTAAATTAATGCAACTTGAACTTTTTTGGAGAAATGTATAAAATTTCATAAATTCAGAACTTTTTTGTTCTGAATAAAATTTTAATTAGGAATGCTGTTGAAATCACAAGGTAGACAGAGAGCTACCCAGAGATGTACCTGGGCATTTCTTCCCAGCAGCAGTGCACAAGGTATGGATGGGCCAGGCCAGCTGCACAGATGCTTCTGTTATTGATTTCCTCCTGTAACTCAGGTGCCCTGTTCACCCCCCTTCCTCCTTAGCTATACTGGTAGGCCAAAAATGAGTACAAATGTGACATAAGGTGGACATGGGCATGAGTGCTTAAATGCAAGGGTCAGTATTATGGTGAGACTGAGGTGTCTGAATGAATGATTGATAGAATGGAGTTGACCTCACCAGAGGTCACAGAGTAGACCCAGTAAGATTCTTGCCAAAATCATTACATGCTATAGCCTCTGATACTGATCAGTACGCTGTGATGCTATATGTTTTCAATAAAGGTGACACTATATAAGGGATCTGAGACTGGCCAGCCAGTTCTGTAAGGTTATTAGAATCAACTGGGAAGTGCTCATGTGTTCTTTATGAAGGGATGAAAGCTCAATTGGAAGAAGGCCACAGGTGAGAGCTGAAGGAGGGAAACAAAATCCTGCACCAGGGAGACTAAAGAGAGAGACTTTGAGAACAGTAGGTATGAGAACTGGCTTGTTTTATATATTTCCTCAGTCTTGTAGAATTAAACTGCTGTAAAGTGACTTCCCAGGTTTTGGAAATTGGATAGCTACCTTCTACACAGGTAAGTAATTGCTTTCACCAGTTTATAAACAAGATGTCGATAAAATATGTGTTTGGTAATGCGTAGTAAAATAATTCATGTTTAATGAGAGGGTTGGAAGGGTGCAAAAATAAAATAATCTCTAATAATGCAAAGCTAATTCCCTACTAAGCAGAAACCAGGTTTATGCTCCAAATATTGTGGGTGTTTTATATATTGAATTTATGAATGTGTGTAAAATAATCTCTCTCTCTCTCTTTCTCCTTTTGCTAAGCAAATATAGGTATTTTATATATTAGTCGTTCCTGTTAATCCCATAATCTAGCAGGGTTTAGTTGGAGGCAGGCACAGTGTGGGCAGGACCTTTTCAGACTTCCTGAATGTCTTTTTAGGTGAGCTGTGCCTGACCTGCAGCACTCCTATTACTCCAGACTTTCATCCATGCCTAATTGTGTAGTGGTTTAGTGATGTGAACAAACAGATAATAGAATGAGGGCACTAAACTCATTATCACTTTGTTCTGAGCAAAGATTTGAACTCCTGTCTCCAGAGATGAGAGACTAGTACACTGACCCACTTTGACAATTATCCTTGAAGTTTTGGCATTGACTTCTTATTCAGATGATTTATAGACCTGCAAAAAAAATATTTACTTAAAGGTTGGAGGGGGAAGGGAAAAGAAAAGAGGAAATGATGTTAAATGGAGACCACAATCATTGACAGTCATTTAATGAGTGCTCTGACATCTCTCTGCTGTATGAAGTTTGCTGTTTACCACAGAAACCCAGAGGGAAAAACTTCAGGGTCTAAAGGTACCTTTGGAAAAAGCTACCTGGGAAAAAGAAATTCTGCTCTTAGTGGATATGTCTGTCTGTATACAGTCCAGCCTGTAGGCTCATTTGTTAGCACAAATTCACTAACCATTTATATTATATGCCTTGACTCCTGATGGCAGTCCAGAGCTGGCAGGGGTGCTCCCTGGCAAATCTGGGTCTGAAGTTGAGCTTTGCCTTAACCTGCTCCCCTAGAAAGTAGTCACAATTTAGCCAAGTGACTACCCTTCATGGGTGAAGATGACCACATCCAGTGGGGGAGGGTAGGAGGGAAGAAGAGAGAAAAGAAATGGGAAAGAAACAAAGGGGAAGAAAAAAGGAGAAAAGAGAGACAGGAAAAAGAAAGGAGGGAGGTGGAGGCTAGGCTGCATGGGTACATAGGTGACTTATAAGCTTGATCTTTGCCTTGAACAGTCTGCTGCAGCAGAGGCAGAAAAGTAATGAGGACTGGGTATGAGAGGTTTTCATTTTCCTGGCCACGTATTTCTTCATTGCTTCTGCCGTACATTGCTGTTCAAAAGCCAGTGCTCCATTCTGGATTGATGACCTCCAGGAAGGACAGTCATGAGTGATTTGCTCCCACAACTCCAGGTTGATGCCAAAACTCTATAGGAACACCTTTAGGGTGTCCTTGTACCACTTTGGTGCACCGTGGGAATGTACTCCATTTGACAGTTCACCGTAGAAGATTTTTTTTGGCAGCCAAGTGTGGCCAGCCCATCTTAGCTGCACCAGTTTCAGTAGGGTATGGATAATGGGAAGAGCTAATCTTCTGAGCACCCTGGTATCTGGATTCTTGTCCTGCCACTTGATTTTTAGTATCACCTGGACAAGGGAGAAGAGATTGCTGTCATATATCTTGACTTCAAAAAAGTTTTTGATCTGGTATCCCATGATCACCTCTTGGCCAAACTGGCCAGTTGTGGCCTTGGGTCCACCATGATCTGCTGGCTGGGAAACTGG
>NW_017728886.1:222693848-222701394 GCF_001723895.1 Crocodylus porosus
ACCCCAGCTGACTTCCTGCCCTTTGGGCAGGGGGCTGGACTCGATGATTTCCCGAGGTCCCTTCCAGCCCTAATGTCTATGAAATCTATGAAATTTTTTGCAGACAGCACAAGTGGAAGTGGTTTAGTTTCTTGACATGATGCTGGTAGATAGTCCAGGTTTTGCAGACATAAAGGAGGGTCAGGAGAATGATGGCTTTAGAAGACTTCAGTTTCATCAACATTCCAATGCGCTGCAGTCCCAGACTGACTTACAGAGTCTGCCAAAGGCCACATTAGCTCTAGCTAGTCTTGTGTTAACTTTGTCGTCAATGTGGAAAGCACAGGAGAGCGTGCTGCCTACATAGACAAACTTATCGACAATCAGCAGTTGTTGACCTTTAACTGAGATGTGTGGTTCCTGGGGTGTTGTGCCAGGCACAGGTTGAAACATAACTTCAGTCTTTTTCCTGTTGATAGTGAGTCCAATGTTGTCGCAAGCTGACGAGAACAGGTCTGTGGACCATTGCATGTCAGCCTGTGAGCCTGCATATAATGCAGAGTCATCAGTGAAGAGGAAGTCATGAAGCATGGCTTTCTTGACTTTGGAGCTCCCTCAGAGCCTGCACAGGTTGAAGATGTCTTCATCAAAATGGTACCTGATCCCCATACCAAGGTCATCATCTTGGAAGGCATCTGACAGCATGGTACAGAATACCATGCTGAAGAGGGTAGGTATGAGCACACAGCCCTGCTTGACACCATTTGTGACTGGAAAGGGGTCAGAGTATTCACCATTCACAAGGACACCTGCCATCATGGAACTGTTGAATCATATTGATGCATTTTCTGGAGCATCCATACTTCTTCATTATTTCCCAGAGGCCTTTACGATTCACCATGTGGAAGTTTTTGGTTAGGTAGATGAACATGAGAAGAAGGCTGACATTCTGTTTGTGGCACTTTTCTTGAAGCTGCTGGGCTGCAAACACCATGTCAGTTGTTCTGCATCTTTTTCTGAAGCCGCATTGGCTCTCAGGCAGTAGGTCATTCAAATGGTTGGTTAGCCATTTGAGGAGGACTCTCATGAGTATCTTGTTAGCTGTTGAGAGGAGGGAGATGCCTCTGCGGTTGTCACAGAGTTCACAGTTTCCCTTCCTCTTGTATAGGTGGACCCTCTTGTACCTGAATACTGAAGAGGGTTTTCACAGGAAGTCAACCACTAGCCTTCTTCATCCATCTTCCTGGCTAGGGACAGAAACTAAACATAAAGGGGTATAAGTGATTGGAAACCGGTTTAAAACTGTAACAGAGCAGAACTTCAGTGCACATTCAACTAGTTTCAAAATAGCTTAAGCCAGTTTAAAACCTGCATAAATGTAGTATCAGGCTTAACTGATTTAGGTTTAACCAGTCTATCACACTTCTGTCCCACATCCCCTTCCAACTCAAGTTAACTCACGGTCCCCTAGCATCCTAGGACACTTTGCACCTCCCCTACAATGCACCCCCCAGGCAAGTGGGCCAATCTTGGCTGCTGCTGTTTGCTCCAGCCAAGCAGAGCCACCACCACCCACCCCCAGGTGATCACAGAGTTGAGGTAGTAAAGTCTCTGCTCCCTAGACAGCATCCTGCCTATACTGTCAGCGTGGTGGTGGAGGGGGGGTTAACAAAGACACCCCCCACAACAGCTCTAGCCCCCCTGTGGTCTGTGAGAGTTGTCCCTCTTGTAGCTGAGCCAGCATGAGTCACTGAGGTGATACAGTGGGGGGGAGGGGAGGAAGCACTCCTGTCTCAGGGCCAGAGCAATAGGCTGGGCTATGCCCATGTGGGAGGAGCCCCACACCTGGGAGGGATTCCCCTACCCTGGCCTGGTTCCTCCCTGCTGCTCTGTGTTGGTCTGGCCAGTTGCCAGAGCACCAGGCTAGCTGCTGAGCTCTGCACCCTTGTCAGTCTCTCGACCACAGCAGGAGGGGGAAGGAGCTGCCATCCCAGTGCTGAGCTGTGATCTGCCTCCTTGCCTGCTGACCCAGATCAGACCCACTGCCCCCTCTACCACCCCAGCACCTCCAGTCACAATTCACTTTTCCCCTGCTCTCTGATTATCTGTGGGTGCCCGGCATTGTATGTCCCAGGGAGCAGGCAGGGATGGATTAAACTGTGTGCTCAGCCTAAGTCAACACCTTCCCTGTCTGCTCCCTGGGAGAGAGCCTGGCAGCCACAAGTAATCATAGGGCAGAGGGGTGCGGAGTGGGCAGGGATATGAGCTGCTGGCAGTGGGGGGAGGGGTAGTGGGCTCAACCTAGGCCAGCAGGGGAGGGGGGCCAACTCCAGCTTGGCACTGAACCAGGGCTATTTCCCCTCTCTGCAAGGGGAGAAAGCAGGGGGGTGTGGGTATGCTCCTATGTCTTCTGGCCTGGATCTGTGCAGGCTTCTGTCTGCTTTTCCAAATTGAAAACTGGATGTCAGTTCAGTTCATTATTGGTTCAATCTAGACATCTTAGAAACCTGCAAAGATTGAATCGATTCTGCCTCAGGCTTTTTGACTGTCTGTACTTAGCCCCTGTCTCTACTTGTTAAATTGGAGCCAAGCACAGAAGAAGAGATCAGCACACATTTTCTGTTTGAGGTTCTTGTTCTAGGAACTAGTCTGCTTGCTATCCTTCATTTCCTCCTTTTTGCAACTGAATAGTAATTTACCTGTGTAAGAGAACTCATGTGTCTGGGAGTAGCTGAACAGTCTTCAACTTCCCTTTAAACAGAGGTGTAGAGAGACCCGTGGTAACATAAATTCATTGTTACTGGAAGTCATTTGGAGATTTGTGGAAAACAAACTTGCAATCCTAGTCTAATTTCTAATTATCAAGTGATGCACTACAGAACCATTTTTCCAGCTATCATGTCCTGTACTGAGACAGAACACATCAGGACCACATATGGATTTGTGAATGTATATTAAAATTGACTTATCTACCATCCCAAAAATGGTCTGCCTAGTAGCTTGCCTCCTCCTTAATTTAGAACATTTTGGGAATGTCAGTATTTCTCTCACTGCTAAACAGACCTTGAACTGCACAGCTGTCAACACACCGTGCCTCATGAGTACAAAGTCATTTTTAAATGAGTCACTTGCTGTCCCATATATCTGCCTCAAGTGGGGTATGATATTTTAAAAACAAGAGTAAAGTCAAGAGGCTAGCTTAGTGTCAATTTTGCTAGAGGGTCCTGTAAAATGAAATTTTAAATAGAGGAACTATCCAGAGCAACTACATTGTCAGAAAAGAATGGGGGACCCCTCTCCAGCCTTCTTGCTTGGCCAGCACAATGGTCCTATTTTCTCAGTAGCAACAAACCAGTTAACTTGTTATATTTAGATCCCCATAAACCTAAACTAAATGCAATGTCTTTCCATCTGATTATTTACCATATTCCCACTAGCCTTTTGTTTACCTTTCAGTGCTAAGAAAAATTACTTCCACTTTATTAGTGATTTTAATGATGGATAGAGACATTTCTACATGGAATGGGAGACTTTGACTTCCCCGACTGGTCTTCCTCCATCTCTTGTCTTGAGCCAGACTTTAACTTTCGGGCTTCTGAAAGCTTCATGAAGTTGTTACATTAGTAAGTTGTACAGTACTAATGGACTCTCATTCTGATCCTTAGCTCAAAAAGGGATAAAACAGTGATTCTGAATGAAGAGACTGATGAATCAGGAGTCGGCACTAAAGCATCTGTACATTGCTCAAAAAAACTATAAAAGTTACTTACGCATGCATTAACTTATCCACCAAACACCCCTCCTGGTAGGTGAGAACATAATATATTTCTCCATTTTACAACTGGAGAGTTTGACTTGTTTCAGGCCACACCAGAGATGAGATTAAAACCTTGAAAAACCCTGGTCTACACTCTATCCTGTAATCAGTCCTGTGAATCATACCTCTCTTCATAGATTAACTGTGAAAGTCAAAAATTAGCTCCCCTGGCTTCATAAGGGGAATATGAGACACTGCTAAATCAAGATTGGTGCAGCAAACAGGAGAAACATCAGAACGAAGCCAGCACACATGAACAATTATCTGCTGATGTAAACACTGAATCTTTACTCTAACAAGTCTCTAGTCTGGCATAATTTCTTGTCAAATACCTCAGATAGGCACAATTTCAAACTCGGGATCATGGTTCCTGAAACCATTTCTGCTTTTATATGATCTGACATTACCATAAAATCTGTATCTATGTTCAGACATGAAACACTTTATGCTACAGGTTTTGCCCTCCTAATGTGTTTCTCATAAATAAATATATTTATAAAAATATATATAAAATATTTTCTCATAAATAAATGAAACCCTGTAAACTAGAGCATGTGTAACATTAAGGTAATGTGCATCAGTTTCTGAATTATTAGTACCATCAGTGGGTGAAGTGTCAAGTCAAAAGTCAGTGCAAAAGCTGACAATGGCCCCATAAATAGCCTCCTAATCCAATTGTAAGAATGCAGTAGTTGTTTCAAATATATACAAAACAGCATTGCCCTTCATGTTACAAAATTACTGTTACATTCATTTTTTAACTTATCTATTGTTAAGGGTTAATTATATTTCTATGAACCTGTCATTAATGAACGACACCATTAGAACCATACACGAGTCATTCTTGTATTAGTTGCTATATCATATCTTTACTGAAAGTAATTTTAGAAAATGACTCACAAAAAACCTTATGAAAAACAGTATTAATTCCTGAGAAATCACAAGAATCCTGTCAAACATATTTCAGTAAGCAGTAAATGAACCCTGCTTGCACCATAAATCATTAATGTTTAATCACCAGCCAATGCCTCAATAAGCTCACTGGCATGGAAACTCTAAGATACTCAAAGGATAGTTCTAGCAAATCTGGCATGCATGGTTGGCTTGTGTGCTTAATTACTGTTTATGCATTGGCAGTATCCAAGCATTTGTATGTAATAAATAGAACACTGTCAGAGTGTCCAGATGGTTTTAGATTCAAGGCCTGGGGAGTATGTTTGAAGATTACAGACCTGATTTACTAACAATTCGCACCAGCTCAATTGGTAAAAATCATGCTAATAGCATACGTTTTAGAGATTGCATCAATGCAGAAATAAATGTACTATTAATGGTTATTTTAAAAGTCACTTAATCTTCCATTTAGCCACTCTTCAGAGGAGATGTAATTTGCGGTTTGGGGTGAAGCAGCTGTATCTATGTAAAATGTCCAGTTGATTTGAAAGAAAACCTGTCCCTGGTTATGTGCACATAGCACAGTGCAGTGTAGTGTAGAAATAGCTGAGCTTGCTCAGATGTCTTTAGGGCTAAGTACAGAAAGTCAAAAAGCCTGAGGCTGAATCAGTTCAATCATCACAGTTTAGTCTAAATTGCATAGATTGAACTGATAAGCAAGTGAAGAGACATTCATTTTGATTCTAGAAATGCAGCCACATGCCTGTAGTAGCCCAGGCCAAAAGCTTGGGAGTACTAGAGCATGCCTCCCAGCTCGGCTTGGGCAGACAGCTTGGCCCAAAGCTAGCCCACCCACCCTGTGAGGGAGAGCTAATGGGAGAGGTACAAAGTGTCGTTGGGTGATGGGGCACTGAGTTGACTGGAATCTGAAGGGGATCTGGGACAGAAGTTCAATAAACTGATTTAGCCTAAATCAGTTAAGTCTAATACTACATCCATCCAGATTTATCTTAAACCAGCTTGGGCCATTATGAAAGTGGTTTAAGTGCTCTGAACTTCTGTCATGTTACAGATCTGAACCAGTTTCCAATCACATTGGGTATTTTTACACATATAAGCATCATAGCACTGGGTAATTTTCAAAGTGCCCAGCTTTGCTTTGCTTACAGTTTTATGAGCAGTGAAATGCACATCAATTGTGAGAAAATGGTGGTAGCGTGCTTTTGAACTAAAACACATAGAATGTGTTTTGGTTCAAAAGCGCACTACTACTATTTTCTGCTTCCTGACATGCATTTTGCTGCTTATACAACTGCACATGGAGCAACACAGTTCGCATCAGCTTAGGTGCACAGCAGACTTGATTAACTGAATCTGCTCCAAAGCCACAGATCTCCAGCACGTTGCGGGACAAAAAGTTATGTGTATAAAATGCCTTATACCAGTTTGTGTAACTTCTGTCCCTAGCCTATATTAGCCTACTGGTTTACTTGAAGTCATAGATCCTACTTCTCAGCAGAACTAGTTAGTCCAGGTGGAATACCATACTAATGTAGTTAGACTGGTTCAGGACTTAGCTACTCACTAAGAGCTAGCTTGAGTGTGCTTGCATGGCAGTGCATTGTGTGTGTAGACAGACATTTATGCTGTATAAAATATAAAGTAAATGTTATTGGATATAGTGTGATTGAAGGGCTAGGGTCACAACCCTGTGGGTCAAACGTCAAGGAGGGCGTGGGGAGAGGGATCTGGTGGTAGGGGTTTACTACAGGCCACCACATCAGGAGGAAGAGCTGGATCTGAAATTTTCCAGGCAGCTGGGGGAGGCCGTGAGTGCAAAGGATGTTGTGGTCATTGGTGATATGAATTACCCTGACATCAACTGACAGGAGCAGTCCGCCAGGTCTAGCCACTCACGAAGGTTCCTGACATGCGTACAAGACCTACACCTCATGCAGGAGGTACTTGTCCCCACTAAGGGAAACACTAGGGGATCTGGTGTTAGCCTCTGGGGACGACCTGGTGGGGAAGGTGCTAGTACAAGGGAGGCTAGGGGGGACAGTGATCATAAAATGATCCAGTTTGCTAGTCAGAGAAAGGTGGGGAGGGTAACTAGCATAGCGCAAATGCTTGACTTTAGGAAAGCCAACTTCGATGTGCTCAGGGCAGTAGTCAGGGAGGCACTCGGAGCCCAGGGAGTAGCTTTTATGGGGGTCCAGGAAAGGTGGTCCTTTCTCAAGGAGGCTATTTTTGGGGCTCAGCAGGACACAATACCACTGCGCAGGAAGGCAGGAAAAGGGCCCAAGAAACCTCCATGGCTGAACGCAGATATCCAGGGTGGCCTGAGGGCAAAGAAAAAAGCATACTGGCGGTGGAAGCGGGAGGGCAGGGACCAAGAAGTACACCTCCCTGACCCGAGCTTGTAGGGATTTGGTAAGGAAGGCTAAAGCAGCACTGGAGCTTAGATTAGCTTCTGGGATTAAGGATAACAAAAAGTCCTTCTTCAAGTATATAGGTAGCAAGAAGAAGTCTCAGGGTAACATTGGACCCCTACGAGGCAGGGCAAGGCAGTTGGTGATGGACACGCGAGAGAAGGCAGAACTTTTTAACAAGTTCCTTGCCTCCGTGTTCCTGTCTCAGCGGGTGCTGAGGGAATTGGCTGGTGTTATTGCGGAGCCATTGACACGGCTGTTGGAGGACTCCTGGTACTCACGCCAAGTCCCTGAGGACTGGAAAAGGGCCAATGTGGTCCCTATTTTCAAGAAGGGGAGGAAGAAAGAGCCTGGCAACTACAGGCCAGTCAGCCTCACTTCTATCCTGGGGAAGGTCTTTGAAAAAATTATCATTTGTGAGAGC
>NW_017728886.1:222701583-222707906 GCF_001723895.1 Crocodylus porosus
ACAAGGACAAGTGCAGAGTGCTGCACCTGGGGAGAGGGAACCAGCATTATGGTTATAGGTTAGGGGCTGACCCTCTTGGCAGCACAGAGGCAGAGAGGGACCTTGGAGTCAGGATTGACTCCAGGATGAATATGAGTCGTCAATGCAATGAAGCAATAGGCAGAGCCAACAGCGCACCCTGTCATACCTCAACAGGGGCATCATTAACAGGTCCAGAGAGGTCTTGCTCCCCCTCTATGCAGCGCTGGTCAGGCCGCAGCTGGAGTACTGTGTCCAGTTCTGAGCGCCGCACTTCAAGAGGGACGTGGAAAACCTGGAGAGGGTCCATAGGAGGGCCACTCGTATGGTTGAGGGTCTCCGTGGCCAGCCCAATGAGGAAAGGCTGAGGAACCTGAATCTCTTCAGTCTCCACAAGAGGAGGGGGATCTTGTGGCTGCCTACAACTCTGTCAGGGGCCAGCAGCAGGGACTCGGGGAAAGTCTGTTCACCAGGGCCCCCCTTGGAGTCACCAGGAACAATGGCCACAAGCTGAGGGAAGGATAGGTTTAGGTTGGATATTAGGAAGAACTACTTCACGGTAAGGGTGGTCAGAGCCTGGAATAGGCTTCCCAGAGTGGTGGTGCTCTCACCTTCCCTGGAGATCTTCAGGAGGAGACTAGATAGACACCTGGCTGGGGTCTTATGACCCCTCCCACCCCAAGTGCTCCTTCCTTCCCATGGCACGGAGTCGGACTAGATGATCTGTCTAGGTCCCTTCCAACTCACTGATTCTATGAACCAGAACTGCATTTAAAAAAAATTAAGCACATGACCAGATAGTTGGTAATTACCTGTATCAACCCATGCTGTATTGAAATTCCAGATAAAACAAAGTGGATCATTCATCTTGGATGAGACACACGTACCTTATAAACTGTTAGCAGAGGGAAGCAGGGTTACTTAGTTAGTTAATGGTGGAATAGGTAACTCTTCTTGCTTTTATTTTTATTATTTTGGTGTGTGTTAAAAAAAAAAAACTAAGCATATATTGTACGATCTGACTAATCACTCTGACTAATATTCTGCCTTTGAATTGAAGCACTAAATAGCAAAATCTACCAAATAGTAATGAGCAAAGAACTTGTAGTTGCAGCCAGTGTAAAGTGTGGTGAATCTCCTTCAGTACAGTCCTGAAAATTGTACTTTTGCCACCATAGGTAAGAGGACCATTGTGATAATTATAGTGGTTACTGCACCTTGTGCGGTTTAAAGTTCACCTACTTGATCAAGATGCCATATAGCGAAACAGGAGAACATCTCCAGATAGAAACACCTAAATTTCATGTTTGTCAAGGCTTTAGTTTTTGTTTTATAACATTTAGATTTTTTTTTTCATGACAGGAGGTTTCATTAAGAGGATTGAAGTATTCCTTTTAGTCTGATCTCTACCTTTTGACCTGTTTGTAATGGGAGTCCCTGCTAGTAGCCTCCAAAGCTTGTAGGACCAGAAAGGGAAAGTAACACTTAAAAACGAAAAATTCTTGTACAATAAATTCTGTTCATGAGGGCCAACATAATGTAAAAAAAATAAACCAACCCAAAACCCCTCGCCCCAAAACCCTAGTTTTGTTTAATTCCCCCCCACCCAAAAAATAGTTACTTTTTTAATTAGTCACCATGAGGTAAGTATGGAAGTGGGGGGTGACCTGGAGGAAGAGCAAGCAGATGGAGGCAACAAGGGAGGTTTTCTCATTCTTCCTGAGAATTCAGAGCAATCGACTAGTTTCCTCAGGTACCTGTACACAAATGCACAGAGCCTGGGAAACGAGCAGGAAGAATTGGAAGTACATGCCCAGTCATGGAATTATGATGTGATTGGAATAACAGAGACTTGGTGGGATAGCTCGCATGACTGAGCACTGTCATGGACAAATATAAACTGTTCAGGAAGGACAGCAGAGGAGTTGCACTTTATGTAAAAGAGCCATATGATTGCTCAGACCTGCAGTATGAAGCTGGAGATAGGACTGTTGAAAGTCTCTTGGTTAGGATCTGAGGGGAAAGCAACAAGGGTGATGTCATAATTGGGGCCTGCTATAAGCAACCAGACCAGAAGGAAGTGGTGGATAAGGCTTTCTTCAGACAGCTCGCCAACGTTTCCCAATCACAGGCTCTGGTTCTCATGGGGGCTTCAGTCACGCTGATATCTGCTGAAAGGGCAATACAGCAGTGCACAGGCAATCCAGTAAGTTTTTGGAGAGTGTTGAGGACAACTTCTTGGTGCAAGTGCTGGATCAGCTAACTAGGGGCTGGTCACAAACAAGGCAGACTTGATGGGGAACATACTAGTAGATGGCAACCTGGGCAGTCATGAGCATGAGATGATTGAACTCAGGATCCTGAGGAAAAGAAGGATGGAGAACAGCAAAGTAAAGACCCTGGAGTTCAGAAAAACAGACTTCGACTCGACCAGGGAACTCATGGGGAGGATTCCCTGGGAAGCCAGTGTGAGTGGGACAGGAGCCCAGGAGAGCTTGCTGTACATTATAGAAAACTTACTGAGAGTGCAGGAGCAAATCACCCTAATGTGCAGGAAGACTGGCAGAAGTCTAGCTTGGCTTATCAGGAAACTCTCCAGTACACTAATTAATGACAAGAAAGCTTGTAAGAGGTGGAAATTTGGACAAACTAGGGAGGAATATAAAAGTATTACTTGGGCATGAAGGAATGAATTCAGGAAAGCCAAAGCACAACTGGAGTTGCAGCTAGAAAAGGAGGTGAAAGAGAGAAGGGTTTCTACATGTCAAGTATGTCAGTAACAAGAGGAAGATCAGGGAAATTGTGATTCCCTTACTGAATGGGGGAGGCAACTCAGTGACAGAGGATGCAGAAAATGCTGATGTACTAATGCCTTTTCCACCTCAGCCTTCACAGGCAAGTTCAGCTCCCGGACTACTACACCTGGTGAGCAGCCAACAGTGGTGAAAGAACAGGTTAGGGACTATTTAGAAAAGCTGGAAATATACACATCCATGGGGCCAGATGGGATGCACCAGAGAGTGCTGAGGGAGTTGGCTGATGAGATTGCAGAACTGCTGGCCTTTATCTTTAAAAACTTGTTGCTATCAGGAGAGGCCCTCAGAAAAGGGTAAACATAGTGCCTATATTTAATAAAGGGAAAAAAGAGGATCCAGGGAACTACAGACCACTCAGCCTCACCTCACCCCCTGGAAAAAATCATGGAGCAGATCCTCAAGGAATCCATTTCTAAGCACTTGGAGGAAAAGGTCATTAGGAAACAGCATGGATTTACCAAGGGTGTGTCATGCCTGACCAACATGATTGCCTTGTATGATGAGATGACTGACTCTGTAGATGCAGGGAAAGCAGTAAATGTGATATAACTTGATATTAGCAAGGCTTTTGATACAGTTTTCTACAACATGTTCACATGCAAGCTAAGGAAGTACAGGTTGGATGAATGGACTGAAAGGTGGACAGAAAATCGGCTGGAGCATCAGGCTTGGAGGGTAATAATCAATGACTCGATGTCTAGTTGGTAGCTGATATCATGTAGAGTGCCCCAGGGATTGGTCCTTTTGTTCAGTATCTTCATCAACAACCTGGAAGATGGCATAAATTGTACCCTTAGCAAGTTTGCAGATGACACCAAGCTGGGGGGAATAGTAGATACACTGGAGTGTAGGGCTAGGATTCAGTGTGACCTAGACAAATTAAAGGATTTGGCCAAAAGAAATCTCATGAGGTTCAACAAAGACAAGTGCAAAGTCCTGCACTTTTGGTGCATGGGGTTCTTCCATCCTTAATAGGATGGGAGCTGACTGGATGGGCAGAAGTTCTGCAGAAAAGGACCTGGGGGTTACAGTGGAACAGGGGGCTGGACTAGATGTCCCCTCCTGAAGTCCCTTCTAACCCTAATTTTCTATGATACTTTACAGGGTACTACTAAATATTATGGAAATAATTATTAAAATAAAGTATTAGTATTGTCAAACTCCACTACAGGACTGTCATTATGGGTGTGTACAAATATGTGCTACACCCAATCTGTGATCATACAGTTTTAAGCTGCGTGATTGTAGACTGGGAACAAGATGTGCCAGCAGCACCAGTGCCAGCAGCCACCCTGGGAATCCTGTGTAAGTAACCTGGTGTGGGAGAAGAGGCAGAGAGAACACAACCCCTAGGGTTGGGGTGAGTGGCTGGACTCTCCCAGCCCCAGGGTTGTGCTCCAAATTTGTGCAGACATTTACTGGATTGGGTTAACCTGCTTCCAATCTAAATTCTACTCAGGTGAACTAACAAAGATTGAGCCTGCCATTTTTGCCCTGATATTATCCCCCCAACCATCTTCACAGATCAGCATTTAGATCAATCTAAACCTAGTAGTTAGGACAATCCTCATAGGATGGAGTCTCCAATGATGAGGACCCGGCATTTCTTCCTCCTGGTGTTTGCTCTCTGCCCATTCCCTGCCGTGTGGGGAGTGACATCGTCCCCACCAGATGCAATTCCACTGTCTGCACATACGCCACATCATTGCTCAGACATGAGGTGAGGCTGACTTTTGTATCTAAATTAGAACTATAGCAATTAATTAATTAAAAATTAGTTAGGGTTTAGTGTACTATCAGCCAAGCATGTTCTGTGTGGTTAGGTGTTTACAGACTACTCAAACATATTGCAGATAAGTTATGGTTAAAGCTGATTCTTGTTTTCCAGCATAACCCTAATTCTGCTTTCACATCTTGGAAATCACTTTACTTCCATCAAGTCTTTTGATGAGTTTTAGATTCCCAAGTTCTTTTTTTTTTAAATCTGACCATAAGGTACTTCAGAAAGGTATTCACTGGTGAATTAGACATCAGAATGGATGGTTGAACACAGGCAATCTTTAATATATTTAATTTGGTACACTATGATTATGACAGCACTTATTTATACAAATAAACTTAAAGTAAAAAGTAGAACTTTTTTCCAAGCAAAGATGATCTCTGCTTTATAATGTGGCAGGAATATTTGTCATATTCGCAGTGATCTTTTCCATCTTTAGTTAAGTTTATGTAGTGGGGAGTGTTACCTGTCAACTCTGTGTTCTTGAGGGAACCCTGTCACCCAGCTTTCTGGACTTGTAAAGGACTATTTCTCCAGCCCCAGCTCCCCCACACACCTCATCTAACCAGAACTAAGCAGAAAAAAAGTTCAATAGGCATCTCAGGCTGTACATTCCCTGGTCCCAGAATGGGAGGCCTATTTAAACTTGACTGATTAAAACTTGGTTGCCAGGTTAGGGAATGCTGAGGCAAGAGACCGAGTCACAGGGGGTATGGGTGACATTTAAACAGTGGTTAAGGGTTTATCACAATGTCCAGCCCATTGGAGTCCTGATCACAAATGCTGTCATACTTTTCCTGTGAAGTCTTCCCCACAAAGTTTATGAACACTCCAAGTAATGCCCTTAAGTACATTAAAAGATCTGGAAGATCTGGAAGTCATGCTAAGCTGAGGCTTATTTACAACAGGTAAAATACAAAACACTGATGCTGGCTTAACGGTGCAAACATAGCTAGGCCATATAAGAAGAAACAATATGGTATCCCTTCCAGTATATCCTTCTATATTCGTAGTAATTTCAAGCTGGCTCCTAGGTGTCTGGTTACTCCTTAAAACTTTATGGGTATATTTTTCCTTCTCTACTTCCCCTTCCCAACTTGCTCTGCAGCAATGCTTCTCTTACCTAATCCAAAGATCCCGGTGAAGGCCAAAAATATTGTGGGGTCCACTTATCAAGAGGCTACCACTACTAGGACAGTTAGGGCAAAAGATTGGGACGTGCTCAGTTTGAGACACATCAGGGGATCAGCTTGTATAGGCTGATTGACCCAGTTTGGCTCAGACGTGCCATAATAAACTGAATGCTGGCCCATGAGGGTGTTAGCCTGATTCAGAGGTATTCTGTTCACCTGTGCGCTTGCATCTGACAGCATCTTATTGTTATCTTAATGAACTAATTCCTGGCATATGACGGTGTCAGCCTTTATATGCTGATCAACCTGCCTGGGTCAGGCATGTCACATTAATCTGTGTGTGTGTGTATGTATTTGACTTATTTGGTAGGTGGAGGAACCCCATCCCATTGAAACTGAGTCCTGCAAGATAGCTCCATTGTGGGGTGAGGACTTGCAGAAAGGAGAGAGATGGCTCCATATAGAATCATAGAAGTAGGGTTGGAAGGGACCTTGTAGATCTTCAAGTCTGACCCCCCACCTGGGCGGGAGAAAAACTAGACTCAAATGAGTCCAGCCAGGTAGGCATCAAGCCTC
>NW_017728886.1:222708186-222722921 GCF_001723895.1 Crocodylus porosus
ACCTCACCCCAAATTTTGGTATCATCAGCAAATTTAAACAGGTTGCTTTTCACCGTGTTGTCCAAATTGCTGATGAAGAAATTGAGCTGTACGAGATCAGCCAACCTGGAAGAGAAGACACGCTTGCCTTTAGGAGAGAGATGAAGCCCATCCCACCCCAGCAAGTCCCCTGCCAGAAAGCATGGGTCATTATCAAGGAACCCAAGGCCTGCCTGGTGGCACCAGCTGCGTAAGCGCTGGTTGACCTCGCCAATGCAGGCCTTGTGTCGCCGTCCAGCCTACTCACTGGAAGAAGAGAGGAAAATACTACCTGCGCCCCCGTCTCCTTCAGCTTGTCCCCCAGAGCCTCAAAATCCTTCATAATGTGGTCAGGGTTGCCCCGGCCACGTCATTCGTACCCACATGGACGACAACCATGGGGTACTGGTCTGCAGGTCGGATGTAGGCCGGGATCCTTTCCGTGATGTCCCTGACCCGAGCCTCAGGCATGAAGCAGACCTGTTGTGTCATGGGGTCGGGCTGGCAGATGGGACCTTCCAGTCCTCATAGGATGGAGTCTCTGATGACGAGGACCCAGCGTTTCTTCCTCCTGGTGTTCGTTCTCTGCCCATTCCCTGCTGTGTGGGGAGTGATATCGTCCCCACCGGATACAATTCCACTGTCCTCCTCCGTCACAGCTGCCAGGGCATCAAACCTGTTTCCCAGCTGAACCTGGGGAGCTTCCACTGCTCTAGGTCTAACAGCTCTGGATTTGGGCACCTTCTTCCACTCCTGTGTTGGATGCATCTCCTGTGGGGGCTGTACAGTGGGTGACTGGGCCTCCAGAGAACAGAAATAGGCATCAATTCCATCCTCTGCATCCCTGATCCCCCTCAGCCTGCTCACCGCAGCCTGGAGCTCACTTACCTGCTCCTTCAGGGCCCTAAGTCATACACAGGAGGGACAGGCAAGGAGACCTCCAGGCCCCATCCTACCCCAGGACCTCACCAAGCCCCCTCCACAGACAGGGGGGCAAGGGGCCACCGACCCCATCATGAGCTCCGTCTGGGTGGAGGCCTCAGAAGAGACCATGGTAGGCAGCAGCACCAGGACAGGGCCCCTGGCAGCTGCACTCCGTGACTGCATCACCACGCCTGCGCCCACTGCTTGCTCCCTGGAGGTGCCACTCTGTGCAGCTACCTCACACCTGTCTTACGTGAATGCCGGCACACCCTTACAAGGCATGCACTGTTCGCGCGCACTGCCCCACATGGCTCCCTGTCAGGCGAGCTAAGGCGGCACCAAAGGGCTTCCCCTCCGGATCCACCTCAGCTGTGCTGCGTCCTCTGCCCCACTGACCTTAGGGGGAATCAGCTGTTGCTGCCCCTGCCGCTGTCTCCTCTGCTGCTGCTACCTCTGCCACTGAGGTAAGGAGGTACACGTGTGACTAGCACACATGCGACCTGCTCCCTCCGCTCCTGCTCCCCAACTGCTGGTGGAATTTCAAACCATGGCTTTTAAAGCCTGCGGTTTGAAATTCCTGCAATTTTCCCTCAGCCAATCACACCTTCCTGCAATTTTCCCTCCTCAGCTCCTAGGCTGTGACATCCAGCTGCCTCTAGACATTGTGGTAACAGAAGTGGACAACAAAAAGATCCTAATGGTTGATGTGACCATCCTGTTTGAGAACCAGCAGCAAGTTTTTGCCAAAGCCCAGGTGTGAAAATTGACCAAATACAGGCTACTAGCTGATATCTTGAGAGAAAAGGGATATGACGTGGTACAGGTGGTGATTATCCAGGTCCCATGCTTCAAGTGATCCAAAGAGACTGTCTCTGTGATGGCTTTTACCAGATGGTCCTGGACGATGTTGTGACATAGTTGCCATGCTCTCACATGGGGCTTGCAGCCATTTAGGACATGAAGCAGGATCTCACTATCATATCCGTACCTCAGGCATTTCCTGCCTTGGTTTTCATATCAGATGGCACCACTGAATGGGAGGCAGTTGAAACTGGCCTGATAGATGAAGCACCAGTCTGAAGTGCATGAAGTTCCTGCAGGACATGAACTGGCATCCCACTTCAAAGTAACTTTAAAGACTTTACCCTGGTCAGGGTTCAACTTCAGGTCATCAATGTACTTAGCTCATATGGTGTCCTTCAGGAACCTCTCAAATCAGGTCCTGGTGTGGGGGTGACAGTGTTATAGTTGGCAGTCAGGGCTAGGAGGAGCAAGACCCCCAGCTCCTGCTACTCCTCATGCTAGATCCAACAGCAGCTGATGTGCTTCCCAGAACACTGCATAGCATTGCTGGCTTAGCTCCACAGCAAGGGAAAGTACCCACCATCTTGCCTAAATTCACCTTCTGGTATTCTGTTCAGGAATGTGGTCAGGTCCCCATTGCTGGTGGCCTGGCCATCCTCATCACTGGCTTTTTCAGGGTGCTGGTGGAGATATTGCTCACCAGGTGGCTGAGGGAGCTCAGGAGGCAAAAGGCTTGGGTGACTACTTCAGTGTTGCAGGGATCTCCCATGAGAGGTGTCACACCCCTAATGCTGGTGCGCCCTTGACCTGCGAGCCTGGGTCGGCACGACCGGCTTGGCGTAAGGAGGGGGATTTATAACCGGACAGGTGGGTTATAACAGTGAGCAGGAGTCAGGAGGATTTAAATACAGCTTATTTGGTTACACAAAAGGTTTATTTTACTTACGCTACTGATGTGCTGCAGCGTAGGCAGAAGAGTTGATTAATTCAGTTACAGCAAGCAGATATCATGTTACAAAGCATTTACAGAGTGGGTAAGAGAGTTGCTTGTTACAGATTCCGAGTGATTCACATAAGCCGTTGCAGTCTGCAGATTACCGAGAGCTCTTGATAAGAAAGATAACATCAGAGACAGAGAGATAAATGGGCCGGCAAGACGGGGGTACACCAAAAAAAAAATATGTAGGCGGAGAGAAATATTCGTGCACAATCTGTTCTTCTTGAGTGTATATGCAGTTCTCTGCTTTGGGCGGAAGTTCTTTCAAAGTTATATTTGCCAAAGGTGACCAGTTACTATACGCCAGGCATAAATAATTAATGAGTTGGCACTTGTGCTTTGTTTGCTCAGGTTTCAGGAAAAAGGGGGGTTATTTTTACTTGGGTGGTACTGGTCCTGTTTGGTCACAGGATGGTGCGCATAGTATATTTAATTTTACAACTTCACTAAAGTAGTTTCATTTTTATCTGGTCACCATGGGTACAGATATCTCTCGTGCTGAGTTGTCAAGGTCAGATTCTTTCTCTTGCATGGGAGCTCAAGTAATTTGAAATGAGGCACAGACAGGGGTGTGTATATGCAGCACTGTTAATACAGAGGGATCAATTACAATTACAGAGTTTGTTGTGTTAGCTTCTGACCTTTAGCCATCTGACCTTTTGCCATCGGCATCTGAAATCAAAGACTTTGATCTTTGACAAGAGGGATGTTGGCACCCACTACCAGTAGGGGATGTGCAGGATCTTGTCGCTGGCCTGTAGCAGCAAGTTCATCCACTTCTTGAGGAGCTGCTAGATTTCACTGTGTGCTTTCTTGAGAGGCATCCTGGAGATTGCTGAGCCTCTCAGGTGTCACACTCCAGCTGGACTTTGCCAGCTTTGCCTAGCAACAGATGCTGCCAAGTACTCTCTCTCCTCACAGTTTGGAAAGCCCCTATTTGGTTTGCTACATGGCCCCTGGCCATGTGCTCGGGAAACCCCGTCCCCTGGGGAAAAGCCCGTGAACATTTTGGCGAGAGAAAATTTAACCAATCGGGGTTTGAGGTTGGGCTTGTCATCTGGCCTATAAAGACTGGGGTGGAGTTTTCCACCGAGGGCAGATACCAGAGAGAGAGAGAGCACGCAGACGCCAGAGCATCCATCGCTCGGTCAGCTAGCTAAAGCAGAAGCCAGAGCTTCCACCGCTCACTGGGTAGGCCTGGCCAACTTCCCACGGCTTCTCCGGTCTCTGGAGCAACTATTTACTGATCGGTTCATTTTAATCTCAGAAGGTCCCTCACTTTGTTGTTTTCGCCCCTCACCCAAACCGAAATTCATTCTTTCATCCCTTACCCGAACCGGGATGGATCATTTTGTTTTCAATCGTTCTCGGATCCATCGATTGTCTGTCGTTCGTTCATCCCTCTCCCGAGCCGGGACAGGATGCGCAGCCACATCTAACACCGGTAGTGCATAAATAATTGGATCCTTGTGTCTTTTATTTTCGTTATATCCGTCGCTTATTCAGACCGGGACTGAACCAAGTGTAACTGCCTGCGCAGCCACAATTACATCAGTGGTGCGCATGTAAGAAATCAACTAAGTAAAAGAAAATGTTTTGGAACTGCTGCAAGTCTACCTCTCCCTCTCACAACTTAACATCAGGGGATAGAACCCACCGGGGCAACAGCCACAACCCGGCTCGTGCCCCGCACATCAGGATAAATAAGATGCAGAGGGAGGTACTCAGGGTGCTGATCTTCTGCCAGAGAGGCAGCAGGGATGACTTGAGCCTGGGCATCCTGCATGATCGCACAGTTCATCTCTTTTCTCATTCAGTGGCTGGTGGGTATGACCAAGTGGAAGTAGGTCTCACTCTGCCTCAGGTGCCTCATGGGCTTGCCCTGGATCTTGACAACAATGGCAAGAACAGCATTTCTCTTTTGCTGCAGAGAATGTGCAAGGAGGTACAATTGGAGGCATTCAAGCTAGCAGAGCCTCATTCATCTGGCTGCCTCAAAGCAAATGTCCAGCATCCTTTGGAGTTGACTGGGCTCACTGGCAAGGAGGTCTGAGTCATCTCCTTAGGCCCAGATGTTCAGCTTATGTTTGCAAAGGCTGAACCCTCTTCAGCCCTCTGCTGCCACTTTGAGGAAAGGCTCTATATCTGAGTTGGCAGCTATGGGTGAGTTGGCAGCAGATGATCAGGATGAGTTGGCAGCTTTGTTTCACGCCAGTCCAGTTGGGAGTATTCTGCATTTCACCCTTTGACTAGCAGTTGTGCAGCCAGGATGGTGTGGTCTATTATTCCAAACTCTCAGAAGGTGTTAAACATGTTCTGTGGTGGGGCATGGAGCCAGAGATATTGGAAAAGTACTGCCACACTACTGCACACTGGTTTCTCTCCCTCTGGGTATTGTCCAGAGCCATCTGCAATATGAAATTGCTGTGCTAACACAAGTGGACACATAATCTTAACACCTAGTCCTGGGGTGGATAGCAGTAGATTCTTTTTACCAATTCAACCCCAGCAGACATGGAGCAAAATTCACACTGTAATCAGAATCTCTAACTAATATAGGATGTTTAAAAAAACATGTCTTGAACAGCAGTTTATAAAAGAAGGCAGAAGGAGGTATGGCATTTCTAGTGTTAGAGCTGACTGAGTGTTTTAACTGTGCATGTCCTTAATTTGAAATGTTTTTGTCTTTTTTGCTGATTTTAATGAACTGTTCTTCATGATTGGTTAGTACACTGATGGAAAAAGCAACAAATCAGAAACTGCTTAAAAAATAACGAAATGTTATTTTTAATTAGGATCCCACAGCATGCATATTCATTTAATTTATAAAATTCAAGTAGCAACTTCATTAGAAGTGTAATGCTCCTTTTATGTATTAGTAAGGTTAAGGATGAAGAAGTTTTTTGTTGAAAACCATCACTCAAATCTTTCAGAAGTCCGGGGTGAAATAAGATCCTGAAATTAGAGCAAGCACCTGATTTGAAATAGGCTGCCACCTGGAACAAGCTTGAAAGCTATGCCAAACTGCTGAACTTCAGAGCTATGCTATACTCCAAGCCTCAGTGCACTTATAAGTTGCATTCAACTCCCAGAGTGAAAGCTTGGCCCTATTGGAATTAATGCTTGTTTCTACCCAGACTTTACAGCCACACTATAATCTGCTTTGGGAGGCTGAAATAGGTAGCTGGCTAGACTAAAATCTCAAACTAAAACGAATTGTTCAGTTTCTAAATACTACTCTAAAGATATTTAAGCCATTCATTTTCCTTTACCTGACCAAAAATGAAGACTTAACTTTAAGGAAGCGCAAATGAACCATTCACAATTTATGAAGTACTGTGGTAAGTTGGGGAGGAAGGGGAATGCTTGTATTTAGGGGGTGAGTGATCTTTGGCTGGGGATGTTTTTACTATACTACTTTCCTATCTCTCCTAAACATGAGTTCAGTAAACTTCAGTAACTTTCAAATGACCAAAGTCTACAGCATAAGCTTTCTTGGGGGTTGGGGGGAGGGAAGGGAAGGGAAGGGGCTGTGCCTGGACTCATGCTTTTTGGTTCCCTCAGGCTGGTGGGAGGGGGGCAGGGCCTGACTGGCCATGGTAAAATAGGGAGTGAGTTAACAGCTGGTTGTTAGAAAGTAGTGCAAGGTGCAGATACCTTGAACAAAGTGCAAGGGAGCTCCCTGATTTTTTAAAGGTCCTGACCAATGGGAAGGAGTGATGGGGGACAGGGGGAACAGGACAGTTCTTGCTACATATCAGAGTGGCCATTTTCAGTAATGTGTTTGGGAGGGACGAGGAGCAATGCAGTAGCAGTGTAGGATGCTTGGAGGACGAACCTGATCTGTACTGTAAAATGTTTAGTGTCCATTCATAGCACTGAATGAGTTCACAGTGAACCAGTCCAGAGTGGAATTCACTTGTGTTTTACTTTAATTATTTGTAGGTGTGTATTACTTATCTAGAGTTCTCTCAACTCAGTGATGATTTTTTCCTTTAGTTACTTCTGTCTCACTTGGAGCATGGGACCCAAGCAATGAGTGAATCCTAAAAGCTTGAACAGTACTTCACCATTACTCAAAACAAAGTCACTTCCTAGTATCTGATGGTCAAGGTACATCTACATCGAAAGCGTCATGAGCTATCACCAGTGTGAAGATACCCAACCAAGACTATAATTTTTAACATTTTTAATTCTGGTGAATCTGTTGTCTTGCTTAATCCTAAATGAAACATGAGGAATATGTAATCATGATTTGATCTGGTCTTCACCCCTTCCCTTCTTTTTTCAGTCATACAGGAACTAGTTGATTTATATGAATACATAAAGAGAATTTTCTATTCATGAAAGAGGAGATTCTTATATGGAAATGAAAAATACTTTATTTTAGAAGTAATTGCCCAAATATGCTGTGTGTGTCTATATTATAAATAATTAGGGTTCTCTAATACTTTGCGCTATAAGATTTTGTTTTCAGTTACTTATATTTTTGCCAAACGATGAACTATTTGGCTGAAAAGAACTTTCTAGACCTTCAGAAAGAATTATAGGTACAATGACTTCACTCATTCCAAGGACGGAAATCTGGGGGAAAAAATTATTTCCATTTAGATCCAACAACTCTGACTTTTCTTTCTTCTTGAAAAGAACTGGACCCCCACAACTTGCAGAAACATCTGGAAACTTGTCATAGGATGGCTCTTGTCCCTGGAAATTCCCTCTTGCTTTCACCATGCAAATCTGTTCAATTTAATCAATTTGGTTTTGAAAAAAATTGACTACATTTTGTATTTAGTTTTGAAATTTTAGTATTTTGGTTTTGAAAAAAAAAATCATTTTTGTATCTGTTCATCAGGTGTATATTAAAAGTTTTGCAGCTCAGTCATCTGAAGATTGCATTTGCACAGATTGTCAGTGACTGAAAAGGACTTCTGCAGTTGCTACCCTCATCTGCTCTGGGCCATGCACCAGAACTGACAACAGGGAGACTGTCTAACTGTGTTCTTAGGGTATATCTATGATACTTACTCAACAGAATGCTTTTGAGTACACCCCATTCTCCCCCTCACGTTCACACCCACAAAACCTACAAATGGGGCATGTGGCCAGGAAGGGCAAAGTAAGATTGAAAAGGCAGTCTTAATTCTGGTACATGTTAATTTTCTGAATGTTCAACTTGTAACCTTTAAAAACCTGTGTGTGCGCATGTGCGTAGTTAAATGATGGGAATGCAGCAAGAAAAATCTGCAGGTAAAATTTGCTATTTAGTTGATACATCTGTAAACCAGATTTATCTCCCTTAGTGAGGTGAAACCCAACTATGTTTATATCCAGGATCTATGTATATACCTAAGCCATAATGTTTTTTTCATTATTCAAAACAGCATCCAATCTGGGTAGGGAAACAAAACCTCCTTATTTAGTTGATTAATTAGACTTCCAGAAGTTCACAAATTAAATTCTCTTAGTACTTATTATGAACTCTGGATGAACAGGGAAGAAGAAGCTGGAAATGCTAATTATCAAGCAGATCTCAGTAGCAAACAAACTGGAGAAAGAAAAGGAGCAACATCTTAAGAACTAAAAACTTAAAAACTGTTTGCAGTTGACAGTTAAACCAGCCCTCTTTCCTGTAAGAGGATTTTTCTCTGTTGGCTGCAATCTAAAGGGGTTCTTATTCATATAAACTCTTATACTGCAGTTCCAATCATTTCCTTTTTAAGCACCAGGCACCAAACCACAGTACTTAAAGATGCTACTGAAATGTATTTGCTTCAAGGATATGTCTAGAAGTTGTCACTTTTTTAACATTTAATCTTACATTTTGATAAGGTGTATCAGAAGTCCAATGTATTCTTGTTTCCTTGTGACACTATGCTTTTATATCCAAGCAAAGCTGGGGAAGATAGCTGTATAAGTGTTGTCAAAGGGAATTAATGGAAAATCTCACAGACTTTACTCTGAATATATGGAACATGTGTATGTAGCTGAAAAACAAAGTCTTAAAATTGTTTTAGCAATAAAGAGGTATCATCATGTTTACTTAATAGTGAAAAAAATAATGTATCCAGAGATAAAAGCAGACAGTACCAGGGTCTCTAAACAACTTGCAACATTATTAAGAAATGACCAACAAATATTGACATTTTGTAAGACGTAAAAGGATATTCTTGCACAAAAAAAACTCAAATGTGTGCATTTATCTATTTTTACTTTGCTTTGGATGATATTATAGGGTGATAGTATCCAAACAGCTATCAACTGCAATGGCCATAAATGCGGCAATAACAAAGTTAATAGGATAATTCTAAGTTGTCTCTCTGAAATACTGATTAAAGCAATTGTTGAACTGAAATGGTTGCGCCTGTTTATAAGGTGTAAATTTGGGGACAATTCTGTATAAGCACATTAAGAACTGTATTTCAGAATAAATCTCAGTAGCATTATAGTCTACAAAGTTGCTGAAAGCTAATTATTAATAATAATGGATGAATTTTGTTCTAAACAGATGTCTTCTGAACACTTGCTAAAAAGGCATTGTCCATCCTAAGAAAAACAAATTTAAACATGTAGTTAAAATATCAGGTTCTAAAAATCAGAATTGGGGGCATCTACGTGTGTTTTTTACTGCACAGCAAATTAATTTGCTGCATAGTAAGGCATAACCACATACACATACCCAGCAATTAGGCTGGTATAGACTAATTTATTCTGCTGTTGGATAGTTCCGTCAGACATGAATACAAATCCAATGGCAGAGTAAATTATTGTGCTTAAACGCACATGTAGAAGGTAACATCCAGATTAGTTTACTCTGGCTCAAATTGCACTGAAGTTTATTCAGGAACATTAATTGCACATGTAGATGCGCTCACTGGTGACAGGTTTACTGCTTATGTAGAACATAACTGTGGTTGAGTCAGGGGCTGGTGCAAGTTACTTGTTCCCCCGACCCCATTTCATAGTATAGTAGTACTTAGGGTTGGAAGGTACCTAAACAGATCATTGAGTCCAACCCCCTGCCAAATATACAAGTGCCGGGGTCATATCACCCCAGCCAAATATCTGTCCAGCCTCCTTTTGAAGACCCCCAATGTAGGAGAGAGTACAACCTCACTTGGGAGCCCATTCCAAAGCCTGGAATCCCTAACTGTAAAGTAACCTCCTGATGTCCAGCCTGAACTTTCTCTAACAATTTGTGGTCGTTATTCCTAATAACCCTGGATGGTGCCTGAGGGAACAAAGCCTCCCTCAATTCTCGCTGATCCCCCCTGGTGAGTTTGTAAACAGCCACCAAATCCCCTCTCAGCCTTCTCTTGGGGAGGCTAAATAGGTTCAGGCCCTTTAGCTTCTCTTCATAGGGCCTGTCCCACTGCCCCTTGACCATGCGAGTGGCCCTCCTCTGGACCCTCTCAATGCTAGCCACATCCCTCTTGAACTGCGGCACCTAGATCTGGATACAGTACTCCAACTGCAGCCTGACCAATGCCACATATAGGGTGAGGATCACCCCCTGGATCTGCTTGTGATGCATCTGTAGATGCACAACAAGGTGTGGTTAATCTTCCTCGCATTGGCGACTCATGTTCATGCTGGAGTCAACAATGACTCCAAGATCCCTTTCTGCCACCATGTTAACAAGAAGGGTTTTCCCCATTTTATAGGTGTGTTGCTGGTTCCTTCTCCCTAGATGCAGTACCCTGCACTTGTCTGCATGAAATTCCATCCTATTCTCATCCACCCACCTATATAATTTATCTAGATCTAGCTGGATTCTGTCCCTCCCCTCTAGTGTGCCCACCTCACCCCACAACTTGGTGTCATCAGCAAATTTGGACAGCGTGCTTTCCACACCCACATCCAGATCGCTGATAAAGATGTTGAACAGTACAGGCCCCAGGACCGAGCCCTGTGGGACTCCACTGCCCACATTCCTCCAGGCTGAAAATGACCCATCCACTGCCACTGTCTGGATGTGACCATCTGTTTGTCCTATAGGTAATCCCCACCTATGTTTTTCTCACTTTCAATGACTTGTTGATAAATGTTATTGATACAGATGGAGGTGATTCACCTTTCAGTATATTGCAGTCAATCAATGGATTGCTTATTCCCCTTCAACAGTTCAGTAGTTAGTCCTTATACTGGCCCCTTTAAGGGGAACAGTTTGGTTTATAGTCTAAGTTCACTCCACATCACAGATTGTAAAACAGTTGGTCCCCATACGCAATGTTATCTTGTTCAATGAAAAACACTCTTGTTTGCCAACACTATAAACATGCAAATCACTCTCCGCATCTCTGTAACAGAGCAACACCAGGTGAGAGCTCCTCCTTTCCTACGCTTCCACCACAATCTTTGTACAGACAACTAATGGAAGTTCTGCAATGCAAAATAAATAAGAGAAAATCCAGGATCCACAAGCTCCACTCACCCTCTTTTCAGGTCTGTGGCATCTGGGACTTCCACATTCTCTTCACCTTGTGGTTACAGTCTGTCTTTATTACTACACAGGTCCTCCAGGCTGCCAATCAGCACACTCATCTTCCAGCTGCTGGACAACCAGTGTTACAGGGGAGTTGCACCCTGGCCATGCAGCTTCTCATAGCTCTCCTGGGGCTTGCTGCCGATGATTGGTTTTTCCCCCATGCTTCTAAGTTGCAGAAAACCTGTCCCAGGCTGTGCTGATCATTCACCATTGGCTGCTGGTCTTCACACCATGGGGAACAGCAGGGAGTGGGAGAGGGTGAGCAGGGGGTTTCCTCCCTGTTATCACCCCCACCCTGCCACAATAACATTCTCATCAATGTTACAAGAAGTATGCCTGCATAGTGTTTTTTAACATATTGAGTAAGCCTAACAAGACAACTTCCAGTTGAGGAGAATTAAAGATATTTACCAAACTCCTTCATAAGAGTCAGTGGAAGAAGCAGGACTAGGTCTTAGGTAACTATCTGTCAGCAAGGCCTGGGGGGGGGCATGGATTGGGGACCCCCACACCTGTCCTGCAGGTGCCTGCCTTAGGGCCCTGGAGGCACAGGTGAGGGAGCTCCAGGAGGAGGTTAGCAGGCTGAGGGGAAATCAGGGAGGCAGAGGAAGAAATTGACAGCTATTTTCTTTCCCTGCAGGGTTATGCACCCAAGGAAGCAGCACCTCAGGAAGTGCCCTCCACTGCTGAGTGGCAGATGGTCACCTCCTGAATGAGGGCTGCTCGTAACACAGCGGTACCAGTTCCTCCAGTCCAGCTGGAGAACAGGTACAAGGCCCTGGAGACTCTGGAGAAGAAGGGAGAGGAGGAACCTGGGGAGAAGCAACTCCATGCTCTCCACATCCCCAGCAGGCTGAAGGAGATAAGCAGGCCAGGAGGAGAAAGTGTCACATGATCATCATAGACAACTCCATCCTGAGAGGTACGGAGGACCCCATCTGTTGCCAGGACCCCTCGGCATGCGAGGTCTACTGCCTAGCTGGAGCAAAGATTCAGGACATGAAGGGGATGATATAAACCGTGATCCAGCCCATCAATTACTACCCCATGATCCTGGTCCATGTGGGTACTAATGATGTGGCCAGGAGAAGCCCTGATCGCCTGATGGAGGACTACCACACTCTGGGGTGCATGCTAAAGGAGATAAGCGCACAGGTGGTTTTCTCTTCTATCCTACCAGTGAGTGGACGTGAAAGACAGCATGCAACGTGCATCGCGGAGACCAACTGGCGGCTTTGGGAATGATGTCTCGAGGCAGGCTTTGGCTTCCTCAACCATGACCGGCACATCACGACAAGAGACATGCTCGGATGGGATGGACTCCACCTTTCCCCTAAAGGTAAGCGTGTGTTTTCTTCTAGGTTGGTGGACCTCCTCCAGCGGGCTGTAAACTAGGCTCATTGGGGGAAGGGGAAGACGAGGGTGGAGGAATCATTGGACTGCCAGACTAAGCAACACCCACAAATATAGCCCGGCCTAGACTGATGAACAAAACATATACACAGGTAAGCGACAGGGGCCAGGGCAATGCTGTGATTAGGGGGCCAGCACACACTCCTTCATAAGGAGGAGGCCTCAAATGCCTCTACACAAATGCTCATAGTATGGGAAACAAGCAGGAGGAACTCACCCTCCTGCTAGCTGACACCAACCCGGACATAGTGGGGATCACTGAAACGTGGTGGGACTCAATGCATGACTGGGCAGTGAATGTCAAGAGCTATCGGCTGTACAGGAGGGACAGGATAGGAAGGAAAGGTGGGGGCGTGGCACTCTACATTAAGGAAGAATACCCATCCTCATCAGTTAACAAAGAATCAGAGGAAGGGTACTCTGAAGTGCTTTGGGTCAGAATGCAAGGCAGTCGAGGGGAAAGAGACTTAACAGTGTAGGTCTACTACAGACCTCCCAACCAAGGGGAAGAGCTCGACCACGAATTCTAGGTCAGCTCACGGAAGCAGAAGTCAAAGGATGTGGTAGTCATGGGGGACCTGAACTTCCCAGACATCTGCTGGGAAGAGCAGTCAGCCAGATTTGACCGCTCACATACGTTCTTAGCCAGAATGCAGGACCTCCATCTAATCCAGGAGGTGCACAGCCCCACCAGGGGAGACACCTTATTGGATCTGGTGCTGGCCACAGGAGATGACCTGGTGAGGGAGCTGCGGGTGCTCGACCATCTGGGCGACAGTGATCAATCGCCTGCTGGAATTCACCATCCAGCGCAAGGTGGCAAAGGCCTGCAGCAAGGCAGCAGCCCTAGATTTCAGGAGGGTGGACTTCAATGAGCTAAAAAGAATAGTCAGGGAAGCACTGAGGTCCCAGAGGGGAGGGGAGCGAGGTGTCCAAGGAGGGTGGTCGCTCCTTAAGGAGACGATCCTCCAACCCCAAAGGGAGGTAATCCCAACATGGATCAAAGGGAGCAGAAGGGCACACAAGCCCCCATGGCTCACCAAAAGCATCTGGGAATGTCTCCTAGCTAAAAGGGTGTTGTACACCCAATGGAAAGGAGGGGCCATCACCAGAGATGACTATACTGCAGTTGCTGGGGATGTAGGGGGGCAGTCAGGAAGGCCAAGGCAGAGATGGAACTGGGACTCGTTTCCCAGATTAAGGACAATAAGAAGTCCTTTTTTAAATACATAGCAGTAAAAAGAAGGTTCTGGGTAACGTGGGGCCCCTGCAGGACAAGTTAGGAAATTTGGTCATCACACCAGACGACAAAGCCAACATATTTAACAATTTCTTTGCCTCCATTTTCCTAAGCAGGGACCAGACCAGTCACCCCCCGCTAGGCCCCCCTCAAGCCCCAGGGGAGGCACACCTAAGCCAAGGGTTAGTAAGGAACTGGTTAGGGAACTTCTGGAGGGACTGGATTTATTCAAAGCAGCTGCTCCAGATGATCTCCACCCTAGAGTACTGAGGGAATTGGCTGAGGTCATTGCAGGACCCATGGCACGGCTTTACGAACACTCATGGTGCTCTGGTGTGGTGCCAGAGGACTGGAAGAGGGCCAACATGGTTCCCATCTTCAAAAAGGGGAAGAAGGAGGACTCGGGAAACTATAGGTCAGTTAGTCTTACCTTGATCCTGGGCAAGCTTTTTGAGAAAATTATTCTGGCGCATATCCACAAGGGACCAGCAGAGGACATCATGCTTAGGGGCAACCAACACATGTTCATTAGTGGCAGGTCCTGTCAGACAAACCTGGTGGCCTTCTATGATCAGATCACCAAATCATTAGATGCAGGGGTAGCTGTGGACATAGTCTTCCTGGACTTTCAGAAGGCCCTCGACACTGTCTCTCACCCTGTTCTCATTAAGAAACTGTGGGACTGTGGTGTCAACACCCACACAGTCAACTGGGAGGGCCGCACCCAGAGAGTGGTGGTGTATGGGTCATTTTTGACCTGAAGGGATGTGGGCAGTGGGGTTCCGCTGGGCTCTATCCTCGGGCCCGCACTGTTCAACACCTTCATCAGCGACTTGGATGAGGGGGTAAAA
>NW_017728886.1:222723526-222728021 GCF_001723895.1 Crocodylus porosus
ACCCTGGGGGTCTTTAAGAGGAAGCTAGATGTACACCTTGCTGGGGTCGTTTGACCACAGTACTCTTTCCTGCCATGGCAGGGGATCAGACTAGATGATCTACTCAGGTCCCTCCTGACCCTAGAAACTTTGATACACGACATTTTATCCTCTCTTGTGCTCTCTCAGAAACTAAAGCTGGATCTGATAAAGAAGGAAGAAAGAAAAAAGTAAATATGGGTCCAAAACTGGTTACAAAATAAGCCAGGTATAAGGTGTGTGTTTAATAATGAATAGAGATAAGCCAAAAGAAATAGAGATAGACAAACAAACGTACAACTTCCTGTTCATCTTAAAACATGATAGTAAGTACCTGAAGATCCAGTGGTTATCAGCAAACAGGCATTAATCAAGGGCATGTCCAGACACGCACAGACGTTTGGTTCTCCAGGGAGAAGTAGCAGTGGTGCACCTTGCACTGCACCTGCTTGGCCCCAGGGAACACCTGTGCCACATGCACTTTGACCTGCAGCAAACCACCCTGGGGGTGGTACGTGAGGCTGAGGCCAGCACTGTGCTTCCTCCAGCAGCCTTACCTAGGGTCCTGGGGACCTCCCAAGGCTGCAGCCATGGCAATCCCACCGGCCAGAGCCTGGCCAGCAACTACAGCACAGCTCTGGGCGGCCCAGCTCAGCAGTTCAGCAGCACATGCTACAAGCGTGCCTGCTCTAGTTTTTCTTTTTTTTTCCCCCATGGTTTTATTTTTTCCCCCCTGGATACAAAAGAAAAAAAAAATATTGGAGCAGCACACGCTTGGACAGTGCACCAATTCAGAGCATCTCTCCACATACTGTACCTATATCATTACCTACAGCAGGGCTGTTTCCTTGCTCCCTGATACAAGGGTGATGCAGAAACCAAACTGTGGATGCCAGCTTCACAACTTAGAATTATGAACTGCTATTTATTTAAGGCTCACAGTATGTCCTTGATTTACATCAGTGCCAACAGGGCATCTCTCTCTTCAGGCTTTAAAGACCCACTACAGGAATGTATTTTAATTCAGATCTTTACAAGAGTCTAATGAGAAAATGGTGCAGAAAGCATGTAATAATGTCTGCTTAACTGGTGATAAACAAACATGGTCTGTCTTATGAACAAGCTATAAGCAACAAAGATTCCTATCCAAAGCTGTTATAATCAAGGCTTGCATTTGTGAAAGTTGATCTAAGCATGTCACCAGTAAGAAAAAGTTAGTGCTGCATAAATGAAAAAATAAACACATCTAACAGCCTTTCCAAGGAAGTAGTACAGCTAAGTGGATTTATTGTTGTAATTTATTCACAATATGTGCAAAAAACTTAAAGGTAGGGTCCCTGCCCTGCAGAGTTAATAGTGTATTTTTTCCCATAATTTTCAGGTCACAAAGGCCTAAAAGGGGCCTTGTGATCATCTGGTCCAGTGCAGCTCAATCTTTTAGCATGGTAATCTGGGTGCTTGCAACTCAGCTGCGTTGCAGGCCACTTCTCCCTTGCATTAGTGGAGCTGAGGAGTAGAAGGTAGCTGCCTAAGTGGGAGAGGAAGAAAAGAGCATACTTCTGGTAACCAGTACCTGCCCTAGGAAAGGGGGAGGGGGAAACTTACCTTTAATAATCAGCACCTGCCTAAGGGAAAGGAAGGGAGGGAGAGGGTAAGCAGTGTCTGCCTTAGAGGAAGGGAGAGGGAGAAAGCAGGAAAGGCTGCAGAGGGGATTGGCAGCATGGTGCACATACCAGGCCAAGCTGCTTGCCACTCATCCCCTGTGCCACTAGCCAAATGCAGTAATTTTGGAGGCTGGATCCAGCTGGCAAAAGGAAGAGTGGAATGCTCCTTAATAGAGTAAATAAAATATCTATATAGAACACAAGTTTTTGTGGGCTGAAGCTCACTTCATCAGCTGCTGTGAAAGGACATGTAAAAAGCAAAGTATAAGAAGGAGAGAGAGATTAGATTACAAAAGATAACCAGGAGGAAGAGAGAGACAGAGAGGGGAAAGAAGGGCTTTTGCATTTAGAATCATAGAAAATTAGGGTTGGAAGAGACCTTGGGATGTCATCTAGGTCAACCTCTTGCTCAAAGCAGAAACATACCCAAATATCTCATCCCAGCCAACTCTTTGTCTACCTGGGTCTAGAAATCTCCAAGCATGGAGATGGACAACCTCTCTGGGTAGCCTGTTCCAGTGCTTTACTACTCGCTTGGTGAGAGAGGTTCCCCCCCCAGTGTCTAACCTAAACATCCCTTGCTGCAACTTGAGACCATTGCTCCTTGTTCTGTCATCTGCCACCACTAAGAACAATCTAGCCGTGTCCAGACAACCCTTACCATGTGGTATGTGGCACTGCAAATGCATCTGCAGTGCCACATAGTGCACAATCAGATATTCTCTGTACTGCAAAGGGCTGTATACGTGGGCTGCTTTGGGTTTTTTTCTGCAGAGTTTTTTTTTTACGCTATGATATCCAGGAGTCAAAAAACCACAGGAAAAAGAAAACAGAGCAGGACCCCAGGTAAGGCTGTTGGGACCAAGACGGTGCTGGCTCAAGCCTCCCCTGCTGCCCCTGGGGTAACTTGCTGTGTGCTAAAGTGTGCATGGTATGGGCATTCCAGGTCCTTTTCTGCAGAGCTGCTGAGGTTGCACTCCATATTCAACTTCTTGTCTACTGTAAACTCCAGGTCCTTTTCTGCAGAGCTGCTGCTTAGCCAGTCAGTCCCCAGCCTGTACCTGTACATGGGATTGTGCTGTCCTAAGTGCAAGACTTTGCACTTGTTCTTACTGCATTTCATGAGACATTCTTTGGTCTAGTCCTCCAATTTGTCTAGGTCTCTCTGAATCCAAGCTCGAGCCTGGATCTACTACTCCCCCTCAAGTGTATCTACTACTCCCCCTCCACCCACACTTCATGTCATCTGCAAACTTGCTGAGGTTGCACTCCATCCCATCTTCCAGGTCACTGATGAAGATATTAAACAAAGGAGGCTGGCCCCAGGAACTACCCCTGGGGAAACTCCATTTGGTACCAGCTGCCAACTATACACTGAGCCATTGACTACTACCCTTTAAGCCTCATGATCCAGCCAGTTTTATAGGTACCTTACAATCCATTCATCCAACCTGTATTTCTTTATCTTGCAAGAATGCTGTGGGAGACTGCATCAAAAGCCTTGCTAAAGTCAAGATATATCATGTCCACTGCTCTCCATGCATCCAAAGAGCTAGTCATCTCATCATAGAAGGCAACCAGGTTGGTCAGGTATGACATGTCCTTGCTGCTTGCCGAATCTATGCTAACTGTTCCTAATCATCTCCTCCTCCGAGTGCTCAGAGATGGATTCCTTTGAGGATCTGCTCCATGATTTTTTCTAGGGACTGAGGGTGAGGCTGATTAGTTTGTAGTTTCCCAGATGCTTCTTCTTCCTTTTCTGCAAGATGGGCACTATATTTCCCCTTTTCCAATTGTCTGGGACCTCTCCCTATTGCAACAAGTTTTCAAAGATAATGGCTAGTGGCTCTTCAATCGCACTGACCAACTCCCTCAGCACCCTCAGATGCTTCACATCTTATGACTTGTACACATCCAGCTTTTCTAAATGGCCCCTCTGCTTGTTCTCTCAGCCTTTCCTCAAATTTTGCATTCTAGGCCCTTAATTATCTTGATTCTTTACTTGGGATCATTTTCAGATTCTCTGTGTTATTCTTAAAACACTGAGCCTAGACTTGCTTGCAGTACTGTAAGGCCTAACCAGTGGTACAGTTGTTTTAGAACTTCACCTGTCTTGTCTTTGTTCATTCCAATGTGACTGCATCACTTTGCTGACTCATGTTGAGTATGTGATTACTCTGAGTTCCTTCTCAGAAATTCAAGTGATCTATTCTGTATCTGTGTGTTTGGATTTTCTTCCCTAGATGTAGCATTTGATATTATTTTGCTTATATTCACAGGAGTCACCATGTTAGCTACACATTATGTTCAGGTGATTATCTGTCATTGTCTTTATCATTGTCATTGTATTCCAAGATTTTGTTTCTTGTCTTGTGAGTATGATCTTATATTTGGATGCGTTTAAAATGTATGTTGTTAAAATGAGCCCCACTTTCCAATTGGCCAGAATAGTATGTAAAACTGACTCTTTCCCAGTCTTATTTTCAAGTCCTAAATCTTTGTGCTGTCTTCAAATTTACCAGCAGCAATTTTACATTTCTTCTTTATCATTCATAAAGTTCCTGACCCACTTTGGACCAAGAACAAATCCCTTTGGACTATACTAGAAATATTCCCCAAGATAATGATTAATCCATTTAAAATTGCTTTTTTCATTTGTAAGTTAATTGGTTTTAATTCATTTAATAGGGATTTCATTGACTTTTTGTATAGTGCTAATTTATTTTATCAAAACATTACTCAGGGTCAAGGCAAATGCCATGAAATGATTATTTTTATCACTCAAACCAGTAATTTCATTAATATATATATAT
>NW_017728886.1:222728216-222732117 GCF_001723895.1 Crocodylus porosus
TGCCCAGCAAAGTTGTCAGGCTAACAACCCTATAGTTTACCAGGGCATCCAGTTAGATTGTCCCTTGGACTTTTTCCAATGTTCTACTTATTGCATGTTTTAAATGCTCTTCCCTGCTAAGTTAAAAATGTTAACTTTCAACAGTTTCTGTTCAATGAACTCCATGGTTACTGTTGCAATAGAAAGTATTACCTTTTTTACGTCAAGAACTTAGTGTCATTGTGCTCATTTCCAAATGCAGAGCTACTTACTAATTATTTCTGGGTGGGAGGGGGCAGTTATAGTTTTGACAGCTTCTTTCTGCCAATTATCTACACTTCCTTAGTATTTATTAATGGCAAGATTCCCATTGTCCATTTGTTTTGGGTGTTTTTGTTTTATTTTGTGATTTTAATTTTGTCTTGTAATTTAAAATTTTTATTTTAACAGGGATGACTTTTTAATCAATTAATCCTTCTTATGCATTTGTCAGGGAGGGTGGGCAACTAATAAAGCACGCTTACAACCTCAATTATCATAAACACTGCTTCCCACTCAATTTTGCTCAGGCTTGTTTCCAGCTTTCCGGGAAAAAAGAGCACATATTATTCATACAGATTCTCTTACGTTTGCATATAGCATGGCAAATTACGACATGATTACTATCACCTCAGCAACCATTTTAGTTAGTTTAGGAAGTTGTTATCTATACCTATACAGAATACATGGAAAGAAAAGTTGTTTTAAAGAGCTGTTCATCCTACTGTCCCATTTGATTTGTTGGTCTGAGACAGAATCCTATGCACCCTATAGTTACCTTATAGATTTCATCATTTAGAACATTGGTCCATACACGTATCAGGTCTTGTTTGCCTGAAATGTCAATAATGCAGTTTATGGCTAGAACTAGTTGGAGTGTTCCTGTGAGAAACTAAACTTTGGCAAAGTACACTCTCAAATAGTGGTTTGACAGCTGCATCAGAAAAGTTGCATGTGTAAGAGACTCCTTTATGCTATAGCCAAGTGAATTTATGACACTGGCCTTGAATATGAGAGATCCAGGTTCAACTGCCTGCTCTGCCTGTTTCAGAATGATCTGCAGCAGGCTGCAATACATCATCTAATACATTTTCTTCTGAATATAATCATATAGTAATATATGATTTATTTATGCATGCAAATGTGTATGTGTCTGTACACCCACACGCATGGTATACACTACACTATTACAGTTACCTGAGTTGTCAACTCACCCAACTGTGTGGGTCAGATGAAAGATGCAGAGCTGGTCTGCAGGTGGGACCAGGCCCACAGGCCTGCCCCATGTGTCAGATTCAGCGTGCAGAGCCAGTCTGCTACAGGTGCTGCAGATAACATGCACCTGGACTGGCCCACATGCTGCTTGCAGCATGCATGCCAGCTCCAGACCCATGCATTACAGGATGTCTGTGATGCCTGGGGCCAGTCAGGGTCATGCTCTACACATGGCATTCAGGGCCAGTCTGTGGTGCAGCTGCATGTGGCACATACTCCAGACTGGCCCATATATTAGATTCAGGATATTGCACCAGATCAGGATTGGCTTCAGATAAAGCATTCAGAGGTAGTTCAGCACATTACATGCTGCACATGCCCCAAACTGACCCCATGTGACATGTACAAGTGAAATCAACTTGTGGGGGGGGGTCCGATTCTATTAGGAGAGATTAAAGGGTCTCCTGATTTAATTCCAATTCAGAGATTTGGCCACCAAATCAGGCCAAATCTCTGCCAAATAGAATCAGTGACCAAAGCTTCGCACAGCCCTAGTTTCTTGCAGGACGCACAGATTGGCTGCATTAGGAACGTCTTGACACTGATGAGATTTTAGGCTTTTTAGAGATAGAATAAGAAAAAGATATTAGGACATACAAAACTAAAGCATAATGGATATACTATTGATGTCGTTAGGGCCAGGGATTTAGTTTTAAAGCTAGATTTAAGGCCTCCTAGGTCTAAAGCTGGTTCTCACTGGGCGCATCTACATGAGACACTTTACTTGAGATTAAACCAAATTATTTCACAGTAAGCATCACCATCTACACATGCAGACACTTACTGAGCAGTAATTTGCTCTAATCCCAAGTAAATTTACTACCTGCAAATACAAGAAGCAAATTTACTGAGGAGTAATTACTGAACAGTATGACAGATATATGGCTGACCAGGAGCAAATGTGCTCCAAGGGGCAGGGGCTACCCTCTGCTCCCTGGGAGCTGCCAGAGCCTGCGTGGGGAGAGTGTCTCCCTGCCATGGTAGGAGGGAGCTCCCAGCCCCTGCTCCACAGTTGGGAAGTGGGGGCTGGGAGATACTTATCTCCCAGTCCCAGATGAGGTGGAGCTGGGAAATAATAATCTCTCAGTCCCAGCTCCCGTACTGCAATTGCTCTGATGGCAGAGCCTGCCCCAGCATCAGGCAGCTGGGTGTTAGCCCCATGCTCCCTACCAACCCCTACACCAACTCCCTGCCAACCCCTAGGCAAATCTGTTCCTGCTTCCCCATATGTATACACACTTGCCTGGGGTGGGTTTACTCTAGAGTAAATCCACCCCAGAGCATTTCCACATGTATATGTGCCCACTATAACTAGTTTGATCAGCTCATGACCACAAAGTCTGCTTAGTTAACATCCCCCAGCTAAATTAGTGAACTGTATCCCTGGGTGGAATATGTCTGGTTCTATACCTGAACAAAGTTCTTCCATGTATTCTAGGTATAGTGGAGGAATTGTTAGAATGCTGATATAAAGAGGTGTTTCAAAGATGTTGTCATTGTTACCAGAATACCTATAAGCCCAAGTCATGCTTTGGAGCACCATTGTGCTCCAATCCATGTACAAATACACCAAAACCAATTCTTGACCCAAGGAGCATACAATATATTTGCAGCACAAGAGACAACAATAGGATACAAAGAGATTGAAAAGTAAAAGGAAATCATGAGACAATCCTGGCCACCTGGCTACTATGAGAGCACAGCCTCAATATGCCAGTTAACACTAGTTGGATTAGGTCTTGATTCTTTCATATTGAGCCATGAATGGGTTTCATCTGGGCACCTCAACTGAGCTGGGGATTTAGAGGTAGAATACAACCATGTAACAGGGAACCCCAGCCCTGTTACTAGAAAGCAGAGTGGCCCTTTTAAGACTAGAACCTTAAAGGCACAGCCTGCAGGAAGAACAGGGATTAAAAGCCCAGCCTCACAGACTGTTCAGCTGACTGGGGCTATCTTGTGACTGTGATAAATCCTAGGGCCAGAACTAGATAAGCCCTGGTCTGAGCAAACCGGAGGAGCCTTGACTGAGACACAGGAGGACTCCAGCAATCCAAGGTGCAGCAGCTCTACAAGCAAGAGCATCCGGAAGTGGAGACTCTGGGACATGAGACCCATGGGTAAGAAGGCTTATGTCAGCCATTAATTTTTTGTTACAGCCAAGGGGCTTACTATTTGTGTTATAATTAAACTGGTGGTTTGTGGAAGAGGCTGTAGGGGAGGTAGAGCCTTCATTAGCATCTGTGGGGTGCAGAGAGCCCAGTGCCCGAGAGGCACAGCATGCAAGGGCCAGAGGCCCAGTAATAAGGGGAGTTTGAGGCTAGTGCCTTAAAGCTGGGCCTGACACAGTGGGACTGGGCTAAAAGGGCCTAGCAATATAAAAGGGCAAAGGCCAGGTAGGGAGAGACACCAACAGAGAGCCTGGCACTTAGTGAGCACATTATGCAGGGCCATGAGCCCAGAGTGTATTAAAGAACTAGAGCCTCAGAGTTGGGACCTATCTAGTGGGCCTAGACTAGTCGGCCTAGCTAAAGGAAAAAGGGTAGAGGCCGAGTAGGTTGAAGCCCCAAAGACAGAGATAACACCTACGAGGCATGGGGAATGTCAG
>NW_017728886.1:222732971-222764292 GCF_001723895.1 Crocodylus porosus
GAGGCAGAGAAGGATCTTGGTATCATTATTGATTCCAAGGTGAACGTGGGCTGCTAATGTGGGGATGCAGTCAGGAAGGCTAACTGCACTTTGTCATGCATCCATAGATACATCACAAGGAAGTCCAAAGAGGTGATCCTCCCCCTATATGCGACATTGATCAGGATGCAGTTGGAGTACTGCATCCAGTTCTGGGTGCCACACTTCAGGAGGGATGTGGATAGCATCGAGAGGGTCCAGAGGAGGGCCATTCACATGAATAGGGGGCACCAGGGCAGGCCCTACGAGGAGAGCCTAAGAGGCCTGAACCTGTTCAGCCTCCACAAAAGAAGACTGAGAGGGGATCTGGTAGCCACCTATAAACTTGCCAAGGGGGGACCAGCAGGCAATGGGAGAGTCCCTCTTCCCCCAAGCACTAGTGGGGGTAATAAGGAACAACAGCCATAAGTTGACTGAGAGTAGATTTTGGCTAGATATCAGGAGGCACTACTTCACTGTCAGGGCAGCTAGAAGCTAGAACCGACTTCCAAGGGAAGTAGTGCTCGCCCCTACTCTGGGGGTCTGCAAAAGGAGGCTAAACAGCCACCTAGCTGGGGTCATTTAACCCCAGCATCCTTTCCTGCCCATGGCAGGGTGTTGGATTAGATGATCCGCTTAGGTCCCTTCTGACCCTACCAACTATGAAACAACTATGAAACTATGGTGGGTAAGCAAAGGGGAGCTTGTTCCAGAAGAAAAGTGGAGTATAAAAGGGACTTTGAGGGTGCCCCTCACAGGCTTCTCAAATGCCACTGAGGATGACACCCTGTTACAAACTCCTTGTCCATATATTCAGTAATGGGCCAAGCAGAGCCTAAGATAGCTAAATAAATTATTAGATTTGCTTAGATTTGGAGCTTTGTTTTCTCCTCTGTACATTTTCTACCACTTGTGTGTATAAATTTAGGGGGATCAGTAATAATAGTCTCCTGCTGCTGAAACATGTGACTGTAGACTTCTAATACCTTAGCCACTGAAACCTGGTGGGATTCAACCCATGATTGGGCGGTAAACATTAAGGTGTTTCAGTGAGCCCCACTATGTCTGGATTTGTGTTAAGCAAAAAATTGGGCATGGATATGAAGAAAATTCATCTGTAAGAATATGATCTTTTAAGACCAGGTATGATCTGATCAGTCACTGCAGTAAATACATCACTAGTAGAGTATTCATCATATGAGAAGATGAAAAAATATAGTAGGACTGTTTTGTAAAAATCCTTATTGATTTGTTACTTAACATAGTATTTACATTCCATCTTTCACATAGTGGCTATTAATATATTGAAGAAATAAATATAACTAAATATTATGTCAGACTAATTAGGAGCTGGGAAATATTTTATGATCTAAAGAAATAGTTAAGATATACATTATAGAAATATTATATAAGGATGACATTTTTAAAGGAAAAGATAGAAAAAGAACTCTGTAAATACACAACAAAATCTGATGAGAAGGTTATTTACGTGACAATACATTAAATTAAAATGCCTATGAGCACAGGTAGAAGAAATGATCTATTGGAAAGTCAAAAGGTATTTCCAAATATCCAGTCTTATAATCCTTACTCATATTGAATATACCTTACTTTTGTTGGCTGTTCCGATTACGTTACTGAGAGTATAGTATAGCAAAGGGCTGCAATAGTATGGCAAAAATGTACTTTCTCTACCAATGCTAAAAAAGATATACGTGCCGCAGAATACAGCAGAACCTCTGGTGTACAAAATAAACCACAAAATAAATTCCTTTTGTAAACCAGGTTCAAAATTTCAGTCCTCACTACTCCCCTTTGTGTGACTGGTCAAACCTGTCTCTGGGACTGCTCTGTCCAATGAGATCGTAATATCTGTTTGGAAACAATAGGCCTGCAAATAGTCTGGAAGCAGACTTAAGAGTCCAGAACCCAGAGTTTTCTCAATGAGGGATTTGTGAATCTGGAACTCACTCCTGAAAGTGATCAGGGTGATTGTCAACTGTGAATTTTCATAGGAACATGCCAAACATATTCCTGTGATGCAACTATGGAAAGAATAGCTCAACCAAAAATGGTTGGGGGAATGGGGTTGGAGAAAAGAAAATCAGGGGGCAGTGGTGAAATATGCATACTTAATAATTTAGTGAGGTGTTATATTAGTATTTATTAGGTGGCAAGTAGTAGATAAATACCCAGATCCCAACACCTGAGTGTTGGCTTGGCTTATAAATAGTGTGAGCTAGTTATAAAATTCAGACCTGGTTCCAAACATTTCAAGATGCCAGGACTGTTCAGATCTGGAATTTTTCATTCGGTGTCCTCTCAAGTTGGGAGAAATATAAAGTATTATATTCTTGTTACAGACCTGAAGAATTCCATGGAAATACAGAAGTTCTCATATTCATCCGTTTTATTTGCATTTATTTATTTTTGACTGTTGCAGCTGTGTCGAACATTATGCCAGTCAGAAAATTTAAATAAGAATATGAAAGAAAAGAAAGTGTTCCAGAACTCCAAGGATTCTCATGATATATGATAAGTGTGAAATTTTTATGCTTCTCTTCAGAAAGCCAAATGAACCCTTCTTTAATACGATGCAAAAGTTCTGAAGTCATTTGTGCATTCAGGAAGCCTTTGACCAAAACATTATTTCTTTCTTTCTATAACATCTCTCAGAATGATTTCTCAGAATATGAACTGATAATATTGTTCCCCAAAATTACAGTTTTTAATCAGTATCTCTTGGCTGACATAGAATTTTAATGTGTCCCCAATTTTTAGCAGTAAGAGAATAGGCTTCCATACCTTTTGAAAATTCCTTTGTCTGTATTTAGTAGAGGTGGGTGGCAAGAGGTTTTCTGTCCCGTGAGTTCTCAGGTTTTTCTTTTTTTCCCCCCCTTAGGAAAAAAAAGCCAATGATCTTATTCATCCTGGTTATTTTTTGTTTTTCAGTCAAAGCATTTATTAATTTAAAATGCTTCACTTAAATTCCAGTTTTTAAGTTTTTTTACCTTATTCTAACAAAAACAATAGCTAATGCTTAAAGTAGTTGGAGTGTTGTAGCTATGATGACCCACGAATTTTTTTTCACTAAGAAGTTAGTTGTTTGATAAATTTTAAGTGGTTGATATATTTAGGAAACTGTGAATTGATTTTGGGAATGGATTTTCTGCACTCAAGTTTGAAACCTTTTGGTCAGGATTTTTTTCCCCCTTTTTCTTTTGTTGCCATCCTTTCCAACCAAGCTAGATAGACAGATTGTGAGACATTGTGCTATTATTATTATATTAAGAGATTAGATCATCATAAACTTTAGAACAGGGGCAGGCAATTATTGCAGGCAGAGGACCACTTACCGAGTTTTGGCAAGCTGTTGAGGACCCACCTGTGTAGCTCCATCACCTGACAGGTGCCCTGCCTCTGGTCGCCATCTTGTGCCTACCACACCACACACCCATTCTCACACACACTCTGTGACTTCCTCACTACACACACACTCTCCCCCCCCACTGCTTTCTCCATCTCTCTCCCTCACTGCATGCACACGCACGCACGCACACACACACACTCCTGCTCCTGGCCCCAGGGTACCAGCACAGCATCATGCTCTCACAGTCTGGCAATGCAGCCCAGGGTCACGTGCTGCTGGAGCAGGCATCCAGGGTAGCAGTAAAAGCTGAGGCAGGCAGAGGCTTCTGGTTGGGGGGTGGGGGTGGACCAGGGCCAGGCCGGCCTTGTTGCTGGCTCCCCCAGAGTCCTACTGCCCCTGACTCCAATCATCTTTGACAGGCAGCCAGAACAGGTAAATATTAATTTTCTAAATTTTTAGGGACCCCACAGGCCAGATAGAATGGCCTGGTAGGCTGGATCCAGCCCACAGGCTGTATTTTGCCTGCCCCCTGCTTTAGAATGAGATGGGCTAATGTATCTGAGAAACAAAAACATTTCAAGTAAAATATAGTCTTGTAAAAAAACATTAGGAAAATTCAGTGTATAATCTTATGCTAATGTATAATCATAGGCGGCTCCATCCTGAGAGGTACAGAGGTGCCCATCTGTCGCCAGGACCCCTCGACATGTGAAGTCTACTGCCTACCCGGAGCAAAGATTCATGAAGTGACAGGGATGATCCAGGCTGTGACTCAGCCCACCGATTACTACCCTGTGGTCCTAATCCATGTGGGTACTAATGATGCAGCCAGGAGAAGCTCTGATCACCTGACGGTGGACTACCATGCTCTGGGGGCGGTGCTCATAGTCAGAAAGTGCCTCCTTATCTCCAACCTAAATTTCTCCCACTATAGCTTGAAGCCATTGCTCCTAGTCCTGTTCTCTATAGTCACAGAGAAAAGGCCATCTCCATCATCTCTATAAACACCCTTTGGGTATTTGGAGTTTTATTAAATCCTCCTGTCTTCTGCTGTCTACGCTAAATAACCCTAGTTCTTTCATTACAGTAATATAAAATATCAGATATGGGATCCTACATGGCTAAGGATTCTTTCATCAGGTCTGAGTGAGCTCAGTGTTTGGAAGGTGAAGTTAAAATTTTGTATCTTATTGTTAGTACACCTAAGTGAAAGATAACTAATAATCATAATCCACATAAGGGTTTCTGTTTTATTTCCTTGCAAATACTATGAGTGAATGTAAAGCTCACCAGCGTCCTATAAAGTGCAACCTAGTAGAACACAAGCATTGATGTTTGTCAGAGTGTGAGGAGTTCATATTATAAACATTTAGGGAATTATCCCCAAGTTTTCAAGAAGTAGTATCTCCTACACAGGCATAACATTACTCAGGCACCAGTCCCCAGGCAACGTAAATACTCATCTTCCCTTTGGCTCCCCTGAAACCCAGTTTGAGTTCCTCCTGTTTAGAGAAAAAGTAGCTAATATCTAAATTAAGATAGGACTGGTTCTAGGTTACAAAATAGCACAAAGCTAGATTGGAAAGGTTGGCTTTAGGAGCAACTGCAGTGACTATGACATATCAGTTTCTTGACTTTCATGAATTTTGAGATATCTGTGGGGTTGGATCTGGCCCCCTAGTCAGTAACCGGAGTGGCTTGAGCTAAACATAGGGAAAGAAAGTGGTATCAATCATCTGTTGAGAGCCCACTGACTTAGCATATACTCCTTACATTGGCCATTGCCTCACATGTGTGCATAGATGCAAGTAAATTGGACCAGAACATAGTAATTTGTATCTGATTATTTTGCACCTAGAAATTAATTGAGGTTTGTTGTTCAATTTTTTCCCAGACATTTGAAAGCTGTATAATTTTAGAAGCTCCAGTATTTTATCACCATTGTGACAAAGATTCCAGAAGACCCAGGCTGTCACTCTTTGTAGTACAGTTGAATGATATAACCAGTTTGCAATATCTCGTTCTGAAATCATTTTCATGATTATAATACATATTCATTCTATTTATATCAAAATTGTTTTTCTCTTGTGATATAGTAATATGGTCTTCGTAGATGCCACTGAACATTTTTCTTCTGTAATGTGGGAAGTCCCCTTAAATTTATATTTACATCATGTTGTCATTGTGGTTATCATTTGTAATGAAGACCCAAGCAACGTTATTTTGATTTTGTCACAAAGTAGCCCTGGAATTGAATTTTTTTCTTGCCCTTCTTTGATACCATAGCACAATCTCTACTTTTCTAGTTAAAACATTTACTGTATACCAAGATTTTCCATGACAATACAGAGACACGGCCTATTTGTAAATATGAGACAATGGAATAATTGAACTTGGGCCCTTGGAATTAATATAGAAGATTGTATGAAAAAGAATTCTATATTACCATGTACAGAACCTGTATAAAGGTAAAAGAATCTTTATTAACATCATGTTAATGTGGAAATTCTCTCCCCCGCTGATAGCATGGACCTCCGCTTTTAGCTTATGCAATGTTATTTCTTAAACTTGTTTTGATCTCTGTGTGTGTTGCCACACTGAACTGTGAAATAGGAATAAAAATGACTCCTTAGCATTTTACTGATCATTGAGCAACCCCATATGATTTTTTTCACATGACAGAAGAGGGGTTTATCATGGCCCCTTAAGTAATAACATGAGACCGGCTCCTGGAAGTCCTTGTGCTTAAGAAGCCAGACCAAATTCTCCTACAGAAGACCTTATATTCTTACATTCTCTGATAGTAGGAAAAAAAACCTTCTGTGAAATCTCTAAGTTTTAAATATTGATCAAGGAAAGAAAACAAGTGGCATTACTAAATCTAAGACAAAGGTATTCCATCACTAAGGCTACTAGAAAGATCTTTTACTTCTCCTTGCAAAAGACCCTCGTCCTAGCAATTCCAGCTCAGTTTCAGGTAGTAATAAAAGCCTTGCTTTTATATGGCACTTTTTAGTCACAGCTCCCAAAATGTTTTGTTCCAGCAATAGGCAAGGACAGAAGTTATGTTTTTCATGTGATTGGCTCCCTGAAAGCATGCTACAGCTGTGCTGTGACACACGCATGGGTGCAGAGCCCTTTTAAAGTGGCCAATAATGAGACAAATTAACGTTCATCAAATGAGCTATCAGATGAAAGCACTCCAATTCAGAGTGCCTTGAGTAACTAAGGCCATGTGTAAATGAAAAAAGGGGCGTGTATGCACAACACTTTAAAACAGATGCTTTTGCACTGCTTTAATGGTGTTGGTGCTTGCACACCTCAGCGGTGTATTGTGCATTTTATTTCAGCCACTATCGGAAATTTGGTAGCGTAATGCACCTTTAATAAGTCTGAGGAGTTTCAGTTTGTTGCCCTTATAGCCGTGAAGGCTCCATGCAGCCCTATAGGCAGCCTGGCAAACAGGCTTTGCCCACGAAAAGTGGCAAGCCTGATTTTCTTCCCCCTCCCCCCCAGAGCATGCCTGCCTGCCTGAGCTGTGCAGGGGCCTGGCGCTTCCCTCCGTGGCTGCATTGCCCCCTGGGACTGCCTGAGCTGGGTGCCTGTGGGTGGGTGCTACCACCAGCACAGAGGGAAGCACCAGCTCCCTCCCCACAGCCCAGGGACCACCCTCCCCCCCACCACTGGAGAGGCAGGTAAGTGTAGGATGTATGCATGACACAGGGGTTTACTTCACCCTAAATTGAAACAGTGGGTTTAAAAACCCACTGCTTCAATTTAGGGCCCTCATTTTGTCTACTCACACCGTTATGTTCCCTAGGGTTAATTTGTGGCACAATTGGGGCTGGATTGATACAGGGCTGTCAGCAGGAAGGGAGGAGGGAAGAAGGTGAGCAAGCTGTTAGCTGGGATTTCCCTGGCCTGAGCTGGAGGGGAGGTGGGTGGATCAGAGCCACCTCCACTCACAGCTCAGGCTGGACAAAACCCAGCTGGCAGCTTACTTTCCCTCCCCATCCTTTCCTGCTGATGGCCCCAGAGCTGGGTGAAGGCAGGTGAGAGGCTGGGAGAGAGGGGCAGCTCCTTGGCTGCAGGCAGATTCCTCAGGCTCCTGCAGGCAGACTCAGTCACCTCCACCCAACCCAACCCAACCCACCGGTGAATGTCTTGTGTCAAGGGGTCTTTCTAACTCCTGATGCTTTATGTAAAGCACAATGAATTGGTGTGGGGGTCTAAACATCTGTCAGTGCCCAGTATTTCATTCCATTTGGGTTATCAATCTATCCATTTATAAGTTAAATCAGTTTAATCTTTATTCATGTCAAAGATGTTTCCCCACATTTTTAGCTGAAACCATTAGATAAATTTGACACAAACTTTATGAACCATTTCAACCTCCTGACTTAAAAAAAAAAATATTGGTCACTTCAATGGTTCTAACAAATATGCCAGATCTGGACATTTTTCTTTTTCCAGAAAGCGGTATTGATATCCTAATTTAGTAGATGAGGAAAGCGAGGTACATGGGATGAAGGGACTTGAAGGGTCATATTTGTTTGGGAATAGGGTAAGGTACCCTGCATTTCAGTCCAGCACCCTGTTTAGTGACTATACCATCTCACTCTATGCTAGTGGTGGTGGTGAGTTTTCAGAGTGCCTTAAAGGTATGTGGAGTGGGCCTGCTTTGCAACAAAATGTGGAATAAATTTAAATAGAGCATTGGACTTTGCAGTGAATACCATAACACTTCAGTTTAAAAGAAGATATCTTACTCAAATACATCCTATGGTTACCACTGCAATAGCATCACATGAGCTTCAAAAGAGTTCTCAAAAGTAAGCAAGTTCCAAAGCTATTGATGGACACAGATTAATACATCTTAAGCTTCTTCCAGGAATCAGACACCAGCAGATTTTGAAATGCAAAATACCTATAATGAGGTACACTACTTAACAAACAAACTATAAATTTCAGGTTTTACGGCATAGCCCCAATGTCAAGCAGATGACTGGAACATAGTGTATCAAGTAGTAGATAGTGATATTATTTTAACACTGGAGAAAAAAACAGAAATGGCCTCAAACCTCAGTCCTTAGATGTAGCTCAAGTTGCATGCAGTTTTTAAGAACAACAGACAATGATAAAGAATAACCTCAGTCTTTGCTTCTTCCGGGTTCACTGAAGAATAAATTCCTAATCCCCACCAAAAAACAATGACTGTTAATCAGTGTAGCAGGGTGGGGTGCCTAGGGATGCCAAGTGTTACCCCCAGGTCCTCAGCAGTGACCGTCTTGCCCTACAAGCACCCTCATTCTCACCTGCCACATCTTGCTGGTATGATGAACATAGGGAGGCAGCTCTTGAGCTTTATGTTTGGACATGGTCTGGGTAAATCCTAATAACCCTGTTGTTTCTAGACCTCTTGACGTCCCACTTCACTGTGGATGGTTTCACAGTCTCTCAGTCTTATGGTCCATGTGTGTGGCTCCAACCACTCCTTTACCATGCCCCAACCCTCACAGTTGATACTGTCATGGTCTTGCCTAGGCCTCGTTATAAGTTGGTCCCTTGCCCTGTCTCTGCACCCCTCAGCTCTGGGCTCCCCGCAGCCCTGTCTCTGCACCACAAGTGCCGCACCCTCACTGGCACTGGGATCTATACACCCCAAATACCACACCCTCCAAAACTCACATCATGCCCCTTTAACAGAGTAAAACTCCCCCTCTGAGGCTCAGTGCCTAGTAGGCAAGGATACCTTATAGGCTCCTGCTGTCCCCTTTGTTCTAAGGGTAACATATCTGCAGCCTACCATCTTTCTGGAAGCTCCTTCCCCTTCAGCTGGTAGAGAACCAAGTACCTAGCCCCAGCCCTAGGGTTTCCACAGGGCCTAGGGCCCTACCTCCTCCGGCCAGCTGACCAGGTGCAGGTGTGGCCAATACCCTCATTAACCAGTTGTCATGGCAACCTGCACCTGGGTTCTGATCAGGCTCTATGCTCTCTCCCCAGGCAATCTCTGCTCTAAGAGGAGCAGGCACCGTAGTACTCTGCAACAATCAGAAACAAAAGTGAACAAGGCACACAGAATGGTGCACAATGTAAACTTTCCATTGTAGTTTGAAGCAGTGGGATTTTACCTCATTAATGAATGATAATCCAGAAGTACTTAGGTTTATTTGCTGATAGATATATTTCTCTGTCTCTGAGAGGATGATGACTGGATTTCCATTGCAGTTGTAACAGTACTTTCCGTGTTGCTTAAGTAATACAGTGTAAGGATGTTTTTGCCAAGAGTAGACTTAATGGAAGAACTTCTTATTGCCCTAATGCAACTAATTTACAGAAGACTAACACAAGTTCTTGTTGGAAGTTTGTATCAGTGGAAGGGAATGGGTTTTGGCCTGTGTATTGCCTCAAGGGGTTTTCACAGTAATGAAAGTAGTAATTCATCTCCCAAGGCCTGTAAAAACAAAAATGTTCATTTATGCAGATGGTATCTTATAAGCCTGCAAATTTCAGCCACAATGCACCTGCTCAAGACTTTAGGGCTTTGGGTAGAGATGTAATTTTAACCCTTTCTGGGGATTCAAAATAGATGAGAGATGAAACCCCAAACATACTTTTGCTTGGAAGATACGTATATAACAAATATCAGAAAGTGATGTCTATTCTCTGTCATCCAATGATATTTAGCAAGGGCACTGGAATCTCTAGTAGGTCTAATATGTGAGCTTTCTTCTTTTCCTTGGCCATTTTAGACTAAAGGTGGATTGACTAGTTGCTACTGAATGCAAAGAAAAAGTCTCTGATGCCAAGATAGCGTATACCTGTTGCAGGCTATATAGCTATTTACTGAATTAGATAGGAAGATTTTGGCTACTGGAGTCCCATATTTGTTTAGTATGAATAATTTTGGGGAGAAGTCTCTTAAAATGTACAGTTTCTGGGGTTTATTTTTTTCCTCTTCATTTTGTTACTTATGAGTACTTACAGCTATGGTGAGCTGGATGTCTGCCAGTTCTCTGAATCACAAAACTAGCAATATTTCACAAAGATTCCCATAGGAAAACTGCAGTGAACAGGAATACTGTTCCCATGATGTGGCCATACCCCTACTACATTTCCCAGAGCTCCAAAAGGTGAGGGCAAAAATAATGAAGGGCAAGCTAGAAATGGCTTCGTGCAGCAAGATTACTCTGGCTTTTTGTGTGAAAAAATGGATTTTACTAAATATAATGAAATCCCATCATAACCCTTGAAAATACAAGAGTTAATCTTTTTATTTGTAAGACATAATAGCAATAAAATAAACAAAACAGCTGACATACCTGGTAATCATAATTGTGTTCTTTGTCCTTATTCTGATTGGCTAGAATGGGGAAAACATGTTCTAAGCTACCTTGGTTCATTCAGTATGTAAGGATTAATTTCAGCTTCTCTCTCTTTCTACCATTTTCTTGTTATGTAACAACAGCTGTTTAATTTGGCTGTTTTGATATTAACTTCAACACTTATAATCCCTTGCTGAAATGCATCTATCCATTTAACATCCAAACTGTGTCTTCTGAGAGTTGCATCATGTGGTACCCATGATTTCTGTTTCTGCCCACTTGTGTTAACTGCTGTAGCCCAAGCCTTGCTCCAACCTAAATAAAAAAAGTTTAAAGAAGTACAGAAAAAATAGAGTAAAGCCACACCTCAGGCTTACCAGGATTTTGTCTATCACTTACAATTTACTGATCATCCCAGGGATCAATAACAACAGCTGAAGTATTATGCAGAAAGGTATCACTGACTTGCATTTTAGGGGTTGCTGATACTAAATCCAGACCTTCATGAAGGAAACTGTTAGTTACAGTACTCAATCCTTTAGCTGACAGTTAAATCACTGAGGCTTCTTTGTATTACAGACCAGTTTCACAAAAAGATATTTGATCATAGAATTATAGGAAATTGGGGTTGGAAGGGACCTCAGGAGGTCATCTAGGCCAACCCCCTGCTCAAAGCACGACCATCCCCAACTATCTCATCCCAGCAAAGGCTTTGTCTATCAGGATCTTAAAATCCTTTGAGGATGGAAATTCCACCACCTCTCTGGGAAACCTGTTCCAGTGCTTAACTACCCCCTAGTAAGAGTTTTTTCTCATATCTAACCCAGTGGTTCCCACCTCAGGTCATGACCCAAATGAGGGTCATGGAGGTAATGCCGGCAGCGCCACATACAAAAGATGAGCTGCACTTTGTGCTGGGAGCTCCCCCACCCTCACCCCTGGGCTGCCACTGCCACCACTGCACTCTGCTCCTAGCAGGGAATCATGGCAAAAAAAGGTTGGGAACCACTGATCTAACCTAAACTTCCCTTGCTGCAACTTGAGACCATTGCTCCTCGTTCTGTCATCTGCTACCACTGAGAACAGTCTAGATCTATACTGCTTGTAGCCACCTTTTAGGTAGTTGAAGGCTGCTGTTAAATCCCACTTCAGTCTCCAGACTAAATAAGCTCAATTCCCTCAGTCTCTCTTCATACACCATGTGCCCCAACCCTCTAACCATTGTCATTTTCCCCCACTGAATTCTTTCCAACTTGCCCACATTCTTTCTGTAGTGGGGGCCCAAAACTGGGCATACTACTTCAGGTGTGGCCTTACCAGTGCCAAGTAGAGGAGAATAATCACTTCCTTCAATCTGCTGGCAGCATTCCTACTAATACAGTAAGCATGTCATTTGTCTTCTTCCCAAGAAGGCTCTTTTCAGCTTATTGTCTAATGCAACTATAGGGTCCTTTTCTGCAGAGCGGTTGCTTAGCCAGCCAGTGCCCACCCTGTACCTGTACAGGGGATTGTTCCATCCTAAGTGCAGGACTTTGCATATGTCCTTATTGAAATTCAGATTTATTTTGATCCAGTTCTCCAAATTGTCAAGGTCTCTCTGAATCCTAGCCCCACCCTCCAGCATATCTGCTACTCCCCACAGCTTGGTGTCATCCACAAACTTGCTGAAGGTGGACTCCATCCCATCTTCCAGGTCATTGATGAAGATACCAAACAAAACTGGCCCCAGGACTGGCCCCTGGGGCACTCCATTTGGTGCTGGCTGCCAACTAGACACCAAACTGTGGGAGACTATATCAAAAGCCTTGCTAAAATCAAAGTACATCATGTCTACTGCTCTTCCCACATCCACAGAGCTAGTCATCTTATCATAGAAGGTAATCAGATTAGTCAGGCATGACTTGACCTTGGGGAATCCATGCTGACCCATGGATGTGTACATCTCCATCTTTTCTCAATACTCCCTAACCTGTTCTTTTGTCAATGTTGGCTCCAAATCTTCACCTCAAACTGTTCTGCTAGGTGTTTCAGTCTTGGAGCTCACCTTACTGGTTAAGACTGAGGTAAAAAAGGCATTGAGTTCTTCAGCCTTTCCTCATCATCTGTCACTAGGTTGCCTCCCCCATTCAGTAAAGGACCCATACTTTCCCTAATCTTCCTCTTGTTGCTGATATAGTTGTAGAAACCCTTCTTTTTACCTTTCAGTTCCTTTGCTAGATGCAACTCCAATTGTACTTTGGCTTTTCTGATTTCATCCCTGTGTGCCCAAGCAATAGTCTTATACTCCTCCCTGGTCTTTTGTCCAAGTTTGCACTTGTAAGCTTTCTCTTTGTGTTTTACCTCACTGAAGAGTTCCCTGCTAAGCCAAGATGGTCTTCTGCCATACTTGCTAGTCTTCCTGCATGTCAGAATAGTTTGTTCCTGAGCCCTCAGTAATGTTTCTTTAAAGTACAACCAGTTCTACTGGACTGCTTTCCCCTTCAGACTGGCTTTCCAGGGAATCCTGCCCATTAGTGCCTTGAGTGAGCCAAAGTCTGATTTTCTGAAGTCCAGAGTCCATATTCTGCTGCTCTTCATCCTACCATCTTTTCTTCAGGATCCTGAACTCAATCATCTCATGGTCACTGCTGGCCAAGTTGCCACCCACTTTTACATTCCCCACCAATTCTTCCCTGTTTGTAAGCAGCAGGTCAAGAAGAGCATGGCCCCTAGTTGGCCTCTCTAGCACTTGCAACAGGAAGCTGTCCTCAGCAGTCTTCAAAAACTTCCTGGATTGCCTATGCACTGCTGTATTGCCCTCCAAGCAGATGTCAGGATGACTGAAGTCCTCCATGACAGCCAGGGCCTATAATCAGGAAACTTCTGCTGGTTGTTTGAACAAAAACTCATATATATACCTCATTCTCCTGATCTGGTGGCCTACAGCAGACACCCACCACGATATTACCCTTATTGTCTTCTTACTTCCAGATCATGAGGAGCATCATGGGAGTCAAACCAGAAGGAAAAGGGCACTGTGTAAAGCACTTAGATTGGAAATGGAGTCCAAAGGGAACAGTTATCAAAGCAAGGGACATTAGCTAAGGCTTGAGGTAGTTGCTTATTTCAATTTTAGGAAGGTTTAAGTCAAGAAGTTGCAACCATCTTTTGTAATGAGGTTAGGTATGACCTGTTTCAGAAAACTGAAATCTAGGTACATTTGCAAATAAATAATTATGCTAAAACCAGCAATCTTCCTCAATGGACAAACAGCAATCAGATTTCATCTGAACCCTATCCCTTGAAACACTGTTCTAAAGAAGACTATTTCATTTTTGTGAAGCACTGGGTTACATACATACATATATATATATATATGATCATTCCTTTTTCACAAATCTCGAGAAGCTATGTCCAGAGACTTCAGTTGTAGGCCATAACTTCATAACTGATTAAAATTATTGGATATTTTATTTCAACGATTGTGGCAGCAGAGATATAATTAAACTCTGCTTTAAGATATAAAAGGGGTGTTTGAAAGTGAAACAGAACTTCTGTTTGGTTAACAGCTAATAAAACAGAGTTGTTTGTTAGTCAGGAAGGATCATATCTACTCCAGCAAAAGTGGAAATCATACTTTACTATCATATGTCACTACTAGCCAGTAGAGTAACTAGAGAGGAGTGAGATGGGCACTGACCCCAAGCACTGACTATTGAGGAGGCACCAAAGTGCGCCCTGACCCCAGCAATCTTTGCCAAGACATACAGAGCCCTGTACTTCCTCTGTGAAACCAGTCCTGGATGCAATACCATACCCAGCAAGTGTTTCTGGGGGGCAGGCAGTAGTGGTCCCCTTTCCCCTTCCCCTTCCCAGAGCATCTTTTCCACAGCATGCACAGCCCTATGTGCAGTAACATATTTAATGGTGGGTGGAGAAAAAGGGGCCCTGGGGACAGCTCCCAGGGAGCCCAGCCATGGTCTCAGGGAGTTCCGCTGCTATAGCAGCAGTCCGTAGAAGCAGCTTTCACTCTGATACCAGTATGTCTATACTTTAGAAATATATAACATACATAATCCAATAAAATAAACACTTGTAAGTACAACACACGTGATGAGTCCATTTTAAAAGAATATTTGATAGGATCATGGCATTATGTGACTTAGGAGGTACCTGTCCTATCTAAAGATACCTTATTTTCCCCAAATGCCTGGTTGCATTTAGCTTGTATACACTTCTGCTATGCTCTGTATGGCATAGTTATGGAATAAAAACAAAGATATTAAAATTGGGTCTGTATAGTGCAGCATCAGTATTAGCATAGTAAGAGAGAAGTTGGGAATCAAAGCACTTTTCTTTCCTGTCTCTCTCTCCCCAACTCTTCTGTTTCCTGATCTGGGTGCATGTCTTATTTGAGTTTGGACACTTTGCCCTGCAACAGAGTATTTTTGTTGTGCTGGGCCATCAGTTTGCCACTTGGTAAGATGGAAGACAGATGGCTCGTCCTAAATGTGTAGCCTCATGAAGGGTGTTGGGGGAGAGCAGGTTTCAATCTCTGGTGATGACAGGGGTTTTGTTACTAACAGGTACTTCATGCTTGGCACCTTGTGGGCCACACACTTTTGCATTTTCACTTTTGTTTTTAACTTTTTTATAATAATATTTTAAGAAGTCAAAAAAGAATGTCTCTGTCCCTCTGTGTGTCTCTAGTTTCTGTCCCACACTCCTCTGAGAGAATGCTTTAGTACTGAAAAGCATGATGGCAGGAATCAAGAGATCAGGTCTTTTGTTGTAAGAGGTTCATTACCTCTCCACTACCCAGCTGAGAGATGAAGAGCCATGGGATTGTTTATATATGCAGGATCTTTTCCTTGGGAAGACTAGATATTAGAAGAAATTTGATTTGGTGTTTTCTTCAGTAAAAGTATTCTGATAAAACAGTTTCCATGGTAACTTCAACTTTTCTTTATGAGGGACTTACTCTTGTTCCTGCTGAATTCATTTGTTGATTTGTCACTGAGTTCATACAAGCAATATTAGGTCCACTAGGTGGTAGGGGTATTGTGTTACTTCTGCTTGCCTCTTGAGTGATCTACTCTGAATGCATGTATATTTATCCCAACTGCAGACTTCTTTTTGAAAACAAACATCTGTGGATTCTGTCAACTATACTTTGATTTTTAGTCTTACATGGTTTCTAAAATATATTATTTCTTTAACCTGCCTCTTAAAGAAAGAAAGGTTAGGAAGGTACCTATATATAATGAAAACTATTTTAGCATTGCAATTATTCAAAGATACTTAATCCTTGAGAGAGTGTCACCGTGACTTAGGTTTCGGGGAGTAAGTGTAAATGGTAAGGAGGTGCAGGCATGGTGGAGACAAGTATCAGGAGGTCAGGGAGCAGGCACTATGGTGGGGGACAGGTGTTGGGGTGTTCAGAAAGCTGGAGGGGCAAGTGCTGTGGAGGGCAGGCAGCAGGGGGCAAGGTGTTAGGCAGGGAAGGGGAAAGGGTCAGGTTGCTTAACTCCCCTACTGCCTTCCCCCACTGCCTGCCTTACCACTACCTGTCTTGGATTTGGGTAAATATGGTAATTTATTGTGATTCACTTCTTCAATAAAAAAGAGTAAGAAGAATTAAACAGATTGTCTTTCCAAAAATAGGACAATAAGAATATATTGTGCTTAATGAGAATGGACTTTCTCCCCATTTGACTATATAAACAGTCAAACAAAATAATTTTTAGACGAAACTACAGTTGCCAGCCCAAAAGTATTTTGGATATGACCAAGTTCCTGCATTTCTAAGTATTTGAAAATCTTTGAAAAGGCCACAGATACCAGATTCAGTTTGCTTAATGCCTAGCTCCAACCTCCCATACACTGAGCCAAGAAATTTTCAAAACAACAACATATGCTTCAGTTAAAATACCCCAAATAATCCATTAAATCATAATTTGTATAACATCCCTATAGGGGTTGATTTTCAGTAGGGCTACATGAAGCTTTGGTCCCCGATTCAATTTTGCAGAGATTGAGCCTGTTTCTACGGCCAAACCTCTGGATCCGAATTGAATCAGGAGACCTTTTAATCTCTTCGAATCAAATCAGAACCCTCTGAATCGATTCAGAAAGATTCAGCAATTTAGACATAGACACAGATTTAAATGTCTTTTCTACATTCCTCAAGGTACCAGGCAGCTCGTGAATCCTGAGATGGTGGGGCAGATAAAGTGTCCCACAAGAGTGGGGGGCAGGGGGCTCCCCAGCACACTTGGCAGCAGACCCAGAAGTGAACCAGAAGCACTTCCAGTCCACTTCTGGGTCTGCCAGGGAGTGTGCTAGGTCCCCTTCTCTCCCCACCCCCGTCTCAATGACTGGTTCCTCCTGGGTCTGGGGGTTACCCAGGTTCCCCCTGCAGCTAATCATCGAGCTGGAAGTACTTCTGGTCCCCTTTCAGGTTCATCACGAGCAGGCGGGGGCTACCCCCCACACACTCCTGTAGGATGCTCCCTCTGCCCCAGCATCACAGCATTTACAAGCTGTGCTTGGTATCTTGAGGTATGTAGAAAAAAACATTTAAAGCTGTGTCTATGGCCAAATCGCTGATTCTTCAGATCAACATCAAATCTTCAGATTTGGATTAGGCTGAATCGAATAGAGGACAGTGTAACAGGAGGTGCACCTAGGGTCACCGTGCTCTCCCCTAGTTGCCCTCTGTACTGCGCCGAGTTACCTACAAGCACCCTCTACCTTGTCCGCCATGTCTTGGTCTTATATATATTTTAAAGGGAGGCTGCCTTTCGTCCTCTTGGCCATGGTTCTCCTGCTATCACTTCCCCTGTTCCTCTAATTGGTGTTCTGTGCACCCCAGCCTTATGGGCTATGCGTGGCTCCAACCACCCCTATACCACACCCCAGGCCTCGCAAATGTACCAGACGTTTTTCGGTCTTACTCAACACCTCACTTTCACAGGGGCTCACCACAGCCCCTATCTCTCTCACTGCACCTCTCTGGCCGCTCAGGCTGTCAGCAACCTTGTCACTCTCTGCCTTACTAGGCACTCAGAGTTGGCACACTCCCAATACTACGCCTATCCTGGCACTTGGAGTTGGCACATGCCCGATACTGCACCCTTTTGGCGTTCAGGATCAGCACACTCCCTATGTTGCCTTTCATTGGTCGCTGCCCACTGCTCTGGGGCTTTTCTCACTGCCCACTGCTCTAGGGCTGGGATCTCCACGTTGCTGTGGGTCCTATATGAGGCCTCCTCCAACCCCTGATAGCCTCACCCAAACCTCCGGTATAACAGTAAACAAAACACAAGCCCCTTGGCTATAACATAAATCTAAGCCATCTGGCTATAACAACATTCGAGTCACCCCAGGGGTTCTCCATCTCTCACCAGCATCACATTGTTCAGTCATTCAGGCCTCTTCCTTTTCCTCACTCAGGCAGAGCTCTCTCCCCTTTGGTTGCCAGCAGGGAACTGCCCGCTGACGTCAGCCCTGGGGTTTAAATGGGAGGCAGGCCCTGCCCCTTCCAGTCACCTGACTGCTAGCAGGTGTGGGTCACTGGCTCTCTCTAGTGGCCCCATCAACCGGCTCCTGAGAAGTTATCCCGGCTCTCCAAGTAGCAGGCACCTTAGTGCCCTGCTACAGACAGTAATTCGAATTAACAAATCAAATCACTGTCCCTGATTTGGGCCAAATCTAAATCAAATATGGCCCGTTTCTCACCCCCCTCATTTTCAGAGATGCCAGAGCTTCCACTGATACCAAATGGAATTCTGCATCCTCAACACTTCTAAAAGATAAGTCTTTTTATTTCCAACAGTAGCCCCAGTTCAGGCTACTTACCTTCCAGTCAACATATTTTTCACTGTGAAATAATTGCTGAGTCATATACATACATATCCAGTAGCAAATCCATACAACCACAATAGCACAAGAGAAGAGGCTCACAGCCAACAGCTAACCAATTGTGAGATCAAGTTAGGCACCTATGGAGACCTGGGCCAATGGTTAAGAATCTGTAGTTGAGGGATATCCTACTTCAGGCCTTAAGCTTTCCCATGTAAGCAGTAAAGCCCATGGTGCCCATCTCACTGTGGATTGTATTTCTTCTTGATCAAAAGGAAAGATGATACCACAAATTCAAAATATGGATGAGAACATTGATACAAAAACTGACGTTCCAAATAAACATGGAAGGAGCAAGGATAGTGTCTTCTACAAGAACAGGGGCTAAGAGTGGAATCAGTAGTGAACAATTGTGAACCAATGATATTTAACATCTAACACTACTCATATTTGTGCTGCAGACTAGAAACAGGTTCTGTACGCATAATGAGGAAAGCTCATAATGGCCAATATTTATGTGCAGCTGGCAGTGGATCAGCACCTAGTTATTGCACTCTATAAATATAAGAGAGTTAGAGAAACAAGGAGCCATCATACCTGGAGGAGAATGAATTACACACTTCTATTCCCCAGAAAGAGTGTTCTGTGTGTACTCTGGAGCACTACTTTAATTTGATGAAGTTACTCAGCCTTGAAAATCGCAAATAAAATTTCATGCAGCCATCCTTCCTCTACCTATGAGTAACCAGCTTCACTGTCCCTTCAGTGACCAGTATGACAGTCTCCTCAGCACATAGAACAAAGGCCCCGAAAAAGGCAGTGAAGAACAGAGATAAAGTTTACTCCTTAAGCACCATCTTCCAAGCAGTATCTGACAACTCTCTCAGATGTAATGCAAGTGACAAGGTGGAATTCTCTATACCTGAGAGACCTACATTATCTAAGGCTTCTCAGTTTGTGCCCAAAAATGACAATATTAACCAAGCAGAAAATCCTTATGTTATTTTGAATTCTATTATAAATATAGTACAAAATACAAGTGGGGGTGGGTGGGGAGGATGGAAGAAGATCACAGAATCTTGCTGGAGTTGGCAAATTCCTTGTATATAATTGGACTCTTTGCTTCAGAGGACCCTTGGCACATTTTAAATCAAGTCCCCACTAGACACAAGCTCAGGATCAGAGGGTACTAGGCTTTCCTTCCACAGATACTAATAAGATGTGCTGGAGAGGGAACTTATCCTACATATTTTAAATTGTCCAGTGGCAAGGAGACTGTGACCAGCGAGGAACTTTAGGATGGATTCATTTTTAATAGCTTTGAATACATTATTTTGTAATAGAAATAGTTTGCACTCATAATACTGTAGTAAAAAGGTAAAGTTGAATTTTTGAGGTTGAACCTTGCACTATTATTATACAGGAAGAATTTATGAACACATAATATTTGGTTTAGGATTAAATAGATTTTTGCCAAGTGTTTCCACAAGCTTTTGTCTATTGTATACTAGAGAGTCACTTGCAATGAAGCAAACAATGCAACCAGCAAAGCAATTCCACAGTCCTGTATTATATCAAGAAAATGGCAATCAGATGATGTCAACTATGCAGTAGGAAGATAAAAATAATAAAAAAATGTAGTAGTTGTTAGTGATAGTAACTATCATGATTCTAGTTAACAATGATATTTATGAGGTACTATATAAAGTTGTCTTCCCCCCCTCCCCCGGCATTAGCTTCATATTTGCTGCCTCTGTATTCTACAACATGATTTCAAGTTGTGGCAAAATGCATTTCTATTCATATATTCCTTTCTCTTCTGCAGCCTATCTGTTCATCTGTTCAAAAAAAGGAGTATATATTTTTGGTTTATAATAATACTGATAGTCAGTTGCAATGCAGCTCAGAAAGAATAATATAAAACCAGCTGAAACAAGTGGGTTTCAGTGCTAGTTTTTGTACAAAAGAATAATAAAATGGGGGGGAAAAAAATCAGAAAAAGTGAATTAGTCTGAACATAGTCAAACCAAATATTATTGATATTACAAATATGATGCTAGAAACTCAAATTATTGATGGTTTCTAAGACTGTAATTAGAACATAACTGTTCACATAATTTGTGCCAACAAATAAATCTGTACGCTCTAAATATGATACTCGTTTGTCACAACAGAATAACATTTCCACCCCCTGTCAACACCTTGTAATTGTCAGCATATATGAAGCATTCTGTGTAATTACTATCTTATATGAAAATGCCTTTCATTATGCAAAGTCACATAGAGTAATTTTATTACAACCATTTCAAGATAACATTTATTTCACATCAGCAAAGAATAAAGCAGTTTAATTTTGACATAAACTATACATATTTTTGTACATTTCCTCTTTTTTATATGTACATTTAAAACAGTGAATTGATATGTGCATGCAAAACAGAGTTTACATTAATAAAATCTCTATGCAAGGATCAAGGAAGTCCAATTCTACAGATATTCATACAATCTTCATACAAGCAGTGTTATTCGTTTCAAAAAGCCGGTTCTTGCATGTATGACTCACATGCATAAGGACTTGTAAAAACAGTTCTACACTCAGCAAATGTCCCTTTTGGCCTTACAAGCCACACCAAGCTGTGTTAAGATCTTTTAAAATATAGATGGTTATTATTTCTATAAAGCTGAAAATGCACTTGCTGCTTCATCAATATGTAAGATAAGTTCCCTGCCTTTAAAAGAGCTTACAATTGCAGTAGAAAAATACTGATAAATGCAGGGGGATAGGGCCAATATAAAAGCAAAAGCATATGATGATAGGCATGCTTTATTCATCCTGCATTTTTATCTGTCCTATTTCTTTGAAAGGGATGACTTGGGCTGAGGATTTTATGGAATTAGTGAATTCCAGGGAGGAATTTTGAAGAAGAAAAAGCAAAAGCACAGTAGAGCTGTTAAGGAAAAGAGTGGCTGGCATAGGTAGTAATGTGAGAATGCACAGAAGCAGCAGCCTGAAGGAAAGGTATGCCCTTTGGAATGGGACACAGAAGGCAGGCAGGCACACAGACATCCTGCTAGGAGACAGATTGTAAATAACACTAAATATGAGACCAAAGGACTTCAGTTTGATGTGGAAGACAAGAAGTTAGAAAAGTAATCTGCCATATTTTCGAAGTATTTGAGAGGAGAATTGGGCCAAGGAGCAGAGATCAGAGAACAGGATGTAGCATAAAGCCCCAAGGGACACAGATGGAGGAGTCAGTAAAGCAAACAGAGAAGGAACGTGGGGGAGGTAAACTGTGAACCAAAAAACAGAAGGTCTCAGAATCTTGGGACAGAAAGTGTCCCTACTGGGAAGGAATGAAAAGCTTTAAGTTATGCACTAGTCATATCTAATAAGGTAAAGATGTAAATGAGGCTTTATCCAGGCCAAAAAAAAAACCCATAGTGAATAACTGAGTGAAAAAGTCCACAGGTATTAAAAAGCTAATTCTGATTAATCTAACTGTATCCATCTATAACTCATTACCATGGTGCCTGAATATGTTAAATGGTGTTTATATTCTTTTCTGTGTTTTAAACAAAGACTTGAGCTCTCTCTTTCCCCCTTTCCCAAGGCAGGTAGCTTTCATGAGCTTTATGCAGTGCCTCTCAAGAGTATCTGAAGCTCCCAGAATTTGAGCCTGCATAAATGATAATGAAAAAGGTTCTGCAATCTGGTTGAATTGTCTCTGAATCAGTTGGCTGAAATGTGAAGCTAACATGCATGGGAAATGCACCATTCTTGAGCTGGCTTCTCTGTGGGCGTGGGTTTTTGGCACATCTGTTGGCTTCGCAAGTAATTTTAGCTATTTATGCACAGATGAATACATCTTAGCAGAGCAGAAAAAATGAACACTGCATGTCTTTGCAGTGCGTTTCTCATTTGTGTGAATAAATTCAATGGATTCCTTTTGTAAATGTGTAATTCTTTAAGATTCTGTTTACTGTACCAAAATCTGTTCAACCCTTCAAGGCTGGGAAGACTGTGCAATACATTTCTGTACCCTGCCAGTCTATTTTGCCAAGTGTTCAAGGATGCAGAAGTGTGTTTTGTCTTATTATGGAGGAATAAAGAAAACAGAATGGAATAAAAACTCAGGTGGTACTTCTCTCCATCTCCATGCATAAATCTTCCTCACTCAACTGGGCCATATTTTTTCTTGCAAAATCTGTGAAATGTTAAGTGTTTTTTTCATCGTCTAAAAATGGAACAGTGGCAATAACAATGTTTCATTTTAATTGGGAAAAGTTAAACACTTTTTGCAGCAAAAGAGAACTGCCCATAATACAAAGGAAAACCGCATTTACAAGAGAACAGCAAATGTGCAGAGCTTAGGGTAATATATGGCCGCTTTCTCATAAGCATGGTGTTTTGAGACAGATAGTAGATGACTAGTAAGAGGATATAGTTTGTAGCTGTGTTGGACTACTAAAAAGGATTCTTGTCTCCATACTTCAGGTACGCAGTGCCCTTCCATAGGACATGTATGAATATTTAGTTAAGTGACCAATATACATCATGCTATTAGTGCTCTCTCTACAATATGGAATTTGATCTCTAGGGGGAAATAACAGAACTATTTTAGTCTTCCGTGTGCCATAAAAGTTAGAGTGAAGAAAATAAGGGCTTGTAACAGGTTAGGTGTCCTGAGGGTCACTGTCATGCCGCCTGCAGGCCCCCTCATCCCTGGTAGGCTGTCCCTGTGCCTTGTCTCCCTGGGTTTTGCCCTGCCTTCTCTCCTGCCACATCTTGATGAAATTTTTATGAAAGAGAGGCTGACCCCAGAGACTGGCCAGCCCACAATGTTCTCTCTCTTCCTGTGGTTGACTCTCTCGACCTTGTATGCCTTAAGGGCTTTTTGCATGGCCCCAATCTGCCCCTACACCATGCCCCAGGCCTCGTGGGTACTTTGCATCACCAAGCAGGTGGGACACTTGTCCTTAAGTCTCCAAGCCACCTCAGGCCTTCTTTCTCTTGTTGGAGAGTCTGCCTTCCTGGCTTCTGCCCCTCTACTCTGGCTGATCCCTTAGCCAAGGTGCACTGTTTTAGGCCTGGCTTCTGGGCCCCAGCCCTAGCTCTGTCCAGCTCTGCACTCCTGAACCCTGTGGTCCCCCACTCAGCCCCTCTCTGGGCATAGACCTTGGGCCTGCCTTCTGTAGAGCCCAAGGCTTGGAACTCAAGCAAGAGCTCTAACCTAGAACAAAGGCTACTTCCTGACTAGCAGCCCTGCTTCTCAGCCCTGGGGGGCATTCCCATATTCCTGGGCCTGTAGAGTAGCTTACTTATATTCCTGAGTCTTTCAGGGGCCCTGCTGCCACAAGTCCATTCCTTGTGGCTCTCAGGGCTAGCCTCCCTGGCTGGTGCAGGCATGATGCTATTATAGGGCTCAGGCTTATATACTTCAAGCCTGAGCCCTTTTCTGGTCATGTGACTCCACTCCTGGGGCAGCAGCAGCAGGGTGCTGATCCCAGCCCACAGCGGCAGCCTGCCTCCACCTGCACACAAATCCAGGGGGCACATGCTCCCCAGGCCTCTGTTGGGGTGTGTGCAGTGGTGGGAGCCTCTCCATACCACTGAACAAGCTGCCTGGGCTCCGATAGTCCCATGACCTGCCCCGGCCCTGGGGCCCCATTCACCCCAACCCCTGCTCCTGCCCCTGCCCCACTCCCTCATTCACCATGGGGGCATTGATCTGCCCCCACCACACACCTTCCGCATTACAGACTTACCTCCTATGATGGGCAGTGCTCTACATGTTGCCAGGCTCCTGCAGCTGCGTGTCTGTGTCTGCGCATACCCATCCCTCCCATGCTGCAGCCATCCAGAACCAACAGCCAGATTGCCCTGTGGCCCTCTGTACTGCCACCGGTGGCCGCATTTGGGGGGTGGGGGCTAAGCCCCATTAGCCTCAGCCTTCTACTGCCTATGGAACAGTGCCAGTGTTCTCTGTTACAGGGCTATGCAAAATTCATAGGATTTTTTGGCTATATTTAAGCCTGTGCATCAGTAAGCATCTTAGAAATCCTCTAAAACCATAAGCACTGATACAGCATATTAATATTAAGCCAGAAGGCACATTCTGTATAGGGGGCACCATAGAAAACACTTATGCCAATGGAACGACTGAAAACAAAGAGAATTTGAGAGAAGCTGGGACAAAACTATGCACTGTCCTTTGCCCCTCCCCTCCCCACCATGAAAAAGAGAAGAATGTGGCAAATTAATGAGTAAACACTATATTATATATTTCCTTCCTGAAGGAGCTCCCTTCAATCCCCAGCCTATAGGTCAGATCCACCCTTTGGCACCGTTACCTGGGCTGCAGTGCTCCCCAGAGTTCTGTAGGGCACCCCAAAAGATCATGGCCCTGAGTGCTAAATCAGGGGTACAGGTAGCCCCAGGCCTAATCCTAACATGCTGGCTCAGGGTGATGGAGATGATGGTAACACAGGGCCCCCAGAGCCTGGTCCCAGCACCTAGGACCAGGCAGGGTTTGTGGACCAAAACATTGAGTGCTACTTAGCTAAGGAATACAAAAGATTCTAATTACCTGCCAGAGAAGAACCCCCACTTCATTAAGCACAATCAAAAGTAAAACATCTTCAGCTGTCCATCTGTTTTAGATCTTGATCCTTTGAGATGCAGAACTCCACTGCATCTTCTCAATGGACTGAGTAACAAAAAGACTGTTCAGTCAGTCTCTCCTCTTTCCATCCATGACCTGCTTCCTCATCAGGTAACTACTGTTGGATTTTTTTGTTTATTTGTGGGATCCCTTTTTGGATGCCTTAACATTATTGGTCTTGTTTCTGTGAGTATGTTCTGCTAAGTCAATATAATGAAATCTTCTACAGTGCCAAAAAGGAAGGTGTCACATCTAGCTCTTTGCTAGTCCAAAGATGTTGTCAAAACTTGGAATTTAATCTCAGCAGATTAGTGCTGAAAGACATCTCAGGAATCAGGATTTAATCTCTGCAAAAATGTATTCAGTGTACCTATTTGAAAGTTCTATGGCAAAAAATCACCAGACTCTGACTTGAGCCAAATGCAGCCTGCAAAGACGTGGGCTTGTCATTTCAATTTAATCACAAAAAACAAAACAAACAAACAAACTATATATATATATATATATATATGTGGACAGATATGACTGATTCTGTATGTTTGCCCTTATAATGTGAACTGATAAATCAGTTAAGTACATTAGCATGGTATAGAAAACCTTTGAACAATGGTATTCATGAGGCAACTACTTAGCTTCTGTGTACAGAATATTACTGTGTCAAGTGAAATGATCAAAGTAAATTCTGATATGACTAAATCAATGCTTGAAATTCTAGATGGTGGCAAGTAGTCTCTGCCCAAGAGGAAGTACAGAAAAGGAAAATAACTTACTTCAAACTTACTTTATATTTTTACTAATATTGACTTGATTTTTTTTCAGGTTTCCTTTTAAGCAAAAAAGTAACAGTTCAGTTTTACAGTAGTTTGGTTTGAAAGTGCACAAATTTGTTTTTAAAAAATTGAATCCATTCTCTTGATGACCTTTACAGGAAGCAATATCGGCATTAGAATTTTAATTCTTTCTAATGATTTCAGTGAATTTTTTGGACAATTCTTTGCTCAATTCATGCTAATTTAAATTTAGACAATTTTTAGACAATTCCTAGCTTAATTTATGCTAATTTAAAAATAAGTAATTTGATATAATTGTTATCTATTAGGTCACTGTAATTCAAAAATAATATTTTGTGTAGTTATCAGCCAGAAGAAGGTATCTGTATTGCCCCACAATTAGTTTACTTCATCAAATTTTTCATTAGTTGAACTAGAATTAAATCTGAGTTTTTAAGTAGGAAAAATGTGTACTTCCATTTTCCAAATTTTCTTACCTGTTTCTATTCATTCTACTATTCTGTCTTTATCAGTCAGTATGAGGTAGCTGCTGATCCATAAAATGTCATGTGTGTGAACTTGGTCTCTGAATTACTGCTTCCTCAAAATGTGATGTTAAGCATTCTACTATGCTGAGCTAATGCATACACAGTACAGAAAAATGTTGTATTCTAAATGGACACAATGAAGTTACTCTGGATTATACTGGTGTAAATGAGAGCAGAATTTACAATTCAGAATTTTCATTCAGAAAAAATACTTTGTTTTTAGTAGTATACATGATCTATTAAACCCGTATGAAGTATCTACTATTATTAATGTAGCGTTCACTTTCAGAGATTATTAGTTTCTAACATACTACTAATTCTCAAAGTTTGGCATTCATGGTGACATTATTCAGAAGGGTAAAATATCAGGGGGGAAGGATATCAACGATAATTTTCTTTCAGTGAACAACATTCTTTGCTTTTTGATGTCTTCAGATGAATGTATCTGGACCCAGATTCTCAAAAACAGGGGCCTAATATTAGGCTCCTTAAGTACATATTTAGGTGCCTGAATATTTAAGTACAAATTTAAAAACTGCTAACTAACTAGCAATTCCCACTGAATTAAAAAATGTCAGTAAAAAGCAGGATTGTGTCCAGAGACACTATTAAATCTCTACATTCAGCTGTAAAACTAAACTCTCCATTGTAGCTTGTACTTAGGTCTAGTCACTGTCACCACCTACACAATGCTCCTATTTTATTCATTTAAAATATTTTGTTTGTTTATTTATTTATTTGGTCAAATGTGGAGAAAATCCATTTACATCAAGCACAATAATTTGTGCCTGGCCTGTTTTGGTATCTATCAGAAGGCAGAAAAAATTGCACATATCTAAAGGATGTCTGAAATAATTTGATTTTATAATAGCCAAATTGTAAATGATGCTGGGTATGTCTATGTGTTCATTAATGCATCATAGTTACTCCGCATTAAGTTTAATGCTTGGATAGCTAAGTACTAAATCAATGTGCAGTAACTCACACGACTGCTCAATAATGCTAGCTCATGGATTTTTAGTGATGCTTACTGTACAGTAGTCAAATACTACTCTACAGTAGTGTATTAGCATGGTTTTTGCCCAACATGCTACTGTGCAGTGTTATTAGGCTACTGCATGTTAGCATCTCGTGTAGATGCATCCACTGTATATGCATTTAGCTTCCTTAAGGTAAGATTGTATTTTTATAATTCAGGTTGACTTCATATTTAGTTTCCTTAGGGCAATACTGTGCCCTTAGGCATGCCTCTATGTAAGAAGTAGTATTTGAGCTACCCCAAAAGGAGGAACTGTGTGAGGTATAATTGCTTCAGCCTTTTTTTGCTGGAGATAGGAGAGTGTGCTGCATTAGTTATGTACAAGTTTCAGGATTGTCTTGTTGGCTCCTGGGGGAAAGGAAGCATCAGTGCAGTGTGCAAGTTTTGCTGTGCTGAGAAATTCAAACCCAAGATCTGGAAAGCCATCAGTGACTGAAGTAGGAACAAGATAGAACTCTGTCTGTTTTGGAGTTACTAGACAGTTGAATGCCGTGAGGGGCTTACACTTTCAACACAATAACTTGTTATTCTCATGACTTTGTGGCTATCCAGAGGGCCTAACGTTTGGGAGATCTAGGAAAGGAATGAAAGGACATACAACGTACAGGAGACCAGATATCAGATGAATTAACAGATGCAACTCAGCCAGTTAATGTTAATCTTTCCCATTTGAAAGATTTGAAGCTAGGTTCTAATCTCAGCCAACCTGCTGTAATATGCATTAATGTACACTAACTCTACTCGGGACACAGGAAAATACTCTGTTTTATACTGGGGTAGCTGAGAACAGGACCTGACATCTCTCTCTCTCAATTACAAATTCAATTTTCCATGAGAGGTAAACATTATAATAATGTTAAACTTATATAATTTAATATTTTAGTTTAAAATGATTCTTTGCCCATATTTTGCCCAGTGGCCTAAACGCAGTGCTCTGCATTGTTATGTGATGTCCCATTTCTTTTAACAGGGTCACATGAATAAAACAAGATAAAAATCTTTTAGCCTCCAGCCATACTGCCATTGGTTGGGATCATGTCAAATCTCATAAACTAAGAAAGACTAGATCTTGCCAGTAATTATAATGGAGGCCTCAAAGAAAAGAGGAGTATGTGGAATGTACAGAAAATATACACATATGGATATATTTGCATATTACATTCAAGTCCTCCTAGAAAGATATTAATGTAGCAAAAGTCAAATGCAAAAGGTAGGAAATGCTAGAAATAAGGTTGCTTGTGAAAATTTAATGCATGCTCTTGTGTGTAACCATTATGATGCAGTCTTTAATAACATGATTACCAGGGATCCTGGTTTTCCGTGGTAAAAACTTGCAAATTCTCTGATAAAAACCCCAAAAACTGCAGCTAAAATGAAATGCTATATATATATTTATATACACCCCCCATATATATATGGATATAAATTGAACATAATGTTTTATTTATATATTTACAATTTTAAAGCAGTTTTGAAGCCTACCAGTGCCTCAATCACTATAGTAAAATACATTCAAAATACCTATAAATTTTGGTATTTGATTTTGGGTTTTTTATCACAGAAAATCAGATCCCCTGTCCCCTTAGCTATCTAGGATACAGGTCCAGGCTCCTCACTCCCAAGTCATAGCACTTTCGCCCTGCTGGTGCCCCTCACAGCCCTGTTGCTGACCCTCACCCCCCACCCACAGCCCCACCCCCTGGAGGGGCCCCTAGCTGCCAGTGCTACTGGGCCAAAGACCCAAGTCCACAGCCTCCTGCCCTGCACAGCAGTGCCCAAACCCCAGCTACCACCTGTGGGAGGTGGCAGCTGCTGTGGCTCAAGCGTGGAACTCAGTTCCTCACACCATGAACAGCACAGCCAGAGCAGAGCCCATGGGGGAGGCAGGTGTGGGCTGTGAGCTTGGGTAGGTGGGACTGGCTCTCTGTCACTGAGTGCAGTCCTGGGTGGGCAGGGGGGAACCGTTCCCCACTACTCTGTGTGGGTCAGGCTGCCTCCTGGGTGGCTCCAACTCCCTGCCCTGTTGCCCTTCCCCTAGGGCCATGGGGAGCGGCAGGGCAGACTAGGGTTGAGTGGGGAAGCTCGCTGCTGCTGTGAGGCCCATGCCACCCTGGTGAGGCACCCCTGCCTGGTCCGGAGCAGTTAGGGGCAAAACCCTGCACCACCTCCCCCCACTGCTGCCAGGTGGGCAGGGGATGCATTACCAGGGCAATGCAGGGCTCACAAGGGTGGCAACAACCTTCCCTGCCCGGCCCCGCCATGCCACACTGGGGCCCACCTACTGGGCTGCGGAAGCCCCAAGGGAGGGCACCAAGGTTGGGAGCCTGAGCCCACAGCCGGCAGCAACTTCCCTCACCCCACACACATATCTGGGGAGCATGTACATGCACATGGGGCCCCCTGCACATGGTGTCCAAGAGTGGCATTCTGTTTACATGTGATCATCCAGGTGGCAGTTTGTTAGTTATCTAAATGACATTTTAGGCACTTATGTGTATGTAACCCTGCACATGTAGATAACTCCCTGTGTGCTTACCTCTGACCACATCCAGGAAACACAATGGTGAAGGAGGAGATTCTTAAGCTTTAGCTTCACTAGCTGAATGTTCGGGGCACTCACCTGGGAAGTCAGAGACCCTGGCTGGAGAGCACCTTTTACCAAGAGGATGTTTGAACCTGTAGCTCTGTGATGTCCTAAGACAGCTGTCTGACCAGCAGGTCATAGGTCAGGTTTTATCCAAGCTGTGCTCCAGCATACCTTCTGAAGCTGAGCCACTGCCTCTAGCATTTACTAGAAACTGAAAAGAAAGGATGGAAAGCAGTGCAGCAGGGAAGTTTTCTGCCTTAATGTGTGCATCTACATGTGGATATTAATGCAACACAATAAACTCCAGTGCACTGTGTGCTGGAGTTTATTATTTCTGAGTGTGGTGTTTACATGTGCGGCTGGGACCACAGCGCATTGAGCTGGGACAGCACAGTCTCTGCTGGCAGGGAGCCAGGGGGCTCAGCCTGCCAGCTCAGGGCTTCTCCAACCTGGCTCAACATGGTGCAGAGGGGCTGGCTGGGGCATGATGATGCCATGGTGCAGGGCTACCTGGCAGGCAGCCCTGCACTGTAGCACCCTAGTGCCCCAGCCGTTTCCAGTCAGCATCTACATGTTAAAATGGAATAAATAATTCTGCCATAGGATAGTACTTGTATCAGGCAGTACTAACCTATGGCAGAGTTAATTAGTTTACTCTGGTCTAATAGCTCAGCACATGTAGACAGAGACTTTTGACCAAGGAGCTAATTAGTTAGCTTCACAGTAAACGTCTCATGTAGATGCTCCCACTGAGTACAAGGCTTTAAGCTAGATCCCAGCCCACCTTCCATTACAGGACAGTAGCCATCTCATTAAGCCACATACCCTTGCTTTCTTCCTTCTGGTTCCACATCTCTCTCTCTCTCATGGCTGCTCAGGGGACCAGCTTCAAAAGGATTACCACAAAAAACTTTGGATAGGACTTGTGGTGTAGCATGGATGTTAAAGCACTGTACTGGGATGTCAGAAATACAGGTTTAAAACCTCTCTGGGAGAGGGAGGGGGCTAGTACTGGGGTCTTTAGTTTTTCTGGTAAGTGCCCTAACTACTCAAATACTGAGGACAAAATAGTTTCATAGTTTGTAGGGTCGGAAGGGACCTGAGCAGATCATCTAGTCTGACCCCCTGCCATGGCAGGAAAGAATACTGGGGTCAAA
>NW_017728886.1:222764877-222771498 GCF_001723895.1 Crocodylus porosus
CGCCCACCCTTGTAACCTGTCTAGGTCCGATTGTAGCCTATCCCTCCCTTCTAGCGTGCCCACATCCCCCCACATCGTAGTGTCATCAGCAAATTTGAACAGGGTGCTTTTTACCCCCTCATCCAAATCGCTGATGAAGATGTTGAACAGTGCAGGCCCGAGGACCGAGCCCTGAGGAACCCCACTGCCCACGTCCTTCCAGGTTGAAAAGGACCCATCTACTACCACCCTCTGGGTGCGGCTCTCCAGCCAGTTGTGGCTACCATCTTCTCACAGGCATGTTCACATACAGCGTGTAGTCAACTGAGCATGTTCAGTCTACCTGCATAGGGTGCCCATACACATCCATACCACCAAAAAACAGAATAGCTACCTAAATGCACCAAAAATGCATGCACTTCGACTAACAAACTGCCACTTGAATACAGAATATGTCACCCAAGATACCTGGTACCTGGTGGATGAGTCACCACTATGAAATAAAAGATACTGTCTGTAGGATTATGCCTCATTTTTTGAAGAAGTTGGAAAGTATGTAATGAATGAGGCAAAAATGGCAAAGAAAGGATGTTGTCAAGTTTAAATAGCTGAATGCAAACTGAATTCTACCCCTCTTCCCCCAAACAAGCACACAGGATGGTGAACAAGTCACATGATTTTTTACAGGTGAGCTTGAGCTTGCTTATTTTTAGGTGTTCAACCTGAGACACCAAGATCAGATTTGCAGATAACCAGCTATGTCTTTACCAGATTTCTTAGTCTCTTATGTGCTTTTTTCAAGTTTCTCTGGTAATTCCTGGTGTTTCCAGTCCTCATACAGCTCAGTGAGATGGCTACCGTCCTGTAATAGAGGAGGACCTGTGACTTAGCCTGAAGCCTTGTACTCAGTGGGTGCCTCCATACATGCCATTTACATGCAGCAATAAACTGCTGAGTTTATTACAATAAGCTCTGCAGTTTATTACTCCAGGAAGCTCCTAGCATGTGGTTTTACAAGTGTGCCTGGACCACAGCACATTGAGCTGGGTTGCCCAGCCAGCTGGCTCAGCGTCTACATGTGCACTGGTCTGCATGAAAAAATACAAGTCCTACCCTGCTGTAGGGTTTATTAGTTTGGTGTGCCCTAGTAGGAGTGCACGTGTAGACACTGAGACATTTACTGCACAGTTAGTCAACCGTGCAGTACACGTCTCATGTAGACACGTCCAATAAGGAAGAAACTTCCCCACTGCACTGCCTTCCACTTGTTTATTCCAAAGCCTAGCAGCAGTGGCTCAGCTTCAAAGGGAATGTTAGAAAATGATTCAGATAAAGCCTGACCTCTGGCCTGGTGGTCAGACTGTTGTCCTCAGAAATCAAAAGAAGAAACATTTGAGGAGCTACGAGATCAGGCTGCACAGATGCATTTTCAGGTTCTCATCCTGAGTTGCCCTTTGAATTTTCTCTTGTGACTCCCTTGGTGTGCTCCCATTTTTACAGCTCCAGTAATCAAACCATCATACACCTCTTGCCATATTGCAGTTAATAAACAAACAAACATGTTCAAAACTCCTTACATGAAGAGATGTCATACAGAAAATTAATGCATAAGAACAGATGGTACAGACCACTAAATGTTATCATGTTCTGCTTTATCTCACACTATCCACAGGCTTATTTAGTACAAAACTCAATGGCCAGATTGATTTATTGCTTTTATTTGTTAATTAACTATTACAAGCAAAGAACAAAATAAAATGGCAAAAGAGATTGGGGGAGCCCTCTTTTGAAGTTAAACATTAATAATAATATTTTGTACACTGTGTAGTTTGATCGTAATGTGATTGCCTTAAGGGACACAGTACCTAACAGGCAAAAATAATGAAATTTCAAGAGCACAAACTAGTCAGTACTTAAAACTGCCCCACTCACTCAGCAGTGTAAATAAAAAATGTACCGAAAAGACACCAAAGATTTTCTGAAATTATTTTTGTTTCATTTCCTCATGTGGTAGGTGTAACACACATATTTTATTTTCTCTACTTACAACAGAGTTATGTTTGCTTTTACTCCTTTTGTCACTTATTATTGGATTTTTTTGCTCCCCGTCTCTCAGAAGTTCCAGTTGGAAAGGAAGAAACAGAAGTGAGTTAGTGTGCAGATAAATATAGTAGCTTTAAAAAAGAATAGGCGAAGAAGTTGAAGGGAGAGAAAAAAGTGCAATGTACTCTGTGAAAATGAAAAGAACTGGTAAAGAGGGGTATTAGATGATGTTGGAAAAGAAAAGCAAAACAATGAGGGAAAATGAAAGAGAAAAAAAATGAAGTGCCCAGTATTGCTTGTACCTGTACTAAAATAATGTCCAAATTTTTGTCATCTTTCTAACAGAATGGGCTTCACCTAAAATTTGAAGTAAAAATTAAGTTCAGCATCATTGGTGCAATTAAACTACAAAAAGCCAAGATTTAAACATCTGTAAATAAATTTATGCTCATATATAGCAAACATTCATTTTTCAAAAGCTATTTTTGCAGATCCCTGTCCAAGAAATGCAAATTTTTCTTTGTCTTCAAGAATGACTTTTGCTCATGCATAATTTATTTATTGGTAATTTAGCTAATTTCCTATCCTTTATCTTTCTGCATAGTCATACTAGATGATCCTGAAGCCCCAGAGCTATGTTGACTAATGCTGTAGTTATTGCACATTTTGTTACCCATTTTAAAAGAGGAACCGAGCCTCAAAAATTTTATCTGAAAAGAGAATACTTTTAATTTTGAAACAGTTTTGTAGTAAGTAGGGAGTCCTACTATCTCTGCCCACATAAGACTCAGTCATACAAGCTCCTGAATCACTGATTTATATGTAAAAAGACAAAGTGCTGGTCCTAGACCACTTAGTGTTTGCTTAGTATCTGCACAGGAAAGTGTCTGCATATTGAAGGGGAATGTGCACACTTGCTTGAACAGTATGAGAACACTTTGTGTTCACTGATACCAGTATCAGCAGAATGGGGGGAATGCAGTCAGGGCAAGGTGGATATACAGTAGACCTTGGGTGACAGCATAGATAGATGCTTAAATTCAAACCAGTGCATACAGATGATGGGTGTGATGGCAGTCTTTGTATTTGCTTATTTCTATCCCAGACAGGTGTTTGATGCTACAGCTGGAAATATAGGGATTGTGAGAAATTGCACTGAATCACCACTGAGACTGCTGAGCATAGCATAGTCCAGATGGCTAACAAGAACATTAGGTTCACCATCTTTCACATGGCAGTGAACAGCTGATTGTAAAAAATGATATTTCTTGGGAATCTTTTGTATCAGTAGGCAAGGTACAGAATTGCTCAGGTATGCCATATTGTTGGTTACTTTTAAAGGCAGCTTTTGAATTCACTTCAATGAGGTTTTATTGCTAGATAGCAGGAGCATATGAAAAATTAAAAAATGGCCACTAGGCACATCATTTGCATGCAGTGAGTTGAATTTAAACATCTATTGCCTTGGCTGTGACCTTAGGCCCCTGTCCCTTCTCTTCCAATTTAATTGATGCATTGCTGGTGACAAGCATGGTTCCTTTTGTTGAGTATTGTGCACACTTCCACATACCAGATTGTAAAATCTATGCATTAGATGCTGATCTCTCTCACTTAAGCTCTTCATTCATCTTTCACTAGCATTGAGAAGTCTGTAGGGCCAGGACCTCTTAGAAGAAGGGCCAGAACCAGTTCCTATTAGGATACATCCCATGCGTTACTCAGTCCTTTTTAACCTACCCTGGACACCGTGTTCTTGCCAGACGACACACAGCATTTACCTCCAACAATTCAGTTCTCATAATCAGAGTATGAGTAGAAAATCACCATTCTGGGCACCTTTTGGTGAATCAGCTGTCCTCTTCCCTGACTTTTACCTACACTCTGTATGATCAAGCCTTTACAAACTTGAGAGTTCATTTTCTCAATATTTATGATCATGCCTAGACTGAGAAGTTAAGTCTTACGATGTTGGAGCTTTTCTCTCACATAGAATGCAATACAGCATTGTGCATATATGCCTTTAAGTCAAACTGAACAATGCAGTTTTAGTAAGTGTTTAAGTATGGATGTGCCCAATGATATTTTGGCTGTTACACTGTATCAAATATATATGTAATTTAAAAATGACAACATGCACAAATACATATTTACCTGATATGAAAACAACTGCAATCCAATTTATAAATAACATCTACTGCAACTCATAAAATATGTATTCCAAATCCTATGTACTTTTTCTATCCAGGTTCCTGATAGGATACAGATCCATCACGCAGAATTTAGGCCATTTCTTGGACAATGGTACATGCTCTTACATTAAATAATTTATTTTATTTTTATTTTTCAGAAAGAAACCTGCACAAATTTATATAAAAATCATAAGCAGTGATGGCAATAGAACAGCAACAAAAGGAAATTCTAATTTAGGCCTTGATCCTGCAAATAGGAATGTTATTGGGAACTACTGATTTGCTTTCAAGCTGAATACTGCTAAATCTATAGGACTAGGCTTTACTCCTTAGCTCATTGGGCCATATTTCTCCATGCAGTGATTAATCCTTACAGGGACCGAATGCAAGAAAATGTATTTTATACATGCTGAATTTCCAGATTATACCACAACTATGACAATGTTGACTGACTTTGTCACTATGTAAATCACTGTTGTTTGATGTGTTAGTTACATTATAAACCATTTTTATTTCCTAGGGGTTTTCAATATCCCTAAGGATCCCTTAATATTTCTTCATTTATAGCTCCCTCAGAGTTCTGAGATCTACAGTCCCAGTGCTGAAAGCCAAACTCAGTCATAAAAGAGCAGCTGGGAGCCGTATGAAAAGCCAGAACAAATTTAAAACCAAAAATAAAGAGAAAGAAACCCAAAGAAGCATATGTTTTATTTTATATTGTTAAACTCTAGCCATTATTCTTTCTTCTGAAGAGCTACAATTTTAAAACAAGTTGAGAACAAAAAAGAAACAGAAACGCTATCCACCAAAACGCTAAGGTAGAGGTATAGGACTGGAAGGACAGAAAATTTGTGGGGAAATGGACTTAACAAATGATAAGGAAGGGCTGAGTTAGGAGACCAAGATGCAGGGATGCTGCTGTCAATCTTGACTTCAGAAAATCATCATTGTACCGATCAAAGCAGTAATTTTCTTTTTGAGTAGTAATCTTATTGTTCTTTTGCATCCTGATTGGCTATGTAGATGTTTCCCCATAAAATAACTGGTGTTTAAATTGAACCCACACAGAATAAATATGGCAATGGAAAAAGTAGAACAGCATGAGCATAGTGGAACATTGTTTCTACTATTGCTTATGTGTAAGGGGAAAATAGTTGATCTAAAACAAATGACTAAAACGAAGAAATAAAAAGTTTGGGAAAATCATAAGGATTGAAAAGAAGAGAACGGAACAAAAGAGAATACAGGAACCACTTTCTCATTTTGGCCTCTAGTCTGACTTGGATATTTCTTCTGCACTTACTCCTATCAATGGTATCTTCTATTCTAACTTACAGTTCTTTCCTTTCCCGACATCTGAATTCTGAGCTGGGAATGAAGGAAAACACCAGTATAAGAGCTGTCTGGCTTGCAGAGTCCTTTTCAATGTATTGTTTGTGGAGGCACCTATAGCCCTGGACACACTGATTCCACAGAGATATCTTCCTCCACAAGCCTCCCCTGCTGCAGGGCAATACCCATTTGCCAACATGAACCAAATACTCAGTGAGATTTGTTGGTTTTTGACATAGTATTTTGTTTTCCCATGAAACCAAAATTATTTTGGTCCTTCCATTTAGAATCCCAATGGGCACGTCTACACATTCATTAATGCCCCACAATTGCAGTGCATTAACTTTAGTACCTGTAATGCCAGATACTAACTTATGGTGCTGTAATCAGCACTCCTGCACATTAGCAGAAACGAACGGTCTTGTTGTGACGTTAATGCACAGTAGACTAAAATTACTGCACATTAGCGCACTGGCACCGACCGGTTTTGCCTGCCATGCTAATGTGCAATAGATTTAGCCTACTGCACTCCAGGCATCTCGTGCAGTCGCTCCCTTAACATGGAGACTCTGCAGTGAGACTCACTGATGAGTTGCACAGGCTTCACACTGCCGTGCTGAAATGGTCCCATCCTTCACTGGGCTACCAGTTAGAGACTGGAAAGCTCCTCTTCCTCCCAGCAGCGAGCAACTGCAGGGTTTGCCGACGAAGACGGAAAGAGGAAGGCTGCGCTGGAACAGGGATGATTAAAGAACGACCCTCGGCTTGCCTCTGGGCTGCGCTTTTCTGGGTTGTTTCTTGTGCAGGGTGCAACAGGGCTGTCCAGCGCCCAAGTCTAAGTGGCCCTGGGTCGCTGCGGGGGCGGAGCCGGTACGTGCTCCTTCACAGGAGGGGGCACCCGCATGAAGCGACCAGCTCCTCTCCCCGGAGTTAACTCGGGGGACCCGGCATGGTGAGGCGCCGCTGCTTTTCTGCCGGGAACTTCCTTCCTGAAAGCAGCAGCCCCACCTGTCCCCGGGGGCAGGGCAGGGGCGCAGGGCACGCGAGCGGAGTAGGCGGCGGGTCCGGCGCGGGGGGC
>NW_017728886.1:222771898-222852885 GCF_001723895.1 Crocodylus porosus
CCGCCATACTGTATTTTGTAGTAACTCATTTTTATTCCTCCCTTTTACTCCCGCTCGGTGAGTACCTTTCCGCCGGCATTCTTGTCCTCCCTTTTTTCCTTTTTTTTATTTTTTTTTTGTCCCGGGTTTTTTTTTCTTCCTTTTTTATTTTTGCTTCTTTTTTTTCTTCTTCTTCTTCTTCTTCTTCTTCCTCTTTGATTATTGTTTCCAGGGATTTGATCCTTTTTTTTTTGTTTTTTATGAGGGCAAGTTTCTTGGTTTTTTGTTTTTTTTTTTTCCCTAGCATGCGATGGGGGACTAAACTGTGAGCAGACGGTGCTGCCGGGGCTGGGAGTCGGCGGGGATGGCAGGGGCCTGATCCTGGCCGGGAGGACGAGCCCGATAGCGATAAGCGAGACGACTCGCCAGTCCAGCGACGGGCTCTGTCTCTAGCCAGACCTTTCTCATCTCTCTTTCTCTCTCTTTCTCTCTCTGTCTGTATGCAACTGGTTTTGTGGTGCACTGTATGACCTAGAAAGCGTTGCTTTTTTTTTTTTAAACAAAAAAAGAGCAAAAACAAAAGGCATGTGTTTTATAACTCCCCTTTTTATTTTTTTGCAGAGGATTGTTTTTTTCTTAATCCCTGATGGGGTTTTAAATTTTGGTGTTGTTTTTCATCTTCTTGGGGCTTTACTAATATTATTTGGTGTGGCTTTTTTTTTTTTTTTTTGGTGGGGAATTGCAAATGCGTTTTACAAGCCGTGTTTACCAAGAGTTTATGATCTTGCAAAAAAAAAAAAAATGCAAGCCGGGTGCGAGATGCTCGTTTTGTTGCTTTTTGCTGTGATTTCCCCCTTTTGCCCCTCGGTGCAGTCAGCAGCGTTTTTCCTCCCCCCCTCTCCTTCTTCTGCTTTTGATGCCCGTTTATAACGTGAAACTTTTCTTGCAGCTCGTGGCAGTTGATCCTTTTTAAATACTTTTTTTTCCTCCTCCTTAAAACCAACCCAAAGAGAGAGAGAAAAAAAAAATCCAAGCCAATGATCGTTTACTTTTGCACATTTGACTTCTTCATTCTTTTACCTGCGTAATCTTATAATGCTTGTGATTGCCATGATGATGATGCTGGTGCTAGATAGATACATATATACCAATAAATACATTTTCAAATGGTGGCAGTGGAAGGTTTTCCTGGAGAATGAAGTGCGGTTTGGTTTCCTTGTCAACGGAAGATGAAGTGAACAACTGAGCATCTCCCCAGTGCAGGTACTTCATCTCCTTGGAGGCGTTTCCACTCTTTGTAAATTATATTACGAGATTTTTTTTGTAATATATATATATATATATTAGTCTCTCCGGATTCGCAGCTAAAGGTATTTCCGCAGTAGAAGGAAGATGAAGCTAAATCCCTGTCTGCCTCCTGATCGCGTGGATGTTTGCAAAATATTGCACTGATTGAGCTCAGGTCGGTTGAAGCTGCGAGTGGTGGTTTCTCTACTGTACTATGTAGCAGGGTGGCGGGGGGGGGGGCGGCATGACCTGCAGTGAAACCTGGTGGTGAGAGGGGACACTTCGAGGGCTGAAAAATAAAAGGAGTGGATTGCGAGTAAGAAATATGATGTGTGGGGGGTGTAGAAAATGCCCACTACTAAGTCTTAGGTGGCTGGGAGAGAAGCAGCAGAGCAGAAGAAGCCCTGCGAGAGGCTGGCTCGTTGCCAGATATACTCCATATCCGGAAGATTTCCAACTTCTGTTCCTCCTATTCAGGAGTGAACGAGGCAGCAGATCGGCTCTTGTCAGGCTTGGCTCATTGGGATGGAGATTAATTAGGAGCCGATCTTTGTTTTCAGGTGCTTCGTTTTGTTTGGATGATTATTAATGTTACTTGTCTGCCAGGGATGAGAAGCGGTGACTTCGCGTGACGGTCACTGAGAGTTCAGGACTGGGGAAGAAACTGTTACTTCCCACTAAAAGCATGTAACTGCTTTGCAGTGCCTAAGACCCTCCCTGATTTAGAGGCAGGGTATTGGATCACTAAGATAAGATTTGGAGAGATTTTTCCAACTGAGAGGTGTGGTGATTTCCCTCTTCCCCCCCCCCCCAGGAAGTGATTTGTTAAAGTTGAAGTACTGATTGTTTCGATCTGCAGTGTTCTCTGTGTTTACTTTTATGCTGATGGGACTGTTTAAAGCGTTGTGTGTAGACAATTTTCAGAGATTTATAACACCCTTCTAAAAATATACTCTGCATTCAGCCAAAACAAGGAAACTCTTCTGAAACACAGTTTCCCTCCCTCCCCAGATGTAACCAAACATTTTGTCAGTTTTGAATTGATGGGAATACAGGGGCATTTGAAAGAGACACTGTATTCTTCTAACTGCTTTGCTCTTTGAAATTGGGAAGTTTGTATACCAAGTGTGATGGAAAGTTATTTTGCTGAGTATGTGGAGCAACAAAATCCACTGACCTCGGCTATCTCTGTAGAAATGTAGTGATTATGTAGGGATGGTGTCCTTTTTCCACAAAAGTGTAATAAACATACTTAGTAAAAAGATGTACTTTGCATGCATGGCAGCTGCATTGACATGATGGACTACCATTGATGATATATTGAGCTAATAATCCATGTTTCAAGAAGCCACTATCTAGATATTTATCTGATAGATAATGATGAGTTCTTTGGAGTACTTACAATCTATTGGTGCAATAATCCACATTTAAGAAGTTTCAGACTGCTTATATTTTCATAATGGAGATGGAGAGAAATACATGAATATAAATAGTGATCAGAATGCTATCTTCTTTTGCTTCCTTTTCTTTTTAAATTACAAGGGGTTTTTTTTCTTTCTTGAAACTGAGGAGAGTGGACAGCTAGCCAGGCATTTCTAGCATTGTGCAGATGTTTAAACAAATAAATTAGGCAAGCAGTTTCCAGCTGCTGACTTCCCTTTGGTCCATGGCTTGTCTTGCCTTTTTTCAATGTTGCAGGTGTGTTGTATGAATAATTTGGATAGTAGATAGTTGCTGACTCTAAGCCAAATCTTGCTCACTTTATCTTGGCTTGAAGTCCAAGATAATAAGTTTTAGACTGGCACTACTCTTGGGCACCTTGTTATATGTTCATGAGTCAGGAGTTTATATGTACATTTATATGAACTTTTCCATGTGTACAAGTTGGGGTTAAATTATTTTGCACGTACAACTTAACTGTGTCCAAGGCAGCCTATGTGTTGTTAAAAATTTGGGCCAGCAGGCCTTATTTTGTAAGGAGGACACTATTTAACACTCTGCATCCTGCAGGGTCTTGGTAGAATTTGAGTTACGAAAGGTTTGTCAGCTTCAGTTTGGAATTTTCAAGCATGTACTGCTTTATGTCATAAATGAAGTTTTTTGAAATCACATGTGAAAAGCCAGAAGCATTGTCCACAACTATGGGTTGCCTTTTTATGGGTTTTAGGATAATGAATTTTATAAGTAATACACTTGAAATTACTAAAATGCCTACCTATTGAATTGGGGTATTATTTTTACTACAGCATTTGCTGCATTCTGTATGTATAAAAAAAAGAAAACCACTGAGTGGGAAATCATTGTATTTCTGTAGTAAATTTTACTTCTGTGAATATTAATATCTGGACATTTATCAGTGTCTTTATATTTTAAATTCTTCTTCTGATCAAGAGAAGTGAGGCAATTAATATGCTTGTACAGAGATCTCTAAACTGAAAGCCCTGGAAAGTAACAGTTTTTTTCCATTAAATATTCAGTCTTTGCTAACAGTTGGATGAAAGTCTGACACACAAGTGGCCTGACTACAAGGTACTAAGTACCCTCACTCAAAAAGAAGTTGTAAACAAGCAAGACACAGGATATTAAGCACCCTAGTGTCCCCAAAGAGATGATGAAAGGGACTCTCAGCCTTTTCTGATATAAGGACTCAGGTTTGGAAAGGACCTCAAGGGTCATCAGATCTAGTCCCCTGCTGCACCATGCCATATTATTCTGTTAAAAAATCCATCAATCTCCACCTTAAAATTGTTTGCCTTACTGTTTCTGTTGGAAAATTGTTCCCGAATCTCCTGCCTCTGGTGGCTAAAAACCTTTTACTAATTTCCAGCCAATTTTTTTCCTGGCCAGTTATGCCCATTTGTTCTTGTGCCAACATTAGCCTTATAATCTGTTCTCCCTCCCCAGTCTTTGTCCCACTGATGTATTTCTAGAAAACAATCATATCCCTTCACAGCCTTAATTTTTGTAGGCAAGATACATCACTTGTCTGGCCAGTACAGTGTAGAAAAGCCATCCAGACAAGCTAGTTTGGTACTGGAAACACTATAGATGCATTCAAGTGGCTCTCCTTTTAGGGTAATTAACCATTTTTCCTAGTTGCAAAGATGGTCATATTGTTTTTTTAACTCAAACTAGGTTTGATATCACTATATGGCACTATGCTGTTTACCATAGACAAACCCTTTGTTGTCTTGCATGAGAGGCTCTCTGTTCTGCTGATAATCCCACTGACTCTTCTTTAGATCTTTTCTAGTTTGAATTAATCTTTCTTGAACAGATGCTCATTTGGGGCAAACACAAAGGGGGAGGGAGCCCTCTTTTACACTATATGGTAACATCCTGAATGGGAGTTTTTTCCCCTGTAAATCTCTAAGGTTCTCTAGTCATTCCTTATTTGTCATACATACTAGCCATGGCCACTGGGTTGCTGACAGACATGGGAAAAAAAATAACTTTACTGAAAGAAGCAGCACATTAGTTCAATGGTGCTCTGCAGCATCTGTATAGATCAGGTGTTTCAGCTGGGCTTTTTGGTGCTTTTATCTAAAGCTGATTCAATCAACTACTGGCTATTGGCCAGTACATGTTAATAGTGTCCTTCTGATTAGAATCAATGTGAAAGTTTGTTATAGTATATTTGAGAACTCCCCCCCCCCCAATTTAGAGTTCTTTTCCCCCAAAGGTGCTTATTTTCTAGCTTTTCATTCTTTTAAAGCATTACCCTAAAACCAATGGGTAATGCTTGTACATTGTATCAGCCATTAACAGTGTCCTTCTGCCTCAGAGCAAAATGTCTTCCATTTTATTCAGTCCTACATTCTAAAAGTTCACAAAGTGAAGAGAATAAGGCTATTTAAATTGTGTCTGACTTAAAGGACCTAATTCAGCCCTCATATGCATTGGCCTCAATAGCAGATGTACTTCTCTGCCCAGGGATGCAGCTGATTCCTTTATGTTTTTAATGACTGTTGATATTTCTGAAGCTAGGCTGAAAATGGCTTATTTCTTGATGGAAAACTATGATGCATGTGACCCTGGCAATATAGGAGCCTAATGGAATACAGAAACAGCTTCTAACTTTCTTCAACCTAGTCCTAACTGGTAAAAGAAAACAAAACATATGATCATGAACATTATGGCAGAAACTTGTCCAGTGCTGATATTCTTTTACTAATTTTGCACAACCACTAAAGTAAGCTAGTTTCCTTAGTTTAGGATCACTGTTTTGTTCTTTTAGTTGTTAGTCTGCAGGCAATGTAAAGAATGTTCTTTTTCAATGTGTCCAGAGAGAAACCAAAAAAATGACAACGAGCCCTTAGAAAATATTCATTGTGATAAATGCTTATTACTATACACTTTTTCCTGCTCAGGCAGAATTAAATAAGCTTAGTTTATCTATGAGAATGTTCAGCCCCACCGGTTTGTGCATGGAAGGACTTGTGGAAGAAGTAGCAGCTACAGTGGGAAGTTTTTAAAATCAATGAGAATTTAGCAAAGAAATCAAAAGCATCAGAGGAAAAAGAGGAGCAAGAATGGTGAAAGGTTGAGAGGGAGCTATTTTATAGACTTTAATCTCGGGATGGCTACCATCTTTATAAAAGACCTGAGTAAAGGCTGGACATTCCTTGTTTACTGCTTAGTGAATCTGTAAACAGCTAATTGCTCAGAACAGGACAGCCCTAATCCTGCAGCTGTTCAATTCACATGAGAAGCATTTGCATGAGTAGCAGGCAAGTAGTGAATTGTGTTACTAGAGTACATAAAGTTACTCACTTGTGGAGGTTTTTCTGCAAGATTGAACAATAGATAAGGTAATAGTGCACATTACAGGTACTACAAAATATTTATTATATGAGACATCAAAATATAAGTTGATATTATATTTAGTTTCTAAATAGAGTTGCTCTGCTTGATATTATTTGTTTATTTGCCACAGCTTTTCTAGAATTGTTTGCTTGCTTTTTGCCCAGAAAGGTCATTGATGCTACTTTCTCTTTTGCTGAACACAGCGTAAATTCAATTATTTTTCAACAGATATACCTTTTTGACACATCTAATTATTTTTAGTCCAAAAACAGTTCTAGTATTATTTCAAATTTGTCTACCTTTTTCTTAATATTTCCTCATACCTTAATACAAAGGGTCATTTTATTTCATCATGCCTTTTTTCCTTTTCAAAAATGTTACTGTAGTTTCAATAATGTACTTAAACTTTTGGAAGCTCATAGGCATTGATCTGGGTCAGTTTTCTGAGATGCTTTATCTTTACACAATTGCATGCATTTTCCTGGCTATATAAATCATCTGCCAGCAATTAAAACAAATAATCAATGTGATCCGTCATTTAGTAAGCAAATTTCAGGTTGTTAGACAAGAATGATTTTTTTTTGTTATCACTGATAGTATAGTACAGTGACATATATATATAATAAAAATATCAGGTCAACTGATTTCAGTCTGATTTGGAACTAATATTAAAATAACACTCATAAACATGTTTGCTGCTACAGATTGGCAATATTTATCAAATGTACTGAGACATCTGGACCAACATGAACCATTTGCAAATAGAAGGCACTGAGGGTCAGATAACCTATACCAGTGGTCTGTTAGGCATTTCAGTGGACCTACATGCTTAAGCGTGATTCTGTTTTACTTGAGTCCCGCAAAATAATGAATGCAAAATAATTAATGAGAAGTCTAAGTGAGTTTGACTCCTCACTGTGTTTTTGTGACTCAGGCTTTATAGTAAGATGATGCGTTACGGAAGTAGATGTATTACTGGATTTTTAGGACTTAATCAGAGTGGCATACAATTGCACTTATATACTTAAGTCCACTTAGGTGCCTAACAGGCAGAATAAAAATTGGCCCCAGATGACAAAGGTAAGTGGAAAAACTCTACAGCCTTTAGTCCATGTGGTTTCATCAAGTGATAGACACTTCTGTTACCTGCAGCAAGGGTTGTAGCCTCCATCTCTGGAACATGCAGACATCTGTGGGAAGTATGGAATAGACCTTAGGTTGCCAAAGAAGTTCCAGTCATTCCGATAGAAAGCCTCTCTGGCTGTTTTTTGCATTTTAGACCCATCATAATAATAGCTTGGCTTTCTACATTACCTGCTTTAAGAGCCATTCTGTCTTTGTACTTCAATGCCTAGCACAGAAGGCTCTGACTTGGTTGAAATCTAAGGGTTACTGTGATAAAAGTTATAATTTCTACTCTGGCGTGGCCACAAATCTTGCTGCTGAGGGGTTTACAGGGGTGGAGGTAGAACTCATATGAATTAATGCTGACAGAGGCCTCATCATGAGTATGATAGTACATGAAGTAGCTACCATTCCCCAGGCTCTTTTCTCTAACTATCCAGACATGACCATTTCCCCAGTCTGTGGAGGCCTGGTTAAGCTATTTTTACATTGATGGACTTCTCCAGATGGTGGGAGGGACTGCTGTCACTCATTTCTACTTCCACTGAATTTTACTCAGAAGTAAGGGATGAGTCAGTGCAGAGATCTCAGTACAGCTGACACTTTGCATTAGCAAAAGTGAGGTCCTCAGAGAAAAATGGTCACAGCTCTTAGCAAGCAACAGATGAAAAAAAAGGCAGTATAGGCTGTTGCTACTATTTGAAGATTAAGGAACAATACCATATCCAATGTGACCTTGATACTAATGACCAGCCTGGTGAAAGGCAAGCCCCAATGTGTAAACATATCATATACCAACACTTTTCATATAGTTGAATTATTCTGTTAGATTTATCGACATCTCTATCAGTGGAGGCCCTGAGCTTGAATTGTGTGTGGGGTCAATACAAAGAAAATTGGGCAAAATCAAATATTAGTGGGAATTACTAAAGCAAGTCTGAATTTGGTCTGTAGAGTGGGCATATCATCTCATTGACACCTGAGGCAAAAATGTGTCTCAAGTGTCTGCTAGGAGCTTCACATAGATATTCAATTTCAGATGTATTAAATGAAAGAGAAAACTTGCAAACTCCCAAAAGATAGCAGCATTATGCTTTGCAGATATCCAGTGCACAGTATATGGTATTTTTATGTTGCTTTAAAGTGTTTAGATTTACACAAATGATTTGGTGAATACCATTATGATCCTTTTTAAGTGCATGATTTGATATAGCGCTCTTTAGTGCTTAGAATATTAAAATGATTGTACCGTACTAAATGTTCTTTCTTTCTTCGCTATAGCAATGAACTAAATCTAGAACAAAACTGAGTTTGATAAAGCTGTTTCTAAAAGACATGGCAGTCACTCAGGGCATGATCCAAAGATACACTGAGCACTAGCATCCCTCATTAAACTTAATGGGCATTGGGGTTATACATTGTCTCTTGAAATGAAGGAATTGATACATATCGGTGGTTCTAAACCCTTTTTTAGACTCAAGGTACCCTTCATTAGACTCAAGGCACCCCTTGGAAAAGGCTAGCTCTTTGCTTTCACTCATTTTTGACTACAGAAAAATAATAGAGATACTCTTCTGTTACAAAAAACTCAGAAAAGCCACAACAGGGCAGAATTATTTTAACACTGTGGAATCCCATTTGAAATTCTGGGATTATCTCATGAATCACAACACCTAATTTTTAACAGTGCGTGGCACCCTGCAGCACCCTTGAAAGGATCTCAAGGCAACCCAGGGTGCCATAGAACCCTGGTTGAGAATTACTGTTGTATAGTAATTGGAGCATGATGCCTGCCCCATACCCTCTCTGTAATATAAAATTCAGTGGTAATATTGAAAGAGTATTTTTCTCTGAAATGTAAGGGTTCTGAAAATGTTCTTTGCCAACAGTCACCATAGATGCCATGTACTACTATAGAGTTACCCTGTATGTACACCTAAAAATAAAATCTATGTAGGAAACTATGAAAGGCTACCTTGCATTGTGTTTTAGTTGCCCTCAGATATGTCATCCTTACAGGCCCTGTTTCCCATAGATCTTGTAGGAAACATTAAGATTCAGTCCTACATTTAGAATATTACTAGTTAAGCCAATTGTCCTCCATTGTCTAAATTGGGTAAAATTAGTTCTGCCTCTTAACATGGTGGGGAAGGAAAGAGGAATAATTCTTACTATTGATTCTGTTTTCCTTTTGCATGCAAAACTCCTGATTCAGTGTGAGTTCTTTAGATGTGACGGTTGAAAATTGGCTCTATGGAGGATAGTGCCTCATGATTGCATGCATGTGAAGCTTATAAACAAAAGAAGTTACATGCAATGAAAAAAGGCTTTATCATTTTTTAATGTTATGGGGGGATAATTTTTCAGCTAAGTGGAGGCTGCTGCTATTATTTTTTTTAAAGTAGTGCACCTACCCCATTTTTAGAGTAGCACAGTGATCTAACTTACCAGGATTTGGATCCCAGTTTTCTGGGTGAAGTACAACAAATATATGATATGGAAGTACAAAGATATGTAGTATAAGCCTAGCCCTATTAAAAAGCAGTAAGGGGTGCTGGTAAAAAAATAAAAAACAACAAAAAAAAGAAAAATTACAAAACCTTTAAATTGAGAATTTTTTTTTTACTCAATTAAAAAAATCACTTTCAATGTGTTTTTTCTGAAAAAAATGTAATTACTTAAATATTTTGATTGAATACTACAGTGTGTTCCATACCCATTAGCAAATGTGGGAGTCTTTATAGAGTGGATATAAGGGGTCTGCTAGCATGGAACTTACTTCAGAGACCTGGGAAAATAAGTGAAGTGCAATGATTATGAGGAGATGATTCATGCATATGCAGTTTGCATGCTCAAATATTCATTCACAATTTTTTTGTATTGTACTTATGAGTAGACCAAGTAAGTGCCAATAATAGCCATATACTTCTCAGTGGTGTCCTTAATCCTTATTCATTTTAATATATTTGTTAAACTGTTTATAGTGATTGCAGCAGAGGTGGGTTTTAGGGGAGATTTGAATGAGAACAGGCATTATGAATTTTAGGTGTATACGGCCATAGTAAACACTGTGAATTGGTATGTCTGAAGCTTGATGTGTCCAATATTTGAAAATATACATGGAAGGTCTTCATGTGTGTGAGCATGTGCACACACACTTTTTCTGTAAGAGAGGTAAGTAAGAGAGGCTTGAGTTCTGTAAGAGAGGCCATCCATAGATAGACAGACAGATGAAATGTTATCAGAGCTGAATTTTTACTACCTCACACTACATAATTTTATAGGTGTGTTTGGAATATCATAGACTTAGTAAATAAGTATAAATCAGGTCCTAGAAAAATACTGCCCAGTAATATCATCGGGCTCAGAGTGTAGCAATGGTTCAATGTCTAGTTGGTAGCCAGTATCAAATGGAGTGCCCCAGGGATTGGTACTGGGTCTGGTTTTGTTTGATGTCTTCATCAATGACTTGGAAGCTGGCACAGAGTGCACCCTCAGAACGTTTGCAGATGACACCTAGCTAGGAGGAGTAGTAGACATGCTGGAGGGTAGGGCTAGGATTCAGAGTGACCTAGACAAACTGGAAGATTGGGCCAAAAGAAATTTCATGAAGTTCAACAAGGACAAGTGCAAAGTCCTGCAGTTAGGACAGAACAATCCCATGTACCAGTACAGGCTCAGGGCTGACTGGCTGGGCAGCAGTTCTGCTGGGGGTTACAGTAGACAATAAGCTGAATATGAGCCAGCAGTGTGCCCTTGTTGCAAAGAAGGCTAATGGTATATTTGGCTGCATTAGTAGGAGTGTTTCCAATAGGTCAAGGAAGTGAATATTCCCTTCTATTCAGCACTGGTGAGGCCACATCAGGAGTACTGTGTTCAGCTTTGGGTCACCCACCACAGAAAGGTTGTGGACAAATTGTAGAGTCCAGCAAAGGGCAACAAAAATGTTGAGGGGGCTGAGGCACATGACTTCAGAGGACAGGCTGAGGGAACTTGGCTTATTTAGTCTAGAGAAGAAAAAACTGAGAGGGGCTTCAATAACTGAGAGGATGAAGCTAGAGTGTTCTCAGTGGTGGCAGATGACAAAACAAGGAGCAATGTCTCAAGTTGCACCAAGGGAAGTTTAGGCTAGATATTAGGAAGAATTTTCTCCCAGGGAGGAAACATTGGAGCAGGTTACCTAGAGAGGTGGTAGAATCTCCATCCTCGGAGGTTTTTAAGACCCAGCTAGACAAAGCTTTGGCTGGGATGATCTAGTTGGGGCTGGTCCTGTTTTGAGCAGGGGCTTGGACTGGACAACCTCCTGAGGTCCTTCCTACCCTTATTTTCTATGATTCTGTGTCCATTGTTAAGTGTCTGATTTAAGTCAGTGCCCAATGGGGAATCATGGATATGCTTTTGGCATGATACAGTAGCATTGGCATTAGTGCCTTGTATAATTTGATGTTATCATCAATCACAATACTATATGAATAAAATCAATTGTCGATAGTTGAAAGAGCTGATAAACAGTAAGATGACGTGACAATGAATAATACACTCTCATAACTCATAGATAATAAGCAATCCTGTTTGACTGTTGTTATATGGGTGTTTGCAAAATTCAGTGTAAGATTTTGGAAGAAAAAGATGTATAGCTATGTTTACAGAGAGCTTTATATATTGGCTAAATGCAAATTTTTGTACCTGGACTAGTCACTTTTCAACTGACAGCACTTGTAATTTTAAACTATACCAAAAGCTGAATCCAAGCTAATAAAATGCGTAATGCAGTATGATATGAATGAGCACAAAACAAGATCTGGTGTGTGTTCGTTCCCAAAATAGCATTGTGTTACTCATATCATAAAAATATGATACAAGCAATGTGCTCTAACAGCCACATTAAAGTAGCCTGGTTTGAGTCAGAAATCTGACTGAATAATAAGAATTGAGATACGTGGGATGGAGCTCATAGCAGAAAAACTTTCAAATAATCATTTTGTAAGTACAATGATGTGCTCCAGGGAGTCTAGTTAAGATGTCATGTGCACAATTCCTCTACCACTTGGTCTTCCTGTTTATTCTTCACAGTGTTCCTATATTTATATCATAGGATTTTGTTCTGCTCTACCAAACGATTTCATCTGAACACCTTTCACATGAAATAGATTGACAGTAATGAAGTTGTTAGTAGATTTCATAAAAACTCCTGGCTCTTCTCCTTTTTTGAGTTGGTATGCATACATATATTGATGCACTCGTATTATATAGATAACTATAAGCAAATACCATGCTTTACTCACAAGTAGAGTGTGTGGCATTGGAATATAACGAACAAATGATAAATTTAATTAACAGTACATATGTCTCAGAACTGTTGACTGAGCCACAACATAAAACATGAACCAAATTCTACCATAAGGTGCCAGAAGACCTTGATTCTTCCATCTGCTTTGTGTGAAGAGATAGTGGACTGCAAGTGGATGCAGGGATATGCAATAAGACTTGCTGGATAAGGAGCTAAAGTTGTGATTCAGGAGATGAGCTAACGTACTGCCCTGATATAGGATGCTATCATCATTCAGAGATCAAGCTAGCAAGTTTGGGATGGCATACTAGAATAGAAATTTTAAAATGGGTTCAGAAATTCCTGATCAAAAATAGTAATAAATCTTGTAAATATAAATCATAACTGGAGAGATTCAGGAGGAAGTATTTTTCACTGCCTAGCCTTATAGCATTAAAATACAATAGAGAGAGACATTTATCAAAAAGACAAATATAAAGATGTTGGTTTTTATTTGACTGGATTTCTGAACCCATTTTATCTTTTCTTTGTAATTTTTTTTTTATTTCAGACTTGCTGGACCTTCCCTCCTGCTCTGGACCTCTCCCCTGGCGTCGACACAGCTCAGAAGGATGAAAGAAAAAGAAGCAATAGGAGAGGGATGGAAGAGGGGAGAGGAGTAAAAGGAGGAGGAAGGCAGCAATTGAAATGGAGAAAAATTCAGCAGCGTTTCAGTTAAGGCGCCAAATAATAGAATATTTATAAGCTTTCCTCCTACTGACCTTTCCTTCTGACTCAGTATCCTGTCTCTCTCCAACATCTTAGCCTTGGTGGCTTTCATCAGCAATTTAGCCACACCTGTCTTAGTGCTGATTTTTATTTCTTCCAACAAACAGAGCACAAATGAAACAAAAAAAGGAATCAAATAAGAAACAGTTTTTAAAAATCACAGACAAACACCTTTTTACACACAGTATGTGTGTGTGGGGGGGTTAAATGTGATAGTGTTACTCTGGTGAATATGAAAGTCTAATACCCCTGCACATGTAGTGTCACAGTACAAAAGGCAGCTTTCAATTGCTATAAGGGTGGGGGTCTGGGAACCATTTTTTTACATGGCCCTCAGTCTCAGTTTGTTCTTTATCTGGTTTCAGGAGCATTTTTATATCCGTCCCCCCACCTCCCCATCACCACCTTATTTTTACTGCAGTGTCCATGGCGTGTCTGTGTTAATCTCATTTTTGCAGTTTATCATCTTGTTTACTGCTTAATAGTATGCATAGCCCCATGAAAATCAAAGGGACAAATAGTAGTGAGTAGTAAGACTGGCACAAGGATCAATAGTTGTACTTTACTGTTCAGGGACATCCTCCCCATTACTCTAAGGCAGCCATCAGGTCTGTCCCAACTTGGACCACAACTTAAAGGGCCTATGTAGGCCTTTACAGTAGTACAGAATTGCTGGAGTGAGAGGGCTCCACAGGAATATTTCCTTTCATCCTGGCATGCTGTTTCATCCGCAGGTCTATTTCCACCACAAATGCCTCCTGCCTAAACAAAGTACCAGCGGAGCCAGAACTTGAAATCATGGATTCTTGAAAAGGGGTATTTCCTGGGTGAAGGTTTCATTTGTCCGGTAACCCCTCAGTACCAGTCTACCTAATGGAACATGGAGCCAGCCCACAAATAACTCACAGTAGCATTTTTGTAAGAATTTTATACTGGAAGTACTCACAAGTCCTGATGTTATATTTGAAAGAAAAACTAATTGTGGTTGTGACTGAAGTTGGGATTGTTGAAATCCAGATGAATGGATGTTGGTGGGATAGGTCCAGAGCAGCGTGGCGAGGTCTGAAAACCTAAAGAAATCCTTTGTACCTTAATACAGATTTTTTTAATAGTGCCATGTAAAAATTCCCTGAAAATTCTGTTGGTGAATTGATAAATGCTATTTACACTTGGGTAAACTTGGTCTTTTTATAGTGGCTTAAGAGTTGCCCTGTAAGAATTGACTGTTGCCTCGTACAATTAATATAAGTAGTTTTTTTGAAGTCAGTGATGTTATTGAAGATTGCCGATATTGTAAGATGAAGAAGAATTGATCAACAACAACCAATTCAACACCATTTAAATTTAAGGGAAATATTGCTACTGGCCTCAATTAGAGCAATATCTGACTCTTAATGTCTATACACAAGGAAGAGAACCATACACACTAATGTACCATTTTACAATTCTGTAAGTTTCAAATTCAGAGAACACTAAGGTATGAATCTTCATTGGCTCCACCCTAATTTCCTATTCAAGTGAAATGGAAAACTTTCATTGACCTCAGTGAATGAGGTACTGTATTGCCTAAAGGAAAATTATGTTAATACCCTTTTTTTCCAGCTGGTGTACTGCAGATATGGCACCTAAACCCTTATTTATTGGAACTTGTCAAAAAAAAGTTCTAAAACATAGGCCTTGGGGAATATTTTCTGATCAGCTACATTTTAACATCAAAATAAAGGCTACTTGATTTTCTTAAGGTCTGATCCCTTGAGCCTTGTCTACTGAACAATGAACATTGAAGTTGTTCAGCACCTTGAATAATGAAGCCATTTCAGTGGAGTTGCATTGAGAGCAGAACTGGTTCGGAGGTCACCACCAAGAATATCATGCTGTCAATCATTTTCAGTATACATATGTCAAAATAGAATGTTCGTTCTGTCACCTTCTTGTAAGCCCCCTGACCACCTGGTGGTCGTGGTGCTTTTCTTTGTACAATGCAACACCCACCTGGTTCATATAACTAAACCACATAAGATCATTCCATGGATATTTTTAGGGAAAGCTATGAACATTTTATTATTGATTTCAGTAGGAACAAGATCAGGCCTCAGTTTTCCAGTATGATAGGATGTGTGTAAATGAATATATAGTGCACATATAGGATGCATCTACATGAGACACGTTAATGCGCATTAGCCTTATTTAATGCACATTAAAAATGGTGAAATTTGGCTAATCACACCTAAATTTGATACCTGTAAATGCAGGTATCAAATTTAATTGCAATTAGTTAAGGTGCATTAGCACATGTGTAGACTTTAGTGCCAGATCTGGCCAGCCAGTAGGGGCACATAACAGGGCTGCAGGGACTTGGCACTAATTTTAATTTTAGTACCGAGCCCCTACATGTGTAGACACCTGCCATAAATCACTTAATGTGCATTAGCTTAATGTACATTAAATTTAGTAGCGCTTAAATGCAGATGGAGATATGCCCATACATATGCAATACTAGGTATGTCTACATGTTCATTAATGTGCCTTAGATACTGCACATTTAGTTTAGTACTTGCTTAATAAAGTACTAACTAAATGTGCAGTACCTAGAGTTACTGCTTGGTAGCATCAGCACACAGTTATTTAATGATGCTTACTGTGCATTAGCCTAATAACACTTCCCAGTAGTCTATTAGCACAGTTTGTGCTGTGATGCACTGCCGCACTGTGTGATTAGGCTAATGTGCAGTAAGCATCTTATGTAGACACACCCATTGTGTAGTACTTTAGTAGATTATATGAAAGATATTGGTGAATCGGTAGTTTTGTAAGTGGAACAAAACAAATTAGATTTAATTTTAAAAATATGTATTCTTCTGCTTCTAATGAATGACATGCTACAGATTTTGTCCAGTATGCTGGATATAGTGAACTGTAATATGTTATTTGCTAATCAGTAAAAAGAGTAAAGGACAGTGATTCAAGGGCACTTAGCACAGAGTAGTTTAACATAGGAATTAATTTCCTATTCAACAAGATGCCTAGTAAGCAAACCACATTTTGTTACCAAAAGAAAAATTATATCTACTAATGATCATAATAATTAACAACATAGAATGGTATGGATATGTTAATATGCCATAAAAGGCATACATTTACATAAATAAAAATAAATGTTTTCAATGCCTAGAATAAATGAATACATTGAGAGTCTCACATGATGAATGAAATCAGAGCAATTTATTAATATAGATATATTAATTCATATATGCATTTTTTTACACACACACACACACACACACACACACGCGCAGAATGTACTTACTCAAATCCAAGAGAATGTTTTTTCCCCCAATTAATATGACGGGGGAACAAAGCATCATCTTGGATTGGAATACTGACTCTAGGCACATGGCAGCTCCTCTCTGGCTTTGGCCCCTGCTTTGGAGCTGGAGTCGGAGCTGAACTGCTGCCTGTCCTGGGCTGAAATGGCTTGTTTGGTGGGGAAGTTGGCACATAACTGGGTGGAAAGCACAGGGTAGAAAGGCAGGGTATGCAGAAGGAACTGGCAGCCTGCTTGCCCACTGCCCCCACTTGCCTTCCCCCCTGAATCCTCCCACCCCCTGCTCCCCTCAGCTGCCTGCCCTGCACCCAGTGCTTCCCTTCAGCTGCCCCCTACCCACTTACCTTCTTCTCTGGCTCCAGTCTTAACCTGGTTTGATTGGGAGCCCGCTGCTGCTTCTTCCTGGTCAGGCTGGGGGCACTGCAGGTGCTTCTGACTGCCTTGAAGTTGCAACAGAGCTGCAGCAGAAGGAAAGGGGGGGTAGGCATGGAAGGAGCAAAGATTGGGGTGGAAGGCTGAAAGAGGGAGCAGTGAGTGGGAGGGCATGCACAGGCATGGGGGACAAAGGGTGGGGAGCAGGCCCAGGCATGAAGGGGCCGGCAGCAGAGAGGCATGTAGTAGGGGGTACATATTGGGGAACAGGCAGCAAGGGGAAGATACAAGGGGGACAAAGGGCAGGGGAGCAAGGGGTAGGTACCTTCATTCTTGCTACTGCTTTCCTTGCCACAGTAGTAGCGGGAGGGAAATTTAAGAGGACTTTCCACTAATTTGATTCTATACATGGACAATTATAACGTCCATCTTAAATTCAAAGTTAACTTAGATTTTTTTAAAGACAGTGCGCATGTGTGCATGTGCATGTATTATAATATAAACTATATTTACTTGAATCTAAGACAAAGTTTTTCCCCTTCACCAGCATGGTGGAAAAAGCCCCTTGTATTACGTTTACATGCAACATGGAGTGAGGGGGTGAACAAGTGGCTATGACAGCTCTGACTGGCCCTGAGCCCAGGCTGGGGCCAGAGTCAGACCTACAGCAAGCTCCTGACCCCCTCCTGGCTCCAGCTTGGTCCAGTTTCCTGCTTAGGCATGGAGCACGTGAAATCTGCCCCCTGCCTGGCCACTCAACAGCATCAACACTGGCCAATCAGCAGTGTCAGCACTGTTGTGTGGCCTGGCAAGGGCTGAGCTTCCACATGCTGTGCTCCGGGAGGGAACAGAGCCCGAGCAGCATCTGATAGTAGGGAGGGGCAGAGGCTGTAGGGAGTTGGCGGGGAGCGGGGCAGGTTGGTGGTGGGGTGTACAGAAAGGCTGCAGGTGGAAGAAATGGGGGAGCAGAGGGCAAGGAGGCCACCTTACCTGCCTCAGCTATCTGCCCTCCCCACATGCCAGCTACTATTTTCTCTGTTGTAGCAGTGGAAGGTGACAGATTCAAGACAACCCTCCAATAATTAGATTCGATACCTGGAAAATTATAACAAATGTATACATTTTCCATATATAGACTGTAACACTGTTTTACCAGTGTTAAAATTTGAATTGTCTTTGTAAGAAGCTCTAGAACTTCCATGGTTTGGAGAAGGGGCCTACAGTTTTGCTGGGGTTGACCTGTGTATGTGGTATATACATCTTGCCATCTCTAGGAAAATCTTTGAAAAAAATTACATGCTTAGTAGAACCTTGCTGAAGCTTCATATTTAGTATCTCAGAAGCTTTCATCCTTATTGCAGAAGGTTTGGCTCAGATTGCAGCTGGTAATGATAATGATGATATTTGATAATAATAATAATTCAGTCTTTTATAATTCAGTCTTCTTCAATCTTCTCTTGGGATGAGAAAATTAAGGCACATATTTGGGAAGTGATTTGTCCAAGATCTAAAATAAAAAATGTTTTAAAGTCCCCTACTAAATCTTACTTCATAAGAATGTGAATTAACATGGTAAAGCTTCTTTTTGGTATGTCATATCAGAACATCTTTAGGCCTCAATATTTACCTTCATTTTAAGAGAACAAATATTAATGATAGTGAACTTGTGATAAGAGGACAGGGCAATGTTCTATAGGGACAATGTTATGTAGCGGAAGACTGTGAGAAAAGCAGTTAGTGGGGATGAGGAGAAGCTATTTACTCATTTTAGTATCAATCAATTAATATGATAGACCAACTACAGGCCAAAATTTTATCTATAGATCAGAGGTATATATCTGCAGCAGTGTAAAGGATCAATTCAGTATAGCTTAAGAGAGTACCAGTGTCGTTAACTTTTGCAAATTTATTATGAACGTCTCAATATTTGACATTTTACATGAAGTCTTCAGAAGCCAAAAGATTATGGGAGAATCTCATGGATGTGTGACTGGAGAATGAATTGCAGGTTTGAATTCTTCATCCCACAGAGCAGTATTATCTAAATAGTCAGAATTTTTTATTGGTAAAATGTGACAATATATTGCATGATTATGGCTTTGTTAATGTTACTTTGACACCGGATGAATTTGCAGATGGAGAAGAATGCAGAATTAATTATAATTGCTTGGGGAGTTATGTGTATACATTAAGGCCAGCTTAAGGAGAAATCTTTCATTTCTTAATTAAAGGAATGTTGAGCACATAAATATAAGCTTGCTAACATTTATAAGTTTGTTTCACATCTTTTTAAAAAAGAGTTTTATTACATAACATACTGTTTCAAAATGCAGTTCCCTATTGCTGGAATTATTTATATTACTGTAACGATAGCTATTTCCATATATGAAAAGTCTGCCTAGTGTTGCACAATTATATCATAAAATGTAACTATAACAGTATTGTTGGGAGACACTGACAGCATGATTTAGTGAAGGAGGATACTTCTGGGAGCCAGGCATATGTGTGTTTTACCACTAACTTTGTTTATAGGCTCACAGCATGAGTTTAGGAGGAAGTCCTTTAATGTATCTGTGCCTCAGTTTTCCTGTATGTTAAATTAGACATAATACATATTTTTCAGACAACCAAGAGTTTAAGTATATCTTTGTATGGTACTTAGGCCTTCTAAGTGGAAATAATTATATTATAATAATTAATTGTATTGTACTAGCTGTGGAACAACAAATGTTAAGTTTTATTAGACCCCATTACAGGAAATTTCATCTAAGAATTTTTAATCCTTTGGAAAGATTGAGTAAGCTTCATAGCTGCCCTGTCATTCTATTATTGCTGTAGCACCTAGGATTTCCAGTCATGTATCAGGACAAATGCACAATGGAAAGACCGTTACAACCTTGAAGGGTTTACAATCTAAGAGGAGCATATCATTCACTATGAATCTAAGAATTTTACAGTATAGTACATTTGCACAATACTATGATTACTATTTATTTAAAACACCGTACGCATAGGAATATGATTATTTAGATGTGCGGAGTCTTTACTTTATCCTGGAAAGCAGGGGCCTGACTAGGAACTATAGCTGTAGTTGTCCACAACGAACAGGAGGACGAAGGAAGGGAACATACATCCCAGGATGCTGGAGCACTGAAATTTTGGAGATTTCTCTTTGAGGAGTGCCCACACATTCATGGAACATGAGCTGGATAACATGGATCAGAGATAAATCTGCCCTTCAGTGGTATAACGTTAGATGCCTAAAGGGTACTTAAAACTAGTTTACACATCTTAATTTGTGGACAATTCAGGGGTTAAGATCTCCCTGAGCCACCTAAAAGCTAATATGCAAGAAAGCCCTTAGCATGCAAAAAATAAGGTTTGTATTTACAAACCTTTGTGAACTCGCCCCATTTTTTGTATTTGCTTAACCCCCGCCCACTTTGTCAATTTTTTTAAACTAGTAACTTTTCTTTCTTGATGTTTGCTTTGCATTTGATAAAAGTGTTTCATCATACTTGAACTAGGGTGTCATCACCATGTATTTATTAGCCAGTCATGCATTTATTTCAGTTAGAGACCCATTTTATATGTAATTACCTTCTCTGATACCCTTGAGATAAGTTCAGCCAAAAAAAATTTTTAAAGAGTTTATTAATAGAATAACAACAGTGGTTTTGAAAGCAGATGGAAGAGAAACTGACATTAAAAAGAAGTTAAATTATGAAATTGCCAAAATGAAGTCTTCAGAAAAATCCTATAGACATGTTGTAGGTAAAAATTTAAATAGACATGAAACCTATTTTGATTTTTAAGTAATGGAGTGATGTAAGGTGGAAGTAGTTACTACACTTTCACTGAAAAACGATGAGCAGAAGTTACTTTAGGGATTGAGAAATATATATCACAAGTACAGATCTTATTAGCTTAGAAAGGGACAAAATAAGTTTCTTCAGCAGCAATTATTAAACTGAATATGTGCTTTTGGCATATTGTTTCAGCCATCTTAAGGTGATATCATCACCATTGTGAAGAGCCTGAAGGCCACCAAGTAGCATTGGAAATGGACGTGAATCAACCATGTGGAACATGATTTTAATTTGTCCATGAGAGTATTTGTTTTCAATGTGAAGGTTCCATTGGTATAGGTTTGAGGCACAGAGACCCTGTCCAGGGTAACCTGGAATGTGAACTAATAATACAAAAATATTTCTGATTTGTTTAATGTAATGTTAAGTCTTTTTTTATATGAAAAGATAATAGTTTTTAGAGACAGATCTGAAATGGAACTTCTGAATGTCCAAATACCAGTTAGTGTATATATTGTAGTTATGGGAAATTGTTTACACTTGAGAGTTAAAACACAAATATTTGTTATTTCGGTGTCATTGTGAACATGAATTCTCAGAAGAGCATGGTAAAACATGGTATATTTGGCTTAAGAATTTCTTATTTGGATGTATTTAAATAGTTATGTATTTTAGATATCTAGAGACATAGATATAGATTAATGTGGATAGATAGTTAGACATAGATGTAGATTCATGAAGATAGAGAGGCAGAGATGGATGGATGGATGGCAACTTTCCTCTGAAGATTTCTGCATATATGTGAGATCCTATAAATATCAGTATATGAACTTATAAACATGTAAGCCATGTTTGTTGCAGGAATGTTGCAGTAACCATTGAACAGTTTTCATTGTAACTCCCAATATTCACTGTAAAACATTACTTCATTTATGATGTGTTCCACGATGAATGTCATCCTGGAGATGATTGTTTTGGAAAATTTTAGGGGGGGATAGTTCAGTTGTTATTTAGACAAAGAGAGTGAAAATGGATTGATTTTTCTCTATTATTTAAAATAACAAAAAAATGCAAAAACTATATAAAATATATATTTTTAACTAGACCATTAGCCACTGAAACTTGTACAATGACATCAGGCAGTCAAATTAACCTTGTAGGGTAATGCTTGTTATTGTTCCAAGGAGAAGGGGTTTCCCCATACAACAATGGTTTGTATTGAAATGTACCTAGCTGAGCTCTTGTACAAAAAGATTCAGAGGGTTCCGATTCGATTCGAAGAGATTAAAGGGTCCTCTGATTCAATTCAGATTCAGAGATTTGGCCACTGAATTGGGCCAAATCTCCACCACATCAAATCAGGGACTGAAGCTTCGCACAGCCTTAGTAGACAGGTCAGACTTTAAGGCAGACTGTTATGCACCATGAAAAGGCTACAGAGGCTATGCTTAGAAATATGACTGATGTACTTAAATACTAGCTAACCACAGTACCACTTTGGTCATGTAAGTTCAAACTCAACTCTCTCCTTCCACTGCTAATGTCTGTTTTGTCTGCTTCTGGATATTCCCAGAAGCAGGCAGATCTACAAATGAAATATTACTCTGTCTGTCTAACCTGAGGGACCTGGTGAGTAGATATGCTCCCAGCATGCCTGTCAAATTAGGCACTGCATAAAACATCCAGAGAAGATAAACTTTCCCTGCTTTTAAATAATTACTTTACAATTGGAGCATTCCATTAAGATGTAGGAGACCTAGGCTCATTTCCCTTGTCTGCATAAAGGGAATTCAAATTTATATATTCACTTGCCAAAGAAGTCCCCTGACCAATTAGCTATAGATTTGGAGAGGTTGGGAAGATGGAACTCTCAGACTCTACTTTCATGGAATAGTTGAATTATTAGGTCAGAAAATGAGAAAGAGAGAGAGAGCAAGAGTCAGAATGTAGCCTAATGGTTAGGGCACTCACGTAGGAGTGGGCTACCTTGGTTGCAGCCCTTGCTGTACTGACTTTCTGCATAGAAGTGTGTGAGCTTTCTTTGCAGCCAGGACTGAAAGCAGATCTTCGTGCTCCCAGATGAATGACAAGACAAGCATGGCCAGACAAGCATTCCTGGCCAGACAAGCATTCTCATCCTTGTTCTCTCTCTTTTGCTCATTCTCTGGCTAATGATTAGCATCACCACTTCCCCTGTCACTGCTTTGAATGAAAGAATAGACTTGACTTGTTTTTTCAAAAAAAAGACCTAGGTGCCTAACTTTGGGAGCAGATACAGAGCTGTGAATCCCAAGTGGAAGAAAGTGCCTTGTTGCACTTCCAAGAAAACTAAATCCAAGAGAAAGGTTTTCAGAATTTCATATTGGCCAATTTAAGCACTTCCCTGCTTAGCATTTTGGCTTTTGTAGCTCTCTTTCTTGGGTACCCGCCTCATGTCTCTTCTCTTGCACTGTACAGACAGATGAAGTATCTAATGCTGTGTTGTGGATTCCACTACTGTGGTAAGGCAAGGGCTTTTGTAGATTTAACCTTTATAGTCTCATAGTTGGTAGGGTCAGAAGGGACCTGAGCAGATCAAATCTGACCCCCTGCCATGGGCAGGAAAGAATGCTGGGGTCAAATGACCCTGGCTAGGTGATTATCTAGCCTCCTTTTGAAGACCCCCAGGGTAGGAGTGAGCACCACTTCCCTTGGAAGTTGGTTCCAGATCCTAGCTGTCCTGACTGTGAAGTAGTGCCTCCTGATGTCTAGCCTCCCTCAGGGTGACAAGACAAAGGGACGCCCAGGTAAGCAACAATGTCCTGGGACCAGGGGGCCACAACAGTCCTGGGAGTAAGGGGGAGGTACATGCACCCTCAGGAAGCCTCAAGTGCCTCTGCACCAATGCTCGCAGTATGGGGAGCAAGCAGGAGGAGCTGTGCCTCCTGACTGTGAGTAAGAATCCAGACTTAATAGGACTCACAGAAACCTGGTGGGACCCTACCCATGACTGGGCAGTGAGGATTCAGGGATACCCCCTATATAGGAGGGTGAGGCGAGGGGGTCATGCTCTATGTCAAAGAGCAACTCACATCATCAAGGATTAGCTTTGGATTAGAGGAGGGTAGGGCGGAGAAACTGTGGGTCAAACTACAAAAGGGGCATGGCAAAAGGGACCTTATGGTGGGTGTCTACTACAGACCACCCAACCAGGGGGAAGAGCTGGACAGAGACTTCTCCAGTCAGCTTATGGAGTTGGTTAGGTCAAGGGCTGTCATTCTCATGGGTGACCTAAACTACCCAGACATTTGCTGGGAGAAGCAGACAGTCAGGTCTGACTGCTCGCGTAGGTTCCTGGCTGTATTACAGGACCTTCACCTTATCTAGGAGGTGCACAGCCCCACTAGTGGTAGCGCCTTGCTGGACCTGGTCCTGGCCACTGGGGATGACCTGATGAGGGGACTGCAGGTCCTTGACCACCTGGACAAAAGTGCTGGAATTCACTATCCAGCACAGAGTGTTAAGCACTTATAGCAAGACTAAAGCCCTTTACTTCAGAAGGGCCAACTTCAATGAGCTTCAGAGCTTAGTGGGGAGGCACTGAGGGCCCAGAAAGTAGAGGAGATGGGAGTCCATGAGGGATGGTCATACCTTAAGGGAACGATCCCCCAGGCCCTGGGGGATTGGAAACTAGCTAATGTGGTCCAAATTTTTAAGAAAAAGAGGAAGGAGGACCTAAGTAACTATAGGCCTGTAAGCCTCACCTTGGTCCTTGGGAAGATCTTGGAGAAAATCATCAAGGAGCATATCTGTGGGGAGCCATCAGGGGAGATCATGCTCAGGGGCAACCAGCATGGGTTCATCAAAGGCAGGTCTTGCCTGACCAACTTGATTGCCTTTATAACCAAATCCTTGGATGATGGTGTTGCCATAGATGTAGTCTTTCTAGACTTTTAGAAGGCCTTTGACACCATCTCTTATTCCATCCTCATCAATACATTAAGCGACTGTGGCATTGATGCCTACACAGTTGGATGGGTAAAAAACTGGCTCATGGGGTGCACCCAGAGAGTAGTGGTGGACGGGTCATACTCAACCTGGTGAGATGTGAGCAGTGGGATCCCCCAGGGCTCAGTCCTCGGGCCTGCACTGTTTAACATCTTCATCAGTGACTTGGACGAGTGGTTGAAAACACATTGTCCAAGTTTGCTGATGACACTAAGATATGTGGCAAGGTGGGCACACTTGAAGGGAGAGAGAGGCTGCAACTAGAGTTAGACTACAAAAGTGGGCAGATGAGAATATAATGGGGTTCAATGTAGATAAATGCAGGGTGCTGCACCTTGGGAGAAGGAATCCACAGCATACATACAGCCTGGGGAGTTCCCCTCTTGAAAGCACAGAGGCAGAATAGGATCTTGGAGTCATTATTGACTCCAAGATGAGCATGAGCCGCCAATGCCAGACTGCAGCCAGCAAGGCCAGCCATACCTTGTCATGCATCCAAAGATGCATCTCAAGCCGGTCCAGAGAGGTGATACTCCCCTTCTATGCGACATTGGTTAGGCCACAAGTGGAGTACTGTGTCCAGTACTGGGTGCCACACTTTAAAAAGGATGTGACCAGCCTGGAGAGAGTTCAGAGGAGGGCCACCCATTTAGTGAGAAGGCAGCAGGATAGGCCCTATGAGGAGAGACTGAGGGATATGAATCTGTTCAGCCTTGGCAAGAGAAGGCTGAGGGAGGACCTGGTGGCTGCCTACAAACTCATCAGGGGAGATCAACAGCAAATAGGAAGAGCCCTATTCTCCCCAGCACCACATGGGGTGATGCAGAACAATGGTAATAAGCTGATGGAGAATAGGTTTAGGTTAGAGATCAGAAGGCAATATTTTACAGTTAGGGTGGCCAGAATCTGGAACCAACTTCCTAGGGAAGTGGTGCTCGCTCCTACCTTGGCCAAATTAAAAAAGAGGGAGAACCTGCCTGGGGTCTTGTGAACCCAGCATTCATTCCTGCCTGTAGCAGAAGGTCAGGCTAGATTATCTGTTTAGGTCCCTCCTGAATCTAGGTACTATGAAACTATGACTATGCAGTAGTGCTTCCTCATGCCTAGCCTGAACCAACTCTTAGTCAACTTATGGTCGTTGTTCCGAGTTACTCCTGGTAGTGCTCGGGGGAACAGGGTCTCTCCCGTTCACCTCTGGTCACCCTTGGTAAGTTTACAGATGGCCACCAGATCCCCTCTCAGCCTTCTCTTGTGGAGGCTGAATAGGTTCAGGTCCTGTAGCCTCTCCTCATAGGGCCTGCACTGCTTTCCCCTGATCATGTGAGTGGCCCTCCCTTGGACCCTGTCTCAATGCTGTCCACATCCCTCCTGAAGTGCGGCACTCAGAACTGGATGCAGTACTCCAACTGCAGCCTGACCAATGTCGTATAGAGGAGGAGGATCACCTCCTTGGACCTGCTTGTGATGCATCTATGGAAGCATAGCAAGGTGCGGTTATCATTTTCTGCCTCTGTGCTAATGAGAAGGGCGTTCCCAGCCTGTAGGTATGCTGGTGGTTCTTCTTCCCTAGGTGTAGTACCTTGTACTTTTCAGTATTGAAACCCATCCTATTCTCATCCACCCACTCTTGTAACCTGTCCAGATCTAGTTGTAGCCTGTCCCTCCCTTCTAGTGTGCTCACTTCTCCCTACACCTTAGTGTAATCCATGAATTTGAACAGGGTGCTTTACACCCTTTCATCCAAGTCACTGATGAAGATGTGGAACAGTGCAGGCCTGAGGACCGAGCCCTTGGGAACCCCACTGCCCACATCCCTCCAAGTCAAAAATGACCCATCCATCACCACTCTCTGGGTGTGGCTCTCCAGCCAATTTGTGACCCATCTGATTGTGTAGGCATCGACGCCACAGTCGACTAATTTTTTTTAATGAGAATGAGGTGAGAGACAGTGTTGAAGGCCTTCCTAAAGTCCAAAAAGACTATGTCCACCATGACACCTGCATCCAAGGATTTTGTGACCTGGTCATAGAAGGCCACCAGGTTCGTCTGACAGGACCTGCCTCTAATGAACCCATGTTGGTTGCTCCTGATCATAATCTCTCCTGCTGGTCCCTTGCAGATATACTCCTGGATACTTTTCTCAAAGAGCTTCCCCAGGATCAAGGTAAGACTAGTGGGCCTATAGTTTCCTGGGTCCTCCTTCCTCCCTTTTTTGAAAATGGGGACTCACATTGGCCCTTCTCCAGTCCTCTGGCATTTTGCCAGAACATCATGAGTGCTCGTAAAGCTGTGCCAGGGTCCCGTGATGACCTCTGCCAATTTCCTCAGCACTCTGGAGTGGAGATCATCTGGACCTGCTGATTTGAACATGTCCAGTCCTACCAGAAGTTCCCTAACTAGGCCCTCTCTAACCCTGGGCCTGGTTGTGCCTCTCCTGAGTCTTTGTCTGAAAAATGGGGACAAAGAATTTTTTAAAGAGGTCAGCTTTATAACAAATGTGAATCTAAGGTTATAGTTCATGCATAACACATATGGGAATGTCATTTCATTTGGGGGAATTATAGGAGGTGAATTGAATAGGACCATTTGAATAGGAGGTGAGTTGATTGGATTTATAATGGAAAGCTACTTTTAGCCTTACCTATGGAGTGACCACTGCAGCATTATATACATACATGTTTTTGTGAGGGAGAAGGGAGGAAGAGAGAGAGAAAAGAATGTCATTTTTCTGAAATTTAAATGTAGGAAATGAAGGAGTCTTTTTTTAAATGGAAAACATCCAGATGCATGAATCTGCAATGATTACATGAGAAGACATTATTTCTAGTGCTAGAATGGTCAAAGGGTCAGTTCCATCCAAGAAAGGAGAAAGTACCAACTTGCACATTTTTGTTTTTATTTTATTGGACTTATTTTTTTTCCTTTTGGATTTATATGCCATTACAACAAAATCCATCTTGAGGCTTGAGTGGTATATTGACCATAATCAATAACAGTATACAAAGGCTAAGTTTTGCCCTCTTTAGTGGGGATTGCAGTGACAAGAAAAATATATTAATGGATTCCAGTGATTTTTTGTATATAATTAGGCTATCTGTACTTTAAGAGTGCACAGAATACTTCTAAGTGTCATAGTCAGTCACTTGATAATATAATTTTGAAATATTTTTTTCAGGAATAAATACAAGTGGTAAATTATAATATTAGCTCTTAAGAAGGGTTAAATAACACAGGAAACAAACATTTTTCTATTGCCAGAGTTCCAGTTGGAAACTATCTTTTAATCAACTGTGCTTTGGCCCAAGGATTGTATTTAGGGCATGCATGATAAATAAGCTTTGAAACTAGTAGATCTGAATAAGAAATGAGTAAATGTGAGTAAGAACAGAGCAATATCAAGACCCATTTTGTATTATTCTTAGCTGCAAGTTATTTAGGTTATATTAGGTTTAGATTATTATAGGTTTTTATTTAGGTTATATTAGGTTTTAAATTATTATAAAATAGGAATTGGATATAACAGTAATACATTTCTTTATGTTCTATATTCCTGAACAAATACTCTCATGCTATTTCTGTGTGTAATAGGATGCATGTAAAGTAAACCTTTTTTATTATCCTCTCTAAACCTTAGCATTACAATATATAAAATGGGTTGTAGGTAGAAATATCTATTAGGGATAAACATTAGAAAACTATTCCTGATATTTGAGGTTCAGAAAGAGATGTTCTCTGAAGTAAGAGCTCTGATCTAGTGGTTGAAGAATAGGACAAGGGAATAAAGAAATTTTTAATTTTGCTGTTGATGTGAAAATTTGTACACACTATTTAGTATTTCTGAGCTAGGGTCCTCATACCTAAATGGGGAGTACGATACTTTTTTTCTCAATATAGTAAAGCAAAAATTATAATATTGAATATATGTGTAAGAAGTAATTAATTCTAAGACATAGTTCATAGTTGTGAAAATAACTTAGACCAGTAGTACTCATTTTTTTTCCCTGGCAGGTTGGATTGGCAGTGCCAGTCCATCCATGGGCCAGATCTGGCTGGTAGTCATGATTTGGCACTGGCCGGGCAGGCACCATCTAGCTGCACGGAAGTGGGTGAAGGCAAAGGGGCAGGCCAGCCTCAGTGCAGCTCCACAGAGGAAAGACACTTCATCTGTCCCCATGGGGGGAAGGTGGCATGGCCTGGCCCCAACCCAGCCCCAAGGGGGGAAAAAGGCTGTGGCCTGGGCCCAACCTGGCCTCATGAGGAAAGCTGGTGTGGCACAGTTCTCACCCAGCACATGGCAGGGAGGGGCCATGACCCAGCCTCAACCTGGCCTGCAGGGGATAGGTGGCCCCAATCCAGACACGAGGAAAGTAGACACTGCCTAGCTCAGGGTTTGGGCATTTGGCAGGGAGGAGGATGGCATATTAATGACCACTGCTTCCCCACTGCCAGGTGCAATAGCTCTCTGGGCCACATTTGCTCCACAGGCTGGAGATTGAATACCCTTGACGTAGATCATACATCTCATACTTCCCTAGGAGACACCAACTTCTCTGGCAATCTTTTCAAAATTTAGGAATGTAAATTTCTGGGGGAAAAGCAGCCTTTCAGCCACTTTGAAAGCTTTCAGAAAATGTAAGGATTGTGTGAAATCTTATCAAATCACTCCTGTTTCATAGAAGCTTTGTGAACTTGCAAACAGGTGCATTTAATTAAGAAACACTTTTGTATTGAGTGTTTCATCCAGCCCCATTAATAGGCATTAAGAGGTCCTCAGAGCCTGATGAGCTGTACTTACTACAGGACCCAAGAGGTTAGGAGTGGAAGCAAAGGTGTTTGGATGCCAGTTTTGCACTCCTCTTATTCCTCAGAGATATTAGAAGCCGCTGTCGCTTATATTAGCATATAAAGGCCCCCAAGAGGCCATTGACACCAAATAGGAATTGCCAGAGTGCTTCACAGTCTGGCCACAACCCCTCATACTAAGCAGAGGACTGGAAGATGGCAATGAAGAACCAAGTTACATCTGCTGGAAATTATCCCATGCTGGTGGAATCCTCAAGTGGTCTGCTAGGACAGCTTTCTGGCTCTTTGCAATGTTTGATTGGTGCAAAAGTCCAGAAAATGGGTAATATCTGAATAGGCTACCTTAAATATTTCTAAGATTGTAACATATATATGTTAAAACTGTGGAAATAATATTTGCCTCAGACTTACTTTAAATAAAATTATGGCCAACCACTACTGTAATTCTAAAAATAAATGTTTATACTACTTTACAGTAGTTCAGCCCCCTGTACCAAACAGGAAAGACAACTGGGGGTCAGGTGACCACAGCGAAGTGACCATCCAGTCTCCTTTTGAAGATTTCCAGGGTGAGTGATTGCACCACCTCTGAAGGCAGTTTATTCCACAGTCTGGACACCCTAGCTGTGAAGTAGTTTTTCCTAATGTTGAGCCTGAAATGATCTTCCAGGAGTTTGTAACCATTACTCGTAGTTTTCCCCAGTTGTGCCCTGGTGAACAGTTGTTCACTGAACCTTTTATGTAAGCCTCTGATGTAGTAGTAAGTTGCTACCAAATCCCCTCTCAGCCTTCTTTTTTCAGGCTGAAAAGTCCCACATCCCTCAGCCTTTCCTCACATGGCCTGCTGCGCAAGTCTCTGATCATACAAGTGGCCCATCTCTGGACTCTCTCAAGCTTTACCACATTCTTGTTAAAGTACGACACCCAGAACTGGATGCAGTACTCCATCTGTGGTCTCACCAATGCTGAATAGAGTGGGAGAATCACTTCTTTGCTTTTGCTGGAGATGCATCAATTGATGCATGCCAGAGTATTAATTACCCTGCTGGCTACAGCATCATACTGCCAGCTCATGTTCATACTATGGTCTATTATTACCCCCAGGTCCCTTTCAGTCATAGTGCTGGTCAGGTTGACATTGCCAAGCCTGTAGGTATGCAGGGGACTATTTGTCCCCAGGTGGAGCACTTTACATTTCTCAACATTGAACTTCACCTGGTTCTGATCCATCCAACTTGTCAGCCTGTCTTGGTCCACCTGTATCTGCAGTCTATCTTCAAGCATGACCACACTTCCCCATAACTTGGTGTTATCTGTGAATGTGGCCAGTGAGCTCTTCACCCCCACATTGAAATCATTGATGAAGATGTTGAACAGCACTGGACCAAGCACTGATGCCTGCGGGACACCACTGGCCACTTCCCACCAAGATGACAAGATCCGTTCATTAGAACTCTTTGGGTCCTACCCCACAGCCAGCTTCCTACCCACCTGACTGTCTCGCAGCTAAGCTCACAGTCTTTTGATTGCCTTGTGAGAACATCGTGGACTATCAGATCAAAAGCTTTTTGGAAGTTGACGTATATAATGTTAACCTCCTCTTATCCAGGTGGTGAGTCACCTGATCGTAAAAGGAATGGTCACAGCTAGCTGGATTCCATATATTAATATTTGTGACCACGTCTCCTAGAAGACAGAAAAAAAAAATATTGTCTGTATATCAGTTTGTTTTATGTGGAGCAACATATTAACCCAGGGGGCAGCAAAATTTCCCAGCAGTAGGCCAGAGTGGCCCACCTTGGATCTGAGGCAGGCAGTGCTAGGACTTGGCTACCACCACTGCTTCTCCCTGCCATCACTTTTCTGGACTACCCAACTGCATTGCAGCATGGGAAAGCTCCTTGCTGCTCAACCATAGTATGGGTGAAGCCCTCTGCTGCCAAATCTTAAATGTGTTGGTTGCGGGTTGCTAACCTTTTTATTAACCTATAGATTGTAGCTGAAGTCATCAGTTAAAGCCAATCAGTATAGACTTTTTTCTATACATCCTACTAGTCAACTGCAGGGCCAATTATGCATTTGAAAAGTTGTCTAACTGTACCTCATATACACAGCTGATCCAATAAAAGAGAACCTTGTCTCTCGCATCATTATAAAAATGTCTTAGGGCAAATCGTCTGACACACCTGGCCCTAACTGTGGTATTTGTTCTTATCGATCTCCAGTTAACACAAAGAGGATGCTATCCTCATGAAAGAATTGACAGATTAGAGAACAGATTGACACATTGGCTGATTAGAGAAAAATAAGATAACAGGCAAGCAACTTTTTTCCTAGATTCATATTTAAGTAGGAACTGCTGAGCAATATACTCCATTTTGTCACTGGTGATATTTCTTTATGAGATGATGACTCATCATTGATCTTTGCTCTGTGTTTATGAAACAATTCTCCTGAGAAAGGAACATAATCTGTATCTGTCTTATTAGTGTGACAAGTTAAGAAACATATTTCAAGGAACATAGCTCTGTTTTTATTTGGGCATTTTAAAGAACAATTTCTACCTCTCATTCGAGATGCTCATGAATCTAGCCTGCAAAAATTCTGCTAACTTTCTATAAGCTTTGAAAGCATGTTTCATTTGGAGTGAATGAATGATTCTTTGCCAACAGACAGCTGTAAATATATAAAGCATTCAAGCTTTTTTTGAGGCATGACTCCAAATGCCAGCACAAAATCAATGATAAAAATCAATACTGTATATGTGCAGTACTTAATCATTTTTAAAGAAATTATTTCACTGAAACACAATGGGCATGATCCTTAGCAGTGTAAATTGGTATACCTCCTTCAATTTCATTGGAAGTATACTATTTTATATATGCAGGGCATCTGGTCCACTCTGTTCACTGATGTGCTGTGAAACTACATGTGATGTGACTGTATTTATTGAATTGATTGCATTACTTATTTAATGTGTTTATTTTTTATTGGGAATGAACACCCTTGTATTTTCTAAAACCTCATAATAGATTAGGTATCTTTCAAATAATGTACATGCATACTGTGTGTGCTTCATGGGATCTCTGGTATCTACTTGACACTTATGGGATTAGAACTGATCTCCATGTTTCATAATGCATAAATTATAAAACAAATTAATTTGTAGTGTTTTATCACTGATTGCAACTATTAATTTCAAGTAATAACTGGGAGACCATTTGTAAATTTGTATGTTTACGTATCATTACTTTAAAAGAATTCAAATAGAATAAATGCACAACTTCACGAATATATTTTCTTCATTGATTTTACATGTACAGTTCCATTTTAATAATTTAGGAAAACTGATAAACAGACAAATGTTCTGTAAGTATATACTATTAATGAATGGAGGTCTTAGAAATGTTAAACATAACCTCAGGACTCTGCTAGTAAGATGTTTCTGTTGAGAAAGTGAGATTGTTTTGGAATTGCTAATCATTTACTCATTTATGCAGACCACACTCAATGGTACTGCTTATTCATACCACTAGTTTAACTAATGTGTGTGTGTGTTACTTGTTTGCATAGGTACTAATGAAAGGAGTTTTCAGAGTAAAGTGGACAACCCCTCTGGATTCACTATATAGACTAACAGCACCTATTGTGGGCACTTGTCATTAAAGTTGCCTTAGTGACTAATAACAAAATAAGAATGTGTCTAAAATTATCAACTCCTTTTACTATAACAACAAATAGATAATAGGTAATAATTTAAAATTGTAAAAGCAAAATATTGAGAATCACAATACGGTAAAAACTGTGTTAACTGTCATTTTAGTAACCAGCATACTCTACTAACCAGAATTTCTGCCTAGCTGGACACACGGGAGGGAGGTGGGGGGAGGGGGATACAAGCTTGCACACAGTGGCTGCCGCCACTGCCCACCACCCTGTTCTGCTGCTACTCTATGTGCAGCTATCGCCACCCTTCTGTCCCTAGCTCCATGGGTGGCCACTGCCACCCCCACCTCTGCTCCACCACGAGTGAAAAACCCCTGCCTCAGATACCAACACCCCCCATTCCCTGCACATGCCAGATAATGGAGCTCTTACTGTATATACATTATGTTGTTCCTTCGCAGAGGATACACTGTGATCAGCTTTGCACAGTCTTTGAGAACTCCTAGTATTTTGAGTCCATGAAAGGGAAACAGGAAGTGTAGCTGCTAATGGACACCTCCACTCTGGTTCACATCTTATTGCTTTATAAACAACAAAGTGTGTACAGATGAGTTTCCTATTGTTGTCATGTTTCTATGATTCTGTATCCTTGGAGGTTTTAAGAGTTGAGTAATTGCAAAACCTTGGCTAGGATGATATAGTTGAGGATGGTCCTGCTTTGAACAGGGGGTTGGACTAAATGACCTCCTGAGGTCCTTTCCAACCCTAATTTTCTTTGATTCCATGAATCTTCTCGGAGGCTTCCAGTGGAATTGCATATAGCATGGACTCCCCCATACTTACAGAAGCTGATTGCTAGGGTCCTATTTCTTCCACTGGGCACTTGCAATACACTCAGCATTGTTGCCAGCCATCACCATTTCCCTATTGAGCATGCTAAAGAGTTCTCACTGACTTTTCAAAGATGAATGCAGTACCTACCCATCACTCCATGGGGCATGCTCAGGTTGCATTTTGAAAAGTTCCCTCATACAGTACAAGAGGGTTATAACAACTTTGCACAATTGGGCCTTAGATTATATGTAGATTAGATTTTCTACCATGCATTAAGAGCTGGCTGGGTTTTCAGAAATAGTGAGTGACTCAAATTGACTTCAAGTGCAGGTCTGAGTGTTCACTATCTTGGAAAAATCACAATAAGATATAATACACCATATAATATATGAGGAGGACATTAACATGTTTACATTACATGTTCAAACTGCTTTGTTCTTGGCACCATGCATTTGAAATTGTAGTCCCAGTATTTCATTAATGTAATGTTTTTAAAATGTATTATTATCAATCTAATCCTGCACTGGAGAAAACTATTAAAGATGAGAAAGTATCCTGGTTTTCTCTGCTTTAAAAAATCCCCAGATGGATAGATATATATATTAGTGGTGTTTCATTCAAATCATGCACAAATGTGGTTTTGGGATTACTTTTTTTAACAAAAATTGGGGATTTTTTAAAATCAGAGAAAACTAGGATCCCTGAAGATGAGGTAGTTTTGTCTAGGTAAAAAGTGTAGGATTGCATTATCAGTGTAGTGTTTCTTTCTTTTCTAAGGTACGTAACCTGGCTATTGTTGCATTCTGAATGATAGCTCTGTTTTATTTCCTTCTTTAAACAGTTAACACTTCCTCCAATTTGCTTTGTCTTTAGCTAATTTTCTCTGCTGTGCCTGTGACACCTCATTTATTATCAATTGGTACAACCTGGATCTAATACCTTGGCCAATTATTGTACAGAACATACTGAATCAGGTCATACAGCAGTTTTTACTCTTGGGTGAAAAAGATAAAGCAAGGTAATTTACGTACCATACAACTCATCTGTGAATTATGATCAGCTACAATTTGTATACAAGTAATTAACTTCCTTAAAATATAAGGTTTCCAGTGGTCATATTTTGCTGTATTTCACTCAGAGACAGATTTCTGTTGGTAATATAAAGAATATTCTGCCTATGTTTCTTTGAATTTAGGCAAAGTGGAAGGATTAAGGATTGTGACTAATCCTTGGATCAGACTCCACAGGCATAATTAATTTAGAATAATTATTAATAGTATGCACTTTCTTATTAATAAAATGTGCTGGGCCATTTTGTTAAAACTCAATGACACAGTATGGCCATAGGTTTTAATGTTGTTTATTAATTATAATAATAACACATTGACTATTTTGTGTTTGGTCCTTTCTTCCCTATAAGTTGGTCCTTTCTTCCCTTTCAGATGTTTACTTCAGTGTTAAGGACAAGAAATATGAAATGTTCCCTTTGTAAACGATACATTCATAGTAATGAATACCAGTAAGTTTTTCACCAGTGCATACTGGCCTGAATTAAAAATCTTACCAAGTGCCAGTCATATCTCCCTATGCACTTCAAAGAGAAACTGGGCTGTGATTAAATGACTTTAATGTGATTTGAAAATTCAAGAGTAGTGACTCCATATAATGCACTTCAGCCACCAGCAATCTGCAGAGCTAAATGAATATGTGCAATATGAATAGATATTTTATTTCTAATGGTAGTTTGAATTTGGAAGGTATGTTATGATTCCAGTATGCACAAATGGGAAACAACATGCCTTGGTCCTACAACAGGGAACAAATATATTAATTACTCATTTACTGGAAATGGGGGAGGGAGGAATCTTTAAAACAAGACTTTGTTCATTCAAGGGCCGGTCTGTTAGGAAGTTGCTTCTTAGTCTGTTGAACCCAGGCTATGTAGTAGCTAAGGAGATTTTCATGTATTCAGCAATTGCTAGAGTGCCGGAAAGGATGAGCCCTATCTCATTTCCTCTAGCCATGCCCCCTATACTAGGTGCCCAGAGAGAGAACAACATGGGATTTACTTTGCTCTGTAGTGATCCATTATGTACCCTGCTATGCTAGATGATGGGGATACTCTGTGCTGCTGGTGTGAAAGCAACTACATTGCAGTGAAATAGTGGATATATCAAATTTAAACAAAGCCTTAGAAACATGTCAAATTTGAGATGAAATACTGGCTCCTAAGAACTTGAAGGCAACAATTACATTAACTTCCTCAGGTCAGGATTTTGTTCAGAGATTAACAATGGTCTACCTACCTAAAGAGTCTAGTATCCTTACCTCTGCTATTTTGGGATCCATGTAGACATAGACCCATTTGCCACCTTTTTCCTTATACAAAGTCATGTAAATAGGCTGTGTGTAAAGGTTCTCTGCAGAAGTCATGGTGATTAGAATCTGTCTTCAAGGCAGTGGACTGCTAGCTGCAGTCACTCCCAGTATATAGCTGTGCACAAAAAGGGAGGACTCGGCACACTGTTGCAACTTACTTGCCATTTTATTTAATACGGTGATAGAGTATACATATTCCTTGTACCTGTATTTTTTTAAAACTCAGAATTCTTACTGTAGTGGTTATTTAAAGCTCACAATAATATAGTATAACACTTCAGTTCAGCATGAGGGCCTGACCTTCAACTCCTTGTTCAGACAAAACTCCCATTCAAATTTAAAGTAAAGTTTGACTGAAGAAAGAAAAAAAAAACATATATGTGAAACTCCTATTCAAGGGCAAGGGGTAGATTGAACAGAAGGAGTTCTAAGCCTGGCATTACTGTTCTAGAGGTTAGTTATTGGATAAATAGAGAGGATTAGTGAATCGTTTGTTTTATATATAATTCTACAGAGTAAGAAAGTAGGGGAACCAGCTACTGTTACCACACATAGAATTATAGCAGCTTTAGAACAGCTCTACTGCTTTTCTAGAGCCCTTAGGTTCCTCTGTGTCAAGGTTATTTTTCAAGCAAATAACTCTTTTTGTAAGTTGGTGATTCTCAACCAGGGTGTTGAGCACTCTGGTCCCTTGAGATCTCGTTAAGGCTGCTTCAGGATGCCATACAATGCTAGCACTGTGTACAAAGATGATTCACAAGATAAGCCCAGCGATGTCAAACAGAAGTCTACAGTGCTAATATCTTTTTGATCTTCTGTGGTTTTCCTGGGTTTTCTGTAGGATGAGAATTGCTTTATAATTTTTCTGTAGTCAAAAAATGAGCAAAAACTGGGAGCTGGCATTTTCTGAGGGGGGTCTTGAGTCTATCAAGGGATGCCATGAGTCTAAAAAGGTTGATAACCACTGCCATAAGTAAAGGTTGCAGGAGTCAGGCCCAGCATGCTATAGCACATGTTTAAAACACGAAGAGTGAGTGATTGATTTCCTATGGCTCTTGTGCAAAAACCTTCTGTATTAGAAATAATTATATTTTACAAAGATCCTATGCTGACTTTTGGGAAAGGAATGCTTGATAGGAGAAGCACATATTTTGCATTTTCTTTCCTGCGGCTTTTAGCAAAGTTTTCAATAGTGCTCTCAAATGTTTGGGTATCTCGGTTTTTTAATATCCATTTTTACTAAGGCCCATATTCTCAAAGTTAGTTAGGTACCTTATTCCCATTGCTGTCAAGGAAAGTTAGGCAATCAAAAAGCAGAGGTGCTCAAAATTAGTAAATTTTTGGAATTTAATATCACAATGGTCTGAAAATATTTAAATGATCTCACTTTAAGCCTGAGAAATAGGTTCTACATGGGCATTTCTATACAAACCTATAAAATCAGGGTTAGTATTATATTTAAGAAAGCATCTATATTTAAGGAAACAAAATAAGTGATGGCATTGGGTACAAACACATTAATTTGACTTCAACAGTATACAAACTTTAAAACAAATTTGATAGAAAAATATAAAATGCAGCATAGTTTTACCAAAAGGTATATCAGTTTGACTGTTATTTTTCTTTGATAAAATGAATGATTTTTCTTTACAAGGGAACTGCGGTAAATCTAATCTATGTATAGGTACCTACTAAAATTGTTTGAGTGTTTTCAGCAGAAAATGCAAAAAATATGGGCTCCACAAAAAATGGGCTTGCTGCAAAAAACAATGCAATGGACAAATGAAAACTTACTGGCAAGCAGAAAAAAGGGCAGGAAGCTTTGCAGCCTTGGAGCATGGGGAGAAAGCAGGGAGGCAGAAATGGGGGGCAGCAGAGGCAAGCATGGGATTGCTGACAGCGGGTGGCAGGGAGGCTGTAAACATACAGCTCCTGCCTAGCTCCTTGTGTGTGTGCACCTGCCACTGACAACAAGTTGGGTCAGGGCTCTGCAGATCCTGGTGCAGCCTCTTGCAGCTTCCCAGCTGTCTGCCACAGCCAGCCCAGACCCAGGCCCTAGGCAGACCCCTGCTACCAGCTAGCAGCTGCGTTGGGGTCTGTGGAGCCCCAGCCTGGCTCCTTGCCAGTGGCAGGTGCATGTGAACCTCAAGGTGAATGGTGGGGAAGGGGCTGGGGCTGGGGCTGTGTTGCACCAGCTGCTGGCAACCGGGGCTCCATAGACCATGGTGCAGCTCCAAGCTGCCTGCCACAGGTGATTTGGGACCCCGGTGCTGCTACTTGCAGCCTCCCTGCTTGGGGATGGCCCAGAAATGTGGCTTAATAACCCTGATTAAGCCTGGGGAAGCCATTAATCCATGCTTAATAAAGAGTGGATTAATGGCTTCCCTGGGCTTAATCGGGATAATTAAGGCATGGTTTTGGACCATCTGGCAATATGCAAGGAGGAGCAGAACTGCTGGGGTCTCTTGGGCAATCAGAGCCATGGGGGGCCCTGCCACAATCAGCCCACAAAAACGGTGGACAGCCATGTGATCTGCCTGCAAAATAAGCCATCTGCCTTCTCAAGTTCACTAGACCCCTACCTATGTGAACTTCATTAAGACATTAGCTGTGGCGCTACATTAATCTGGAAAAGATGGGAATAGTGCAAAAATTGTAAAATGCATTAGGAACTTGCCAAAGGGAACATGACAGCAGGTAGAGTTGAAAGGGGAAGTGCTGAGCCAGAGATAACTGACTAGTGGAGTTTCTCAAGGATCGGTCTTGAGACCAATTTTTGTTAATGGTATTGGGATTAATGTAATTTGCTGATGATACAAAGTTGGGAGGTTCTATCAAAGCAAAGTGGATTGGTGTATCATATAGAAGGTATGACCTTGAACACTGGATTGTAGAAATGGGATAAAATTAAACATGACAGGGTGCAAGGTTATAGCCGTGGTTGGTAAATGGATGAGGAGAAGGACCTAAATGTAATAGTTGATAGGAGAATGGCTTTGAGTCACAAGTGTGATACCAGCATGAAAAAGGCAAATCTGATTGTAGGACATATAAGGACAAATATTTATAGTTGAAACAGATAAATATTAATGTCTTTGTACAAAGCACTGATGAGGCCTCATCCAGAAATACTGTTTACAATACTGTATTCATCCATGTTCAGGAAAGATGAATTCAAACTGGAACTGATATAGAAAAGGACAGCTAGTATGAATAAGAAAGAGAGTTTGTCATCTTGTGAGAGTCTGGAGGGCACTCGATGTCCATGCAGCGATGGGAGCTCCCCATCTGCCCCTGCTTTACCCCCTCACCTCTCGCCAGGTGAAGCGGATTGGTGCTAATCCACAGTGGGGGCAATATCCGGAAGCCAGGGGTGGAACCCCAGGAAGGCAGAGAAGGACGAGGGAAGAACAAGAGAGAGAAGCCGGTAAGCTGGAAATGCGGGGCGAAGACGGGGAAGATTGGGTAAGCCGGTGGTTGGACCCTGAAGATGTGGTGGCACCCTCGCTGCAGGAGTGACGAGGAGGGTGGAAAAGGCAAGGCGGCAGAAGGCGGGCCAGGGAAAGACCCTAGGAGTGGCAGAGGTGGTGGATCTGCCTGAACCATCTGCAGCAGGATGGGGTTTTTTTCTCTTTTTTCCCTCTCTCTCTCTCTCTCCTTGCTGCCTCTCCACCAGCTAGAGAGCCCCAATCAGTGCCAGACATTCTCCCAAGAAGAGGAGGAGAGCGGGCACCCAGAGGATCCCCATGACTGGACCAGGAGCAGGTAGAGAACCCCAAGCTGTGAGGACTGCGCCCCTGCCCAGCTGATCGTCCCAGAGGGGATTCCTCTCCCCATTAAGTGGTGCGCACCATCAATTAAGCCCGACGCGCCATCAGTTAGGCCGGCATAGACCTGATACAAAGTATCTGGGAGCAGTTCAGAGTGGGGAAAGTAAGCCACTGAAGACTCCTGGAAAGGGGGCAATCGACCCCAAGTGCAGGAACCAGACCTTGATGATGTCCAGAAGATAAGCAGGACAAAGGTCATAAGATTTCAGTGAACCCAAAAGAAATAAAGCAAACAAATTAAAGAGATTGGTTTATGTTGGTTCTTCCCGCACATACATTTTTGGACTCCAGGCACTGGGGCAGCCCCTACGATTGATCCAGGTGTGGGACGGGTAGTCACCACTTTCCTTTTCATAAAACCTCTTTTTATCATCAAAGTCACGGCAGGCGGGAAAAGAATGGGCACCAGACCCCACCCAGATCGACCATAAGGGACGCAGCCACCCTGAGGGGCCAGTGAATGCCAGTAGGACATAGGGGTACATGTCCGTATCTGGTGACTACCCAACACATATGAAAAAAGACTAAAATGGCTTGGACTTTTTATTAGCCTATGAAGTTTAAGAATGGACATAATTGCATCCTATAAATATTTGGGAGGAAAGTAAATATTTAAGTTAAAGGATAATGTAGACACGAACAAATAGACATAAATTTGTTAATTATAAATTTAGGGCATAATTTAGAATAACATGTCTGTTGGAAAAATGATGTTCTGAAACATCCTTCCAAATAAGAACACTGGAGACTGACGACCTAAGAAGTTCTAAGATGGAGCTTGATAAATTTGTGAATAGGATTATAGGATTTAGTTACCAGTGATAGCAAGGGACTAACCTCGATGACCAAGGAGACCTCTCTCAGTTTCATGTTCCTTCACACTTATTTGTCTTGGATACTTCTTGTATTTTATACTAGCTATGGTTAGATTTTTACATGTTTTGCAAATCACACCCTTTAGGTATACTTCATTTTTCCTGCAGTGCAACATAAAAACAAATGAAGGTGTTCTTTTTAAATGAAAATCACTTCTAGACTGAGTTACTTTAGACAGGAAAAAATAATACTTGATGAATTGCAATCCCCCATAAGCAGAGACATATAATGGAAGTACTGAAATATTTTAGCTTATGTAATGTCAATAGTCAAGCTACGAAGAGTTAGAATCTTCTAAACAGAGTCCTACTTGTGATTGAAAATAGATTGGCCTCTGAGCCTAAGTAAACTCTGTATATAATTAGTATGCAAATCTCACCTGCTCTAGGGTTCTTCCTCTTTCAAAAACTATGATCCACTTAGTGTTTCCTTGTTTCCTGTGAATAATCTCACCCAGGAGGTTTATTTTGCATTCTAATTTACTGTGTACCTGTAATTTTCAAAACCAGCTGTGCTGTTTTAGGTCAATATTTTCTTTAAAACACTAAACAAAGAAATATTATGATTTCCCAAACACATAACTGAAAATAAATATGGAAATTTATTTTTTTAATAGTTTAAATTATTCCCATCTGATATTAACCTGTAATTTCTAAGCATCTTTCATTAAGTTTTATCCAAAAAATACAACAGACTTCACAAACTCCCCTCTGCTTTGTGATCAGTTCTGTGCCCAACATAAATTTGATTTTCTTGCTTAATACTGGAATACAAAATATTTACCATCACAGTATTGAATAACAGATATTATATCTTTAAAATCCAGTCCTACGCCATGAAAAAACTAGGGATTTAAACATTAAGTTGAAAAAGGGTAAAATGAATGCCTCTCAGGAGGTGTGGGCCTAAATTCAACTCTACCTTTACATGAGTAAATAGTGCTTATGCATCTAACTTTAACTTTAGCCCACTTACATGGGTTCTACACCATGTCCCCAGTAAATTTTGTAACATGGGAGCCAAAGGAAGGAGATCTCTCCTATCTTTTAGCTAAATAGCCTAGCTGTTGGGGCATTTGCCCAGAGTGGAGGGATATCCAGATTCTAGGCTCCCCTAATTCAGAGTTGTTGGGAGTCTACATCATCTCCCAGCAAAATGCCCTAATCAGCAGACCATGGACTAGGTTGGCCAAAAGCATCCTCCACCAGCCCACCTAGCAGCCAAAGAGAAAAGATTAGCGGGGCTAAGAGAGTAAGCCAGAAGGAGCTTGATTATGTGACTTAATTCAGTGAGAAGGAAGGGGTTGCTGACCCCCACCTTTACATCTACCACTGTCTATCAATTTTATTCAAGGACCATTACATGCAAAATGCAGAAACATCATATTGGCAGGAGCAGAGACAAGAGTCAGAGCCTTTTCCCTTGTAAAATCAATGACCCTTTTCCTGAGCCAAAGGCTCTTTCTTTAATTTCTGTAATTCCCAGCCCCTGGAGGATCTGGCACTTAGCATCTCTGGATTTTAGCTTCCCTGTCTGTAAAACGTATCTGTCTTTGCAACTCATTGAAAATGTTTTGATTAAATGTGCTGTTTATGTATATATTATTATTATTTTGTGTTGGCCACTGACTGGAGGAACATGGGAGGAACATGGAATAAATATATTTTATGTAATTAAAGTTATTCAGCACTTACCAGAATCAAGATATTTAAAGATGTGATGATTTATAGGTCAAAAAAATAATGGCAAACCATGTTTAAATGACATTTGTTCAATAATCGGTATTATTTTGACATCTCACTGAGCCACAGTCAGGCTCCCTCCATTTTCCTGCCCTTCTGGCCTCACTTATATCTTCCTTTCTTGGCTGACTAGTGTACCAGCTTGAACAGGATGACTGCAGGGTGCTCTCAGCTCTGCTTAACATATAGTTGGATAGTTAAGACACTTTTCTGGGAAGTCATAGATGAAGCTTCAAAGATCTTCTGGGTGAGGGAAGCTTAAAGTCTGTGTTGTTGGAGTTCTGTTGAGAAGGTGTTGCTTTCGTTGTCCTGAAAGGCAACATTTTAGAAGGATACTTCCTGCTTATGGTTAACCTTAGAAACCTGATGTTAACCTTATGGCTTTACCCATACAAGTTCATGCCTCAGTGCCAGAACCTTTTCCCACCCAATTACTAAATTACTAATTTAAATCACTTTGGTCAGAGTGCCACGTCATGTAGTCTGCAGAGCTCTCCTGGGTCCAAAAATTTGGTGGCAGGGCGGCAGTGGCACTGCTTCCCAATTTCAAAATCCACGAAGCCCTTGGCCCTGCACACTGGGTTGGGCACCTGATCCCAGTGTGCAGGGCTGGGCATGGATAACACTGGGTTCCAGGGCCCAATCCCTACATTCAGGGGAAGCACCAGATACTAGGGGCCAGTCCCATTGTCAGGGTTTGGAGGAGGTAGTGCCTTCCTCCCAACCCCCACCCCCTCTCCAGGGCTTAATCCTCACACGGGCAGGAGGGGGCTTTGACAGCCCCATGGTCTGGGGTGCAATCTGGACTGCAGACCAGCCCGATGCCACTTATCTGGTTCCTCCTCCCTGAGCCTGCTCCTAGGCTTGTGAGAGCATCTGAGAGGATTGGATAAGGAGAAGGAACCCACCTACTACTGTTGTTACCACTGTCCCAGGCTGAGCCTGACTCCCTGTGGTTGAGTAAAAGGTTGAGCACCTTTTACTGACATAGGTGATACCCTGTTAAACTTTCAGAGAAGCAGAAGAAATAACAGACATCTTCAGCAGGTTGGAGATAAGAGCAAATCCTGCCACAATGAAGAAGAGGGCCTTCTACCACTACCTCCAGTGTATGATTATGGTTATGGTCTGGCTATGGTTTTTAGGATTTTGGATAGCAGACTCAGACTATCCACAATGCAGTGAAAATTGCAGTGAACCAAAAGGCAGGTTCCTCAGGCATGCATGAAGACAGAGCAAATATAGGAGAGGTAGTGATGGATTTACCTTACAGAAGGGAAATGCTGGAGGTCGATTGTGTCCATTCTTCAACTGTATTTAAGTATATAGCATGCCCTGTGGTGCTGTAAGAAACAGCACATCCTTAGCTTACAGGGATAGAATTGAGGGCACTGGGAATAGAGGTAGTTAAGTGACGTATATTGCCTTGAAAGCTCCCTGTCTTCTCAGCAGTCCCACAAGTCTCAAATATGGAATACATTTATATTTCCCCTATTACCGATTTACAGTGAATAAGCCACTTTTTGTGCAGTCAGCATGAGGCCATGCAGCTGTTGTACACACCAGAAGACCAAGTTAAATTTAAACTGGAAATGGCCTAAGGCAACAACTTCATCGAGTTTTAACTTTTCAAGTCTCTCCTCCTTTATGGCCTCTTTTAGCTGCCACATTCAATAGCTCTTCAGAGACAACAGGGCCTTTTCAGGTTTGGGTTTCAATTAAACTTAGATAAAGGTTCTTTTTAAACAAATACTCAAACTGGAATGAATCCCATTTGACTCAGAATCACTGCAGAATATAGGATCGAGCACTGGGCAAATAGAAATGCTCCACTCATAGTAGAGTCCCACTGTCTGTCCTAGCTGCTATGTTAAGCAGCATTTCACAGATTGATATACAAATAAGGTATATAATAATGTAAGCTTTGTATCTATGCTGTATCACATATTAACACCATATTAAATTAAATATAGTAAACTATATGACCCTATGTTAGCACCAGACACAAACAGTCTATTAATCAAACAATAGAAGCAAATTAGAACCGTAAGTCTGGATATTAGTCATACAGGCACCCAAAAATTTTATTCAACTATATTGGTTAAATACACAGGCATAAAGGAAAATAAAAATAAAATAGACAAAATGTGATATTACATGAGACTTCAGCTGTCATAATTTGCTTTATACTGCAATGAGTTAGCATGAGAGATGACATTCAGAAGTGTAGTGTTATGCAGTATAAATCATATGGCAGTTAGTGTAATTGCTGGAATTGAGTGAGAGGCCCTCATTCCTATATGGTATTAAAGAAATCTCAGTTTCCATCAAAGTAAAAAAAATATCATGGTACTCAGCATCTCCCAGGACTGGGCCTTAAATTAATTTAAAGGAATTTGATCCTTACTGTGGCAAGGAGTTAAGTGAAGATATAAATTAAAATAGGAATAACCTGCTTTAGTCTGTGCCCTTTCATACCTTTCCAACCCTAAGGAAATGGGAAAACAACAAGCTGCTTCAGGGTAAAAAGGGGCGCCAGTTACTTCATGGTAACTTCTCATGTGCCCACTTTTACCCTTTGGTAAATGAAAACAAAACTCTGGTAGCTTAGCCATCAATGCAACAGAGGCTGCCCTAAATTTTCAACACATTCACGTAGTCCCCAGATCATGAGATCAGCTTAAGAATGAGATGGAATGCTCCTCTCCAACCCCCTCCCCCAGTACATTATTTCTGTTTACCTTCTAATTACTAAGTCTTTATGGCACAGTCGCTTGAGTTTTTAATGACTGTACAGCAATGTGAAGGATAGAAATTGTCTCTAAAAGTAAAGCTGAATTCAGGAGGTGAATTTCCCACCCCCCAAAATAAAATGAGTTCAGGAGCATGAGGTGAAACGTCAACACTGTTGGTCTCATAATAAAGTTCAAACGAATTGGAAATTCTGGGCTTTTTCATTTGTGTTTCTTGTTACCCTTCTTTCTTTCTGCATTTTGGCATCTGAGTTGCATCAAATTCATATTCCCTTAGATTCAAGGAAATACCTCTGCTTTCAGATCATGGTGCAGGTGCAGCAGCCATGGGCTTGTTTAAGTTCCCAAACCAGGTAAGGATTTATCTCATCCACAACCCTCAGAGCCCTCTCTCTTCACCTCTGTGCTCAGCAGCATGTCCCCTCTCCTCCTACTCCTTCCTCCTCTAGCTGCCACTGCCACTGTCCCTGCCTCCCCCTCAGTGGCAGGGGGAGCTCAAGAGCCAATCCTGCCCAGATCCAGCCAGCCTGCACAGGGAATCAGGCTCAGGCTGGGACAGTGGTAGCAACAGTAGTAGGTGGGTTCCTTCTCCTCATCCAATCCTCTCAGGTGCTCTTACAAGCCTAGAAGCAGGCTCAGGGAGGAGGAACCTGACTGCTGCTGCCACCGCTGCCATTGTCCCCAGCTGAGCCTGTCTCCCTGTTAATCCTAGTTGGAGGGGGGCAGGAATGTTTCTGGAGCTCCCGCACCTCCAGGGCTGCTCAGGACAATGGCAGCAGTGGGTAGGGGAGGGGGAGATGAGAGAGGAGTAGACCTGCTGCTGATCACATAGGGGAAGCAAGGGGGTACTGAGAGTGGTGGGGAAGGGACATCATTACCTGCTTTGGAGACTTAAAAACGTCCCTGGATGCTGCTCCTGCAGCGTCGTCTGCATCCAGGTACAGGGGTAGGAAATTGGTAGGAGGAGTGCAGCCACACTTGCACTGCTGGTGGTTGTTCCCGCACCCCCATATAGAAAATCCTGGATTTGCCCATGCACCAGTGTAACTTCATTAAATTCAGCATGGTACTATTGATTTACTTACTGTTATAAGTAAGAAGAGAATCAGGCCTTTTGTTTTTGTATTCCGTTACTTGTTCTTTAGAGGGTTAAGCTCAGTAGGGACAAGAAAGTGATCTTGCATGCTATCATTCTTCTCTCTCTCTCTCTCTCCTCCCCCCCTCGTCCCGCTTCTCATTCTCACATTGAAAGATAGATATGGATAAAGGACTACTTAAGGCAGGTTCCTCAGGCATGCATGAAGACAGACCAAATATAGCAGAGGTAGTGATGGATTTACCTTTTTCTTGCTGTTAAATAAATTATCCTGAAACAAGCCTTAGTCGTCAGTGTCAATGAATAAACCATATTCCCAAAGCTGAGTTATCATCATTGATAAATGTGCACAAACAAGGAAATGTAACCTTTTCCCATTAATTTCAAACTTCATTATAATCAAACAACAAGAAAAAAAATCAAAGGAAACATCCTCTTTTAAAATGAAAGTTACTGAAGTGGCAGGGATTTTAGTATCCCTTTTTCAATATAATACAATGAATAGTATAATGGGAAAAATGTTGGTAGTTTGCCCTCATTATTAGCAAAGATCAAAGCCCAATGAAATATCAATTGGGGAAGACATGTAGGATCAAATGATGCATTTTGACACTTAGAACAGTCTTGGAGTCATATATTTTAGAACAGAACAGACTATCTGTATCCAAAAGAAGAACTGTAAGCCCCCCCTCCCTCCTTGGAAATAGCACTGAAATGTTTTCATTTGGGCAGACTTTCAAAGCTGGGCCTAGTAGTTGATCCTGCACAGAGTAATATAACAAGAGGTGACCACTTGGAACTCAAGAATGGCAGCTCACATCATTCTCTGCTCAGAGTGCAGACCCTGATAGTTATACATGCACACAAATGCACCTCTTGCTCCCTCTTGCTCCTATATGGGCCAGCACAAGTCCTGTATACAAATCATTTACAGCCCGCTACCACTAATTTAGGAGATATGATGTTGGCACAGGTGTGATTACAACCACAGACTTCCACATTGCCAGTCACAAGCCAAGTCTCTGCAAACAGTCATCTTTCTAATTTACATTTGTAAATATTAGTTTGAGCAGAAAAACCCAACTTTTTGGAATAACATGCTCTTCTGAAGCATGACTCAGGTGTTTGTCCATCCACAATATGCCATTTCCATTTAAACAATTCCCCTGAATATTTATATTATTTCTAGATCCAAAATTTAGAGAGTGAACACAGATTTTTAGCTTCTTTTTTCATGTTTCTTTTTTCATGCTTGCTAAGTTCATGTGAATGCCACAAAAATGACAAACAAAGAGATACCACTTTCAAATATTCACAAGGAAAAGAAATTATGTTTTTCTTCTTGATGTTCTGGTTTGTTGTATAACTATAATCTCTCTTGCTTTGTACTGTATGTGTAATAAACGGGGTTTGAAATTCATTAAATACTTTAGCTTCGCTTTAGCTATTAATCTCAGTAGCCATTTATTGGTTTGTATGCCACAAAGCAATGAAGATTATCCCTTAATTAATGCCATTGAAGGGTTCAACCACAATATGGTTTCATAAAGTAATCTTGTAGGGAGAATATTATATGATTTATTATGAACTTGATATAAAATACAATAGTACTAGAAAATATGTAACAAAAAGAATATTTGTATGTAAATATGCAATGTACAGGAATTAAATGAATACTGCTACACTTTTTTGTAGTTTTACACCTCTGACTCTTTTCTATGTGTAATAGCTCTCTAGAAGCCAACTGAAAGAGAAGGGGAAAGTAGATTTAACTGACACTTTTGGGAAACAGGTTCTAAGACATTTTCAGAGATTCTTTTGAAATCCAGCTTTATTTTGAAGCTCTCTGTTGAATTCTGGAGTAAAAGTTTATGATGATATGTACACATTCATATTCATCTTTCTGTATCATATATTTGTGATTTAGTGGACCGAATTCCTAATCCCTAATTTCAGTGAACACAGTAAAACTTCAGTGGAAGCAGAACTGGATTCTCACTGTGGTTCAATCGTATGTTGCAAATGAGAAGATAGTAAATAGATGTGCTAGGACCATATATTTAAAATCAAATTTAAACATGTTAATAATAATAGGCAAACACGTATTCCCACTCATTGGTATCCATTGTATGTAAAAATTGCATCCAAAGTACAAGTGACATTGAATACTATTTAGTTTTGGTTCTTATTTTTCTCATGGGCTATGCTCAGTTCCTGGTCTGATTCTTGGTCCCATTCCCCACATAACTTTCCTGCTGATGCTGGAGTCTCCAGGGTTCCCCTCCCTCTTCCCTCTTTCTGTTGGCTTCTACTTCCTGCCCCTGTCTCTCAAGGCCAAATGAGCCCATGAATGAGGGACTGAGGGGGATTCAATGATGTAAAATTGTGTGGAACATGGGGCATGAAACTGTACTGCTGGTATGACATGGTGGGGAAGTGAGCACCTGCAATGCTGCATGGTGCCTGGGGGGCAGGCTGCCTACAAGGTGTGTGGCTGGGGGTATATAGCCCTCAGACATTCAAAGTCTGGACATCCCTGTCACAGTGTTTATATTGGGAAAACTTGTTGCATGAAAAAATAGGTTAATTAACAAAATGAAATTAGGTATCTTTGCTGAACTTGTCTATACTGGTTAATTTAGGTAATTTAGGTAATTTTGGGGAAATTTACCTAATTTGGGGAAAAAAATCATGGAATCATAGAAAAAATATGGCTGGAAAGGGCCTCCAGAATTCATCCAGTCCGACCCTCTGCCTGACACAGGATCTTCATCCAAACCATTCTAAACAAATCCAGTGTCTAACCTATTAGCAGAAGTATGCAATCTGCCCTCACACAATCACAAGATATAATGTCCTAACCTGCCAATAGGTAAAGCAGGGTGACCACAGTGGCCAACATCCTGCTCCTTCAAAGGTTATTAAAATACATGTGAGAGAAAGAGGGCAAGAAAGAGGACCATGCTAAGGAAGGCAAAACACCCCACAGCCTGTACCAATCTGACCATAGGGTAATATTTCCTCTTGACCACAAGTGTGGTAATTGGTCTGACCTTGGGTTGAGGGGAAACAGCTTCTAGCAAGGAATCTCTGGGTTTAAGTCCCATCAGGAACACTGGCACACCCCAGTCAAAAACCCCATTCATGGCTGCAGCCAAAGCCCAAAGCTTCCAAGGAAGGCAGGGTGGGGAGGGGGGGACACACCCCAGTACACATAGTAGCAGGAGGGGAACCAATTCTTACCCAAGCTCTTCTTCAACACCCCGGATGGTGGAGATTACCCAACCTTCCTAAGCAGTCTGTTCCACTGAATCACTGTTCTAACAGGGAAGAAGTTTTATCCTGGATACCCAATCTAAACCTACTTTGCTGTAACTTCAAGCCATTGGTCCATTTCCTGCTTTCTGCAGGAAGAGAGAAAAGGTGTTTCCCCTCTTCTTTATTGCAGCACTTCAGGTATTTGAAGACTGCTATCATGTCCCCCCTTCAGCAATTTTTCTGCTAGCTGAACATGCCTAGCTCCTTCAGCTTCTCCATGTCTGACTTGCCTTCCAAGCCCTTTATCATTTTTGTCACTCACCTATGAACCCTCTCTAACTTTTCCACATCCTTCTTAAAATGTGAATCCCAAAACTGCATGCAGTACTCTGGATGAGGCCTAACCAGTACTGAGTAGAAAGGTGCTGTCACCTCCCATGTCTTGCACTTAACGTTTCTATTGATGCATCCCAAAATAACATTGGCCTTTTCTGCAGTTGCATTACAGTGCAGGCTCATATTGGGTCTATGATCTACTAAGATGCCCAGTTCCTTCTCCACAGTGGTACCATCCAGCCAGGTGTCACCCATTTTATTTTTATTTTTTTGATTATTCCTCCAAAGGCATAGCACCTTGAATTTGTCAGCATTGAATTATTAGTTCCAGCCCAGCTTTCCAATCTACCATGATTCTTCTGAATTGCACTCCTGTTCTCCAACAAGTTAATTCCAACATCCAAATCATTAACAATCAAAGTGAACACCACTAGGCCCAGGGCAGACCCCTGTGGTAGTCCACTCGGAACCTCCTGCCATTCTGATATGTATCCACTTATACTTACTAAAGCCCTACCAAATTCACGGTGGACATTGGCTGTGTAGAGGCTCCTTTAATCTTGCAGGCCCCTCTTCCCCCCAACACACACACACACACATACACACACACACCTCCCGCCAATTGGTGGAGGAGCCATATCACTCCCTCTTGATTAGCAGGGAGGTGAAAACCGTGCTTTTAAATATGGCACCATTTCTACCTCCCAGCTGGTCAGCAACAAAAAGCAGGGCCACCAGGACCCCTCAGCCAATCAGTAACTGGGGGGTTGCAGGGGAACCTGCAAGATTAAAGCAGCTGCTGTGCAGTGTACTTCCGCCATGAATTTGGTAGGGCCCTAAAAAATACTTTTACTCGTGACTGTTGAGCCAGCTGTCTATACATCTTATAGTAGTTCTGTCTAGCCCACATTTCTCCCATTTGTTTATGAGAAAGCTACATGGAACTTTAAAAAAATCTCCTTGATACATTCCAGATTCACTATATCCCCTGCATTCTCTTAATCCACCCAGGTAGTCACTTTGTCAAAAATTAAGATAAAGTGTGTTTGGCACACTCTGTTCTTAATAAATCTATGCTGGCTGCTTATCAGCCTTTTCTCCTCTAGATGCTTGCACATAGACTGTAATGTTTCTACCGTTTTTTTTTTTTACTTCTTTTCCCCTTATCCACATTTTATCTGAATTTATCTTCTATGTCTGAATTTGGTATGTATACAAATGTTGTGCTCTGAAATAGATACAACATACAAATTATACAGCTGGATGTGCAGAGTAAAATAGACATTTAGGTTGCTAATATTCTTTTTATAAAAAATCTTGCACCCTTACAAAGCAGGCCATAGTTGTTTACTCTTTTCGATGTACAGATATGGAACTGTTACTCCCAGGGACTCAGGGTTAAATCTGCTAAGAGACTTGACCATTGCGATGCTTGGTGCCTGGCTCCTGCAGGATAGTCTACACCCTGAGTTAGGTGTCCTAAGCTTTATTTCTAGATCAGAGGAGGTTACGCACTTCAGAATAGAATTCACACTAGCCCCCATATATGTCACTGACCTTAGGTCACATAGCAGGAGTTGTCTCCATGATCTTGAACACAAGGGGTGTTTTTACAAGTGCTTCAGGGGTGAAGGAGGTTGGGAGGGGTGCCTTAATTAAAAAAGCTTTGAGAGCCTCTCTAATTAAAGCACCACAGTGTGTTGTGTATCAGCATCCCCACTCTTCAAAATAATGGTGGGAGTGGTTTAACTAAAGCTTGTCAAATTTGCTGCTGAAATTTAAAGCCCCTGCTGCACCTGAAATGCCAATGAATATTAATCCACCTCATGGTGTGATGGGAACAGTACCAATTCACAGTGGAGAAAAGAAATTTAAAGCCCCTGCTGCCATTTTGAAGCATGGCGATACTGATACATGAGACACGGAGACTGGCTGAAGCATGCTAATTAGCACATTCCAACAGACTCAATTAATCAGAGCACTCTCCCCTGTACGTGTATATGCACTCAAAGATAGCATTTTTCCCCAACCATACTGGGGCATTCAAAGAAGAGTGGGGGTAATATGTTGTTTCTTTTATGTCCCTAATCTTGGGTTAAGGGCTATACAGCCTTTGATAATTGTAGATCAGCCATAATGGAACAAAGGGAGAGATTATCACAGATATTCCCTTTCTGATTATTACTTGTAGTTATTACTGGTCATTACTTTTTTGTTTGTTTTAGATGTCATCCTTATCTCTGTAGGTAAATTAAACAGTGTGTGTTCTGTCCAAAAGTCTGCATATAGCATTATTAATTAATTAATCAAATACAATCCTCAAGATAGTCCTCATAAGCTTTATTAAATCTCTGAGCTTTGTAAGATATTTCAAAGCTCCTCTGTGGATTTCATGTAAAACCTAATATGTCATTAATCTAGACAAAGGAATGCAGAGCTTAAACTAAAAAAAAAGTTTTCTCAACTCATTATAATACCTTTTCCTTATACAAACAATTAGTGTTGAGTTCTGTTTTGTCTAATACCAGCATGGGACAGAATTGTAACCTTTTTGTGATTACATTGCCATTAATACAGGATGACTTCAGTATATAAAATCAAGCATATTCAGAAGTCATTCTTGTTACATAGGTGTAACATGAGTCCAGTCCTGCAAGGGGAGAGGCGGACCCTTGTGCTGGAAAAACCCCCGCTCAATCTTCTTTTTAAAGGATTGGGGCTTGTAGGCTACATAACACCTGAAATCATAATTACACACATTCAGCAAATATTAATGAAGAACATTACACAGCCTAAATCAGGAAACAGCATACAATGGATTGAGAATAAGGGAGATCTGTGCAGATAATGAGCTCTCCTAAAAGGAATTGGAAAGCCAAAGTACCTATGCTCCTCTTTCAGTGTGTGCAGAGATTTTTGGATTTTGCAGAGTGTCTGGTAATGGTAGCAAAATTGTGTTCACTGTGAAAGCAGCAATAGAGAATCAAGTATCTGTATATAACTAGTTGGCACCAGACATTAAGTCTGGCTCAGACATGGGACTTAAATACAATGTACCTGATGTGCTTATGTAGCAGGATTTACAGGGCATAGAGCTATGTAGGACATGCACTTTCCATTTCTATCTTGTATATTGGCAGGCAAGGTTCTTGGCATAGATGTGATATCTTTTATTAGACCGACTGAGTAGTTGGGGAAAAGATCTTTTTGAGCTTTGGGGAACAAGAGCCCTTCTTCAGCCATAGGGAGTCTGCTGTTCTGAGATCTCCAATGAATGAAAGAAGCTAAAAGTGTGACAGGATGCCAGTGAGAATGTAAATAGGTGGAAATTAGGAAAACAAAATCTTGCATATTGGTGCTCAAGTAAATCTGTCCTTTCCAAGCAATAGAAACACACCAGCTTCACCACTAGTTGTTTTTTTTTTGCTGTCGTAGAAGAACAGACCCTTTTATTACTTAAAAAAATCCATCCTATGTGCAACTTCTGTGTGAATTCATGAGTGTTTTTTTCATGTTTGTTTGATCTCTCACTACCACTCTAATTCTTACTGGACTTCTCGTTGACCGCAAAGAGGTGTGGATTTACAGTATGTACAGGGAATGATAATGACTATTTTAACAACTGTAAGCAGCTAAATGTTCATATTTGAAAATACCTCATAAATAATGGTGGGGGGTATTATTAATCATAGCATGTAATAATTTTAACTTGTATATTTCTGGTAACACGGGATCATAGGAAAGTAGGGCTAGAAGGGACCTCACAAGGGCATTTAATCCAGCTCCCTGCTCAGGGCAGGATCATTCCTGACTCAACATTCCCAGCCAATGTCTGCCCAACATATTCATGAAAAATTTCCAAGGGCAGTGATTCTACAAGTTCTCTAGGTAGCCTGGTCCAAGGCTTGACCATCCTTACAGTCAGAAAGTTCTTCCTAATCTCCAATCTAAACTTCCTCTGCTGCAGTCTGAGGTCATTACTCTAATCCTGTCCCCAGTGCCCACAGAAAAAAGCTATCTCCATCCTCTCTATACTCACCCTTCAGGCATCTGAAGACTGTTATAAATTCCCCTTCAGTCTTCTTTTCTCCAGAGTATAAATAACCCTAGTTCCTTCAGCCTGATAAGTCTTGCCTCCCAGGCCCCTAATGACTTTTGTTGCTTTCTGCTGGACTCCTTACAATATGTCCACATCCTTCTTGGAGTGCGGGGCCCAAAACTAAACAAAGTATTCCAGGTGAGGCCTCCCCCATACTGAACAGAGCAGACGAATCACTTCCCTTGATTTGCAAGCGACACTCCTGTTAATATAGTTCAGTATGCTGTTAGCTTTTTTTGCAACAAGAGCACACTGTTGGCTCATATTCAGTTTATGATGTTAAGTAACATCTAAGTTCTCTTCTGCAATACTGCAGCACATCGTGCTGTTCCCCAATATGCATGTGTACATGCACCAGTTTGTATTTGTACATAGTGCAGTTCAGTTCTGGTTTGAGCTAAAATGTTTTGAAGTCCTGAAAAAATTAACATTGATTTTAAATGAGATTTGGATCAGGTCTTTCATTTTGGTATGGAAAAGAATTCTGAAGTAATGGAAGACTCTTGAGATCAGAGCTGGCACTAGAGACAGAATCAAAACAGCATGTAGCTTGCTATCTGAAATGACCATGAATATTAATCCATCTCATGATGTGATGGGAACAGTACCAATTCACACTGGATAAAAGAAATTTAAAGCATAATTGTAAAGTCTATTTGATCAAATTGGTTAGCAAGAGACAAGATGCACTCAATTGTTAATGTTGTTTTTGATATGTTAATTACTTAAGAGAAGAATTATGACAGTTTAATTATACTGTGTACATTTATCATAATGCAACTGCATAACATCTTTTTGGGCTATAGTCAATAAAAATGCTGTAATATTTACCTGAATATGCTTATTTTTATTTTGAGAGTTTGAATGTAGCATAAAATACAAAAAGGCTTGGTCTATTTAAAAGAAACAAAAAGTTGATGGCTTACAGGTTTGTATTTACAAGCTGTGGGTGGTTTGTAGCAAGTAAGCTTGACATCAGTCCTGTTTCATAATCGTAGAATCATAGAAAATGAGGGTTGGAAGGGACCATCTAGTTCAACCCCCTGATCAAAGCAGAACCAGCCCCAACTAGATTATCTAAGCCAAGGCTTTGTCTAGCCAGGTCTTAAAAACCTTCAGGATGGAGATTCCACCATCTCTCTGGGTAACCTGTTCCAGTGCATTACTTCCCTCCTAGTGAGAAAATTCTTCCTAATATCTAGCCTAAACTTCCCTTGATAGAACTTGAGATCATTGCTCCTTGTCATCTCCCACCACTGAAACTGAATAATGATAATACTGAATAATTAGATAATGATAATGACTGAATAATGATAAAACTGAAACTGATAATACTGAATAACTGATCAAATGAAAAAGCCAGTAGTTAAAGGAAGTGAAATTTACCCCAGTTTGGGGATTTAGGTAAATCCCTATGCACCAAAAACATTCTATTTAACCCCACTGCACAAGATTTAGGTTGTCTTTGAGAGCCTCATGCTGACCCTCCACCATGTAGTGAGTTTTAGTCACAAGGAATAGTTTAGAGGATACAAAACACTAAGTGTTAATGACTTTTCAGTGACAAAATAATAATGATTTAGAGAAATCTTTTCAATGTACAGCTTTTTTCCTATCTGAGGTTATATGTGTCTCTCTAAATTCTGTTTTGATGGTAGTATTCTTTGCCTTCTCTCTTGTCTTGTGTCAAAGTGGAATTCCAAAGCCTATTCATACAAGGCTAACAAAAGAGGATCACTGAGTTACTTGCCCTTGTATTAAAATGAAATTGCTCTCAGACAATAAGCTAGCTAGTTCCTACTCAGGAAACTGGTTTATCAGGTGTGAGGTTGCCTAGAAATAAGTCACCTGGGAAGAATCTGTTAGGGTTGATTAAAAGGGCAGGGTCTACTTTACTCCAGTTGGGTTTTTTTAGGAGTTGAAATTGAGGTGAGATGCTGTGTAAGCCTTATGAGGTAGAAGTATATCCTGCTTTCCTGAAAATGGTTGTATTCTCAAGGGAAAGGTGAGTCAGAATGATAATTGTATTCTGGATGTTTGTTGTTTTCTAAATAATCTAATCCTTCTTTGACTTTTTTTTTATTGAAAGAGCAGTTGTATTTAGAAATGTTGTGCAAATCTACATGTGATGTATCCCTGACAAAGTACACTTTTTAAATAAGAAAGCTCACTTGTACCTTAATTCTAAAGAACACAAAAAAACTCCTGAGAAGGCTTGGGGAGGTATATCTAGTTTCAGAACCTATCTAGTTTAGCAGTCCTTACTCATAAATGCTATGTTAGATATTTATATTTGGATTGTCTAGAAACTAACCCCAAACTAAGGGCAATGCCAAAGTCTGTTCATACCCAGCAAGCTAAGGGCACAGTACTTGAAACTGCCTCAAAACAGGTACTAATGATATCTTGTGCCTTTCATAAAATGTTGTCCAGCCAAACAGTTTGAAAATTACAGACACTTACCCTTTTTTCTGCATATCTCAGAGTCTTATTTTTAACCTCCCCAGAATGGGCAGTAGTTAATGAAATTACTTGAGCACTACAGCTGTGTTCACTTTCTTAAGTACAGCTGTTCTGAATGGTAGAAAGATTTGTTAGAGCTATCTGGCATAGTTGTGAATATAGTGGTGTTTTGTGGAAATGAGTTCTTTTCCTTTTCCTTCGATCACACATCCATAGGTAAGAGGTTCACTTGCATTTTGAGTGAGATATTTTTGTTTTTTCTGTGGAGAAAGCTATCTGCCAAGGTTTATGGGCCCTTCATTCTTAGACGCACAAGGCCAGCTGTCTCCAACTATTCAGGCAGCTCTGGTTCAGTGTGATGCGAAGGCAGATATACTTTTTTAACTTTAAACTTCTTGGTCTTGAGAAATTTTGAATTTAGCTTAACCCAACATCCATGAAAGGCAAAGGACGCTACCGGACAACATTAGTTCTGCATCAACAAAGCTTTCATTGGAAAGAGGTGTGTTTTCTTGTAGGAGCTGGCAATCACTTAACAGTTGGAGCTATTATATTGTTTTGCTCTTGAGAGCCTATAGGGGCTATGTAAATACTGTATGATTCCTAAATTTTTGTATATATTTATTCTCTTTAAGCAATGATCATAGCTGTATACGTTTCCAGTATGTAGCTACAGATGAGGGTAATAAGGAATTGGACATGTTTGGCATCCCAAAATCTTGATGTGTGAAGTTACTACATAACATGCATGAGAACTGGTGTGTGTTTCTTCTTCTCCAACCCATAGACAGCAGCATACTGCTTCCATTTCCAACTTTATTTCACTAAAGAGGGCTTGTTTGTCATGCATCAGCGACTTAGACCTTCTGAAAAATGCTCAAGTCATGATTCAATCCTTAGAACTGCACAAAACAAACCAAGCAAACAAATGGAATGTCAAATTTGACAATGGCTAGAAAAGCTATTTTTGAAGAGCGGGGGGGGGCTGTATCCTGGCCTCCAGTGACCCCAAACTTGGAACCTTAGTGAGAACTACCACAAGATTCACTAGACTTCACACTTCAAGACGATATAAGAGGAGTTTGTGTAATCTACATTGGTTTTTTTTTTTTTTTGTAGACCAGTATAATTTATGTGGAATTGGGAATGGGCAGGTTATCCTAGGGATGCTGTTCTCTGTAGGCAGTCTCTTAATATGGTGACAGTAGAATGGGTAATAATCTCTTTGCCTTTTAGCAAATGCCTATCCCAGGATGAATGGAGATAGGTGCAACATAGGATGTTGTAATTTATACCAGTTAGAGGTTCATTCCAGAGTCCTCCTGGACTTAACTTCACCTAAACTGATGGGGATTATCGGGCCTAGGTTTTTGCCTCCCCTGCTCACACTTTTTCTTTACATTAGTGAAGCACTGCTTATGCCAGAACAAACATGGTGTCTGTCTATGCCCTCAATATACATGTGGATGTCAGAGTACTTGGTATAACCTTTCAGCCTTCAGCAGGGCAGGAGTCCTTGCCCATGTCTGTGCCAGAACCGACACTTGCTCTAATACAGATATGTAGAAACTGCTGGGGAGTTGCTTAGAGGGGGGAGTCATGTGGGTTTGTTTTCATCTGTTTCCTTTTTTTTTTTTCTCCAAAATTATATGCACTTCTGTCATTTTGAACCCAAACTGATGATTTTAGGTGATAACATGTTGGCCTGGAAATAACCCGTGTCTTTTCTTACAATTTATGAGTTTCAGTTATGTCTCCCACTTGTTGATCCCCATTGCCATTATTTTGGGGGGCAGATCCAGGATGTTGTTTGTGGGTTGTTGTTTTTTTTGTTTTTTTTTTTTCCCCCCCTGACCCAAGAACAATGGGGCAGTCCTGCACTGAATCACTGAGTGTCATGCAGGACTCATTTTCACAGATAGGGTAGCGTGATGCAGCATGGGCTGTCTGGCGCACACAACAAAATTGCATGGTATCCCAATTCTGGGGAGACTGCACCTAAATACAAAATATTAAAGGACCTGGATTTTCAGCTGGTAAACTGGCAGCAGTGAAATCAATGGAGCTGTATAGCTTTTTACAACTGAAAATCTGGCTCGAGCATGAGACCACTAAAGAAGATATACCACCTATACCTACTCCTTACATAGTCCTTGAAAGGCTCCTCAAGAGAAATAAAACTAGATTTAGAAACGATGAAAACATCCAAAAAAAATAGACAGTTGCAGAGATTTGTGATAATGATTTATCCTGACTATCACATTCTCCTAGATAAAATAGAAGAAAATTTCTCCCTGCCAAACAGAAGATCCAGGAGCTCTCTAGAAGTTTTAATCCTTCACACGCAGCAAGGAATCTGAACTGAGTAAAGACATAGAATGCTACGAAATAGAAACTTCTGATGCGGTGATGTTGATCTCTTGTGGACTACAGTATTTAGCTTTGCTTCTTTATAGCTGTTCTTTATATGAATCGGCCCATGATAAGAGTGGAGCAGACACAGAAAATCTGTTCATGTATCTTAATAAAGGTTCTGCCTGACAAAATAGTTCTAGTAATGGCACATTTTAACATACTGTTTGGTGATATGCTCCTAGTTTGCTGTTTCTCCAGTGAAGGGACTAACTTAGCTTAATTAGCAAGCAGCATTCTCACTCAGTAGAAAAGAGCTTACATCCTATGTTTTCAAAATCTGCCTTCCTTGAGAATTGTAAAATTTAAATAAAAATGGCAGAAATACAAGCCCCATCCTCTTAAGGTTTGGCAATTACTCTGGGTGAGTTTTTTCCATTCTGACATTTCTGTCTATATCCCTGTCCCACAAAGGATTAAAGGTGGTAGAGTGTTTTGCTTTGTTTTTATTTAGTTAGTCAGCATGTTTTAATTTTCTAGGACATTAGTGTGGACAAAGCAAATTGTACTTTAATGCCTGGTAGCTGGTCAAGCTGAAGCTTAAAGGAAACCTGAGATTTCAACTTGATCACCTAACATGCTAAAGGGCAGCTTGCCCTGTCAATACTACAGGTTCTTAAATGTGGTAGGTAGCGCGCATTCAACGAAACACCATTTCATCTTAGTCATGAATGAGTACTAAGGAATTTACTGGGCAACTTCCTGCTGGCTAGCTAATACTCCTTAGAACAGGGAGGTCAACACAATAAGGAAGGCCTTGTGATGTTTAGAAACAGTATGGGAACAAGAACATGATTTTTCAGTTTTGTTATTAAACATATCACAATGAAACATCTCTGGCAATTTGTCCATGACAAAACTAAGTGGATTGCAACCTGGCATATGTGTACTAGTAGGTTTGGGCAGAGAACAGTTCTTTGAACCTGTAGAGAAAGTTGCATATCTAAAAGAAATAGAAATATTGGCTTGTTTAATTTTTTTTTTTCCCTGTGGGTTGTGCTGTTTCTGTGTCTTGCATACAGTATTATATTTCCACTTGGAGAATGAAAAAGGCTCTAGCATTAAAACAAAGCTGTTTACTTTGTAGTTTATTTGTATTGTTGTTTGCCTTTGCTTTCCTTGACTAGAAAATACTGCTTCAAACTGATGTTTGGCAAATAAAATCACTGTGTTTGGGGTTTTGTTTGGTTGGGGTTTTTTGGCTTTCTTTTTTTAAGGATTTTATTTTGAGCTAATTTAGTGTCTCTAAGAATAAGATTGACAGAACATTGGAAACTGGTGTCTTTGTATTTATCTTCAGAAGAAGTGCATGCACTGCAGGCTTCCATATGTAGTCTTGATAACCTGTCTGTCGTCTTTTCAGAATATCACATTCGGTTCAGCCCACACTTAATCCTTGGACAATCCTTCCTTTCTGGTCGAGTCTGCAAACAACAGTGAAAATTAACTGTGGTGTGTGCCTATACTATAGGTACATGCATCATGGAAATGATGCTTAGCATTTTACACAAATCACTGAACAGACTGATCTTAGGAGGGACTGACCACACTTAAGACTCTAATTCAGATTTTATCATGAGCCAAGGCCGCCTTGCAGTCAGCTAATTTTGAACACAATTGTACTATGACTTTACATGAAAGTTTTTACTATAGAGAGAGGGGGTATATGTATGCAACATAACAGTCTGCATTGGACCAGATCAGACTACACATAGCAGGATGCTATACCATTCCAATTAAATAATCACAATGAAAATTCTAGTTAAGGCTGAAATTCTGTCCCAAAGTCTACTAATCTCTTACTAGTTTCTTGTATAACAGAATATATTTGTTTTAAAAAGTGGGTCATTTGTGATGGTTATTAATATACTACTTGTCTACTGGATAGCTGTCATCCCTACAATGTCATATGGATATGAAATGTAGGTGACCTATTGGAAACAGTTGAAATCTTTGGAACTTACTATCAGTGTTATCTTTGGAAATCCCACATGTCAATTGGAAAGACAGAAGAATGAACACCAGCATTCTGGCTCAAGCAAATACCCCCAGTTTTGCAGCTATGTTTACACTAGCTCTCTAGTAGCAGATCTGTGCTGCTACCCAGTGCCTGCACAGGGGGTAGATAATATAATGACTTTCAGGGAAGGTTAGCTGTGAAATAAGCAGGAGTAACTTTGAATGAGCAGTCATGAACCAAACAGCAGCAGTACTACCAAGATGTGGTGGGAACAGCAGGTGGCAATGCTCACATCCTCAGAGTGCTGTGACATGGCGAATACAGGTCATGACTATAAGAAGCTTGTCCAGCCCCCAGCCATGGAACTTCAGGTCTTCAGCAGCAGAGCAAACAGAAGAATCAAATGGCTGCAAAGGCAGACAAAAGCTGTAGCGAAAGATCTCCAGTTGTCTTGGCCTCCTTGCCGTTGGATTAAGGTCCCATTCTGTCAAGAAGCATGTGGAAGCTGATGTGCAGCAGCTTCTCCACAATGAAAGAAATCACTCTCAGATGTCTTCCACGAAAACAGTTTTGTTTTTGTTTTTTTCCAAGCTTTTAGCTGACCAGCTAGTGATGATGGGAGCAGGATTGTGGGGCCTGGAAACTCCTAGTCATGAACTGGCACAAAAGTGGCAGTTAGAGGAAGGTTGCCTAGCACTTAGATGCGGCAGAAGTGTGATTTGGCAGCTGTAACCGGCTCAGCAGAACCTCTTTAGGATCTGCCATATGGGGAAGGGGCTAGAAAAAGTGCCCTAAACATAATTTGCCTATCTTTTTCCTGACTAGATAATCACATCCAGTGGGATCACCTTTTTAGTGTGGTTGAAATACAGATGCATAATCAGTTTTGAGACCTAGAACATCAGGACCCTCATGGACAATCCTCATAGTGAATGTTTAAACTGCTGCACTACAATGTTATGGCTTGAACTCAGGTTACCCGACACTGACATTGCTGAACTGAGTGAGACCCAGTGAGTGGGAGATGGCCAAAGAATGAGGCAGTGGCTATACCCCCTCTGGAAGGGTAAACAAGGCAAATGTTGACTTCATGGAGTTGAATTTGCCATTAAGAATGAACTCGTTAACCAACTCAATGAGTTCCCTATTGAAATTTAAGAAGCACTTTGACTGTCAAATTCCTAGGCAGTCAATATGCCACTGTCATTATTTTGTATGCCTCAGTTCTATGCCAACCTTGACTAAGTCCTTTCCAATGTTCTGGAGGGAGACAGGCTCACTTTGCTTGGTGATTTCAATGCCAGAGTTGGAAGAGACTCATGCCTCTGGAACAGAACCATCTGTTAGGAAGGAGTAAGAAACATTGACCCCAGTGGCATCCTCCTCTTGGCCAAACACACAGAAGATGGGCTTGCCATCACCAACATCCTGTTCCACTTGGAAAAACAGGTACAAGACATCCTGGCAAGCATTAGCACTTGATTGTGTCATCATTCGTGCTTGGAATCACAAAGATGTCCACATCACTCGAGCAGTGCTAGGAGCTGATGACTGCTGGACCGATCATTGATTCATCTGCTGGGTTATGTCAGTCAAACTGGCTCAAATGCTGGCTGCAGGAGAAGTAATGCTGATGGAAGGTCAATGTCAAAGGATTGAAGGACCTAATTAAGAGAGACCTCTTCCATCAGCACGTAAATGAAAAACTGGTGAATTCCAATCAACAACAATAGAACAATGTTGGCAGCACTAGAGGTGATTTCAGATCCACCATCAACACCTGTGAAGAGATGTTTGGATTCTCTACCAGGAAACACCAATAGTGGTTTCATGAGACTGCTGTTGATCAACACTTGGATCTACTGGTTGATCATAAGGCATTTTGTGCTTGGCAGAATGACGCCAACTACAAGTAGAAGAAATTGAATCCACAATGAGCCAAGGCAGAGGTCCAAAGGAAGACCCCACAATACAAAAAACAGATGGTAGGAAGATGAGGTGAAGGAGATTCAATACCATATGCCCTTTTTTTTTTAGTGCTGCCAAAGCCATCTACAGTCTGAGTACTTGGGGACCAACCCCCTTGAGACCTAAGGATAGAGGGAACCTGATCAAGGAAAAGGAAGCCATCAGTGCCTGTTGGAAGGAACATCTTGAAGACCTTCTTAATCAAGACTGAGTATTCCAAACTTCATCTCTCAACACCCAGTCAGAGACGATCTTGGAATCCTTCCAGCTCTTGACAAGTTGAGGAAAGTCATCCAGCTGATTGAAGAACAAGAAGGCATCTTGAGCAGATGGAATCCCTGCTGAAATCTTCAAATGGAGGTGAGGGGGAAGAGTTTACATCACTGCTCCATGCCCTTATCTTAAGGATCTGGAATGATGAGGAAATATCAGGTGATCTCCAGAGATGCCTTGATTGTGACAATTGTGGGGGGGGGACATTCTCTAACTGGAAATTACAGAGGGATCACCTTGCTGTCCACTAGAAGAAAGATCATTGTAAGAACCTTCCTGAAGAGTTCCCCCTGGAATCTGTGTGAGTTTAGGGCATCAAAGAGGCACAACCAACATGATCGTCACTATTTTCCAGATGCAGGAATAATGCTAGGAACAACATAAACCTCTCTGTGGCCTTCCTTGACTTCATAAAAGTCTTTGCATCTGTCAGGCAAGAAACTCTGTGAAAGGTCCTTCTGAGTTACAGATGCCCATCAAAAGTTGTCCATCTTCGTCTTCGTCTTCGTCATCATTCTTTGCCTGGTCTATGACTGTGTGCCAGGGGTTTTCAACCTTTTTGGAGCAGCCAGACATGGAACTGAGAGGTGGCACTGCATGCGAGCTTTCCCTAAATCTGGCTGGGTAGGTGGTGCCTGCACAGCAGCACAGGATCATATGTGGGGGATCTCTGTTCCCACCCACGTGTACCTCCTAGGGCCTTCTCAAGTACCCCGAGGGGTACACATAACACTGGTTGACAACCCCTGCTGTATGCAGCCATAGGTTCTCAGTAATGGATCTATTGCAGATGCCTTTTTGAGGTTTAGAGTGGAGTTAAGCAGGACTGTCATTGCTTCAACACTTCTTGATGAACCTTACCACCATACTATATCCGACCACCAAAAGGCTTCCATTCTGCGTGGAGCTAAGCTACTAAATGGATATTAAGCTGTTTTAACTTTGGCTGACTCCATGTCAAAACCAAGATTACCCTGACCTCAATCATCAAGCTCCAGTATGCTGATGATGTTGTAGTGTGCACTCACTCAGAAGCTGAGCTTCAGGCTATTGTTGATGTCTTTACTGAGGTGTACAAGAAAATGGGACTCATGCTTAACATTCAGAAGACTAAGGGCCTCCATCAACAAGTTCTTAATGATCAGTCCCCAGCTCTGGTAATTCAGATTTTACCAGGAAACTCCTAGAGAATGTTAAATATTTTCCTTACCTTGGAAGCCATCTTTTGCAGAAGGCTTCCATCAAATCCAACAACCACTCAAAGTACATCCTTTGGATGCCTGAGGAAATGGGTGTTCAAAGATTGTGACATGAGACTCAAAATGAAGCTCGTTTATCAACCAGTCATGATTTTTACCTTACTGTATGTAGCTGAGTCTTGGACAACATACAGAAGACACCTCAATTTTGTAGTACTGTCAATGTTGCCTGCAGAAGATCCTTTGAATCCAATGGGAAGATGGATGCACCAAAGTTAGTGTCCTCTCACAAACTAACATTACGAGCATCGAAGTGATGATCCTCTGACATCGACCTCCTTGGGCTAGCCCCATCATAAATGTCTGCAATCAGACTCCTGAGGTGAGCTTTATTTTCCTAGCTCAGACAACACATGCTCAAGAGGAGGGTGGAAAAAGTGCTTCAAGGACAATCTCAAAACCAACTTGAAAAAATGCAACATCAACTTAGGCTCCCATGAGTTGATCGCTCAGGACCATCCCAAAAGGATTTCAGTACTCTGAAATCTCACTATGACAGCAGGAGATAGAAAAGCAGGAGTGGAAGAAACATTGTGCTGCTAACTGAACCAAGAATCCAGAACTACCTACACTGCACAGAAAAAAAGTGCCCAGCTGCAACAGTCTGTCAATTTTGGGATAGGCTTCATCAGCCACTCTTTCTTTTTTTTGACCTGCAGGTAAGCCAACCATGTAAGACAATTATTGTTGATACTGATTTATACCAGCTCTGTTGGATAAGACCTATTCTAAGAATCCTGACAACCAGGTCCCAAAATGGGTTCTATGATCCCAATTCACTAATGGTCACCACTTTAGAGGTGGGCAAAGAGATTCAAGGACACCTTTTTGAAGCCCAGTCTAAGGAGATGTATTAATATCAGTATCTAGGTAACTTGAGTACTGAACTTGTCCCCAGTGGCACTGTGATATTATAAAAAGGCATCCAATCTTCTTAAGCAAACATGCCTCTCTATGGAGGTTCAGGGATGAAGGAAAAGACTTATGGCTCAATGTTACCAGGATCTACTCCTTCCTGCTAGAGCTACTTGGCATGTCTGCTGTTGAACATGTAAATCCTTAGATTGGCCTCTTCAGTCATCTAGAGACTCACCAGTGACTTCCTTGTTTACCGGAAGACTGTCCATCCTCATATTAAAAGACTGACGATGATTACAATTATCTTAATGTCTTTGGCAATAAGTTCTTTCTGGAGCAATAGAAGAATAAGTTGGAGGAAAAATTATAAGGAAAAAGCATATTGGCATCAATTAGCTAACTCAGGAGAAATAATTGCTAATGTTAGGTATGCTTACAGCAGCACTATTATGTTAGTTATCAAACTAGATCTATATTCATTACTGTCTCTTAACTTGACAAATAATTACTCAAAAGGAAGGGCCTGGATTTTTAAAAAAACATTTCACTTTTTATAAGCAATGAAACTATCAAGCAGAGATGATTGCAAGACGGATTTAAAATGAGTATAAAAAGTCTGTACTAAGATGCCATCATTTTACTGTTAATGCTTTTCTGCAAAAGTTGAGGGTTGTTTGTTTTGGTTTGGGATTTTTGTGTTTTGTTTCTAAAAGCTCTTTAGTATAATTAACATTAACTGTCATTATTAGAGCCTAATCTATATGCAGAGATCCTGAGTCCTTGTCATAAAAAACCTTCTTGTAAACTGCATGACTACCCTATTAAACTCTGTTTTTAAATCTGACTATTTGGATGCTTCTCCAGGTAAAATACATGGAAACTTGGGACTAGGGTAAAGGATATTATAACCGGAAGATATTCTGTAAGAGGAAGGAAAAATGGGTGACTAAAACACTGCTCCAGCAGAAGCACTGAAGAGATTGAAGCAGATATTTGCATCTAGTGAATCTCCATTGGCCTGTGCACAGAGCTGTGGTGTTAATATCATAGTTGAACCAGGTTACAGGGGAATGAAACCATAACAGCACCACAGCCTTTTTACCCGTATCTACAACTACTTAAACCACTTGGATCATTGTCTGAAACAAATGATAGTGAAATGTCACCAAATATGTTTCTTGGGTTGTTGGAACAGAAATAAGGAATGGTCTTGAAGTATTTTTTTTCTATTTGTATTTACTCCAGAGTTTAAATAAATTTCTGTAGTAAAATTCCAGTTATGACTTTTGCTTGTTTTGAAAGCAACCACTCAGACATGTTTTGGAAAAATGATTATTCTCATTTATCTTTCTCCAACTTCTGCTTTTTAATATCAAGTTTTTTACTCCTCAAATTTGTTTAAAAGTAAACATAATTTCCAGAAGAGAGAAACATTATAGTGGCTGTATTACGTATGTCAGTTTGACTGTCTTTCAGCAGCCAACAAGAGTTCATCCTGGAAGATCTTCATAAATATATGAATGCTTTTGACACAAGCAAAATGAGAATATTTTATGTGGCACGACAGTACTTGCTTAACAAAACACACGAGTTCAGAAGTATATTGCAAGTCCAAGTATTACTAACCTCTATTTTTCTGTTAGCCCTCCTTTATACTGCTTGTGCTTCTATAATTCACTGTTACTTCATCCTAATTAGTGGAGTGCTTCCACATACAAAAATATATGTGCATTATTGCTGTAGTTTAGCAAATGTCACTTTTTAAGTCAAGATCTGCTTTATTCTTCTTGTAACCTACTTGGAGAATAATTTCATAAACCTTACACAGGATGGGCTATCATTATTGGGATTTGTCCTGCAGGAGCGCCCACAATGGCTTTCACTTAATTTTTTAACTTCAAAATGCACAGCATCCTATTCTTGTTACTCCAGGATGTATTTACTGGAAGCAGTGAATCTCCATAGTGTAATTGGTATTGCTCCTTGTGTAAATGAGGGCCCATTGGGATTCATAAAGTTCAGGCTCTTTTATTAGATGATGGCACCCTTCCCCGCCCCCCCCGCCCCCTCCCAGCATTCATCTCTGGCCCCTGAGCCAAATACTCTTCCTTATTTTATAGTCAGTAATCTTTTATTACATTTTGGAGTGGGCCACTACCTCCCATTAAGAAATAAGCCCCAATCACTTGTGCTTGTGTGTACCAAAGCTCACTGATTAGGCTATATTAAACTCAACACAGTGTTTTTAAACTCTCTTGGCACGTGGAGCAGGCATGGAGGGGTAGGGGTTGTTTTCTGGTGGCAGTCCTTGGCTTCTTTCAGAGGCTATAAAGACTTGGCCATTATGTCTTGAACTTTAATAACAAGATTTTTAAATTTTATTTCTAGCCTTCTTGCTCTTCATTCAAATCCATATTTGAAAGCACATCTTTATACTTTGTTGCTTTAATGAGTTTTTTCTAAAATCCATGATCCAAGTATAATATTGAGCCACATTTATCTGGCAGGGACCCTTTTTTTTTAAATGTTACTTTCCCCTGTTAATCAATAGTTTATATTTTATTATACAGAGCTATTAGGAGGACATTATTTTTGTGTGCTTTCTTAATGTAACTTAATGAAATACTCATAATTTGCATAATGTAATGAGATGCATAAACAGGCCAGCCCTACCATGCTTCTGTAGTTCAGATGCATTTTGTGAATTCTGTTCCTTTCTAGATAGGGTTTTTATACTGACACTCTACTGGATTGTATCTTTTTAGTAGTGCTGTAAGGAATGGAACTAAGTTCGTCATGTATAGCTCTTGTTCACTTATCTTCTCCCCTGAGAAGTGCGTGTATGCACAGTCAAGTGGACTTTATTTATTTAATCTATTTATTGTTAGGGTTTGGGGGGGCTCTTTTTGGCTTATTTAAATGTACACACTATTCTGTGTATGTTTTAAAGGGGGCAAAGTCAAAGAAGTTCATTTCAAGCAACTTACCACCTTTCTCCAAGTGTAAAGGTCATTATACCCTGCAGGAATTTTTCAGGAAGGTTCAAACTGGCCCCAAGATAGCTCTGTCTGATGAAAAAATATGCTCTGTGAGTCTCACCTTTTGTCTGCTAGTGCTTTTGGCTTAAATATTACTTGCACCTTTTCTTGAATGAGAAGCACTTCCACAAATTGGAGTATCCAGCTGGTAGTTCTATTGTCCTTTATGGGAAAGGCATTTGAAAAATGTAAGGAATGTTGATGCCAGCTAAGGGGAGCTCTAAGCAGATCAACTGTGATGCAGCTTATTTTGTATGTGGAACCTTAGGATGGCTTTCTTCACCTCTTCTGTGCTCAGCTTTGACACCTAGTGCTGAAATCCTAGCCCCACTGAGTTCAGTGCCAGATCTCCTACTAACTTTGTGGTTTTTTTGGTCTAGGATTTAATCTTGGGTTTTTAACTACACACTGAATCATATATATACAATTCTCACATATAGCATAGGTTACTTTATAATGTTTATATATTGCTTTTATAGGATCCATATGTTTGTTTATACCAGGAGAGCTCAACTTCTGGCCCATGGGCCAAAGGCAGCCCACAGAACCTTTGCACCTAGCCTGTGGGCTTCCCCGCAGGTCAGGAAATGTTGGTGATTTGGGGGAAATAGTGGTCACTTATATGGCCACCTGCCCCCCTGCAAATTCCCAAACCCCAAGTCCCACATGGCTGGTTAGGGCCAGGCTGGGCTGCAACCCCTACCCCCGTGGTGCTAGGCTAGCACCCTGCTCCAGGTTTTGAATTGGGACCATGACCCCTTCCCTCTTTGCAGGGCTGGGTTGAGGCCTGGCCATGCCCCTACCCTCCTCTGCATACCCACATGGTGCCTGCCATGTCCCCTTGGACACCGGATAGGGAACACTGCCTGGGGTGGGGTTGTCTAGTTTTGTTTTGTTTTTGTTTTTGTTTTTGTTTGTTTAGTGTTTTTTGAGGGGTGGAGGGGGTTGCATTAAACCGTTTGGTAAAACCTTAAATGATTCTAGGATCAGACTAGAAACTAGGACTTGCTTCTTCCCAATGCCCTCACTAAATTGCAAGCTCTCTTGTTTGTCTGCCCCTATGCCTCTTGCATTCCTCTCTGAACAGTCTTCTCACTGAAGATGGGTTTCTTTAGGGTTTTGTTTTGTCTTTTTTTCAGTCAAGGAGGGCCTATAACCAAAATCTCCCCCATCGTGGGTGAGTGCTCTAACCATTAGATATGCAGAAGAGGAATACTGCTACATGACTCCAGTTTTCTGTACAACTGCCCCAGGCATCTGCAGCTTCCTATTTCCTGGTTCTAAGTGTCTCTGGAGTCCGAGGCATCTAACTTAAGTTGCCTAATTCCACTCCAAAACCCAGGCACTAAAATGCTGATGTAGGGATCTGAAGTAGTGCACACAAACATTCCTTTTTGTAGCCCTTGTCCAAAATATTTAATATCAGAGTCGCTTAAGTAAACCCTGAGCCTTATGAATCTTGTCTGGTTGGGGCTGTGTTGAAATAAAAGCCAAATTTGTATATTATAATATAACCCCATGAAGATTAAATGAAAGGTGAGTATATTCATATGACTCTGGGGAGACAAAGCTGAGTTACGAAGCTTAATGAATATCTCAAAATTTCAATAGATTTAAGAATACACAGGGTCTTCATAAATCTCTGTGTAATGACACTAATATAGGAGAGTCATAGGGATACCCACAGTAAAAGTCCTTAATATTGTCCAGCAAGATGACTATCGGGGGTACAACAAAACATGGCAGAGCAAGTTCTTGTGTGCTTTGGAGAAATCTAATGCTATCTGTCATCAGGTGAACCTTTTTCACATTGTTCAAACTAGAGACCCATCTTATTCACAATGATGTGCATATATTGGTAAAAAAAATTTAGCAGCTGGACCAGAAAAGTTGTATGCAATGTTGTATATCCAAACTGGGTGGGGGGTTTTATTAAAAATAAGCTTGTCTAGGGTAATTTGAGATGGATACAATAGCAGAAGGGGTATGTTGTCTCTAATTTCTAAGCACTTTTGGCATTGGATGTAAGAAAAATCTCTGATTTAGTTGAAATGAAAGTATCTGTATGAACAATTTACCATGAGATAAGCCAAGATGTGAATTTCCAGCATGCCAAGTTACTCTTGATATAATTGCTCATGTGCATTGCTGTTACCCTATGATGAATGTCAAGTCACTTGCACACACTCTCTTTGAGGGGTTTACTTTGCCTAGATATATTGAAGGTAGGAGTATGCACGTAGAAAGTTAATATTAAGCAGTTGAAGTGCTGCAAATTCACATCCTAGTCTATTCTGCAGTTTCAAATGTATTTTAACTTCCGTGGATACAACAAACATGGCTGTTCATGTCTGTTGTCGTCTCTCCTGTTCAGTTTATTACCATTTGAGACTACTGTATCCTGTCTGCAAATATTCCATGTGTTTTGAGTTCATTGAACACTGTCACCCAGCAGTTACTCCCTTTTAGTTTATTTTAAAATGTGAAACTACAATCCTGTGCCTTCTAATGTTAATCAAAGATCCTCGGTCATTTTCAGACTTCAGGATTAATAGGAAATGTTGGAACAGTTTGAAATCTCCTGGTTGCCAGAGAGTGGGGGCTCTCTCTCAATGCAATTTCTGTAGGTAATCTGAGGCAGTTAATTGCCAGTAGATAAAAAATGAATTTGAAACCACCCTTCTACAGCTCGCAGACTATACTAATTGGTGACAAATGCTTTCTCTGAATCTCCTGGGGGGGCGGGGAATTGGGTAAAATGCTCAGTTTTACTATGTTTAGATTTTTGTACATTTTGAATGTCTTAAATATTGGGATGGTGAGGTGATGACTTAAGGGAATCTCAAGACAAAGTCCCAGAAGAGTGCACACCAACTGCAGAAGCTTCCTCAGCCTGATTTGAGGGTTTTTAAACCCAAAAGCCTGCTAAGAAAATTTGTTCCAACTATTTTAAGTTGGTCTAATAAAAGATTCACCCAAATAACCTTGTCTGCCAGTTCTCTTGGAGGAGCTTTCAGCTTTACAATGAGAGGTATTTGAAATCCTAATACGTTCAGAGCTGTTATGTTGCCTCCGTCATGGCACAGGTCACCTAGTGGTTCTACCATGCAAAAAATAGGGGACTGAAAGAAAATTCTTATATTTTGGGATCCACATTCTACTTGAGAGAGGGTGTCTTCATCCATGATACCATACAGAAATCACTATTTTTAGTACTTCTGAATACCAGCATGGCAACCAAACAGTTGTACGTGGAAAACTGATTTTGAATTGATTGTCAGTGAGGATTGGTTTTGTTTCGGGTCCTACAACTTTAAGTATAACTTTTCATTCCTGGCTTCTGAAAGTAATTATCATCATAAAATGAATGCATGATTTTACTGAGGTGGAAAAATAAAGTGATGCACAGAATATGGTATTCTGATCTTTCTTTGTTGCATGAGATCCACTACACAAGACCTTCTATTTTTTAATTATTGATGCTTTTCAAATGCATGCACGTGTCTCAGAAATGAACAATAAAGGAGAAAAGAAGTGGTGGGAAGGGAGATTTGGAAGTGGAAGGAATAGAAAAGGGGAAAAAATTATGCAAGAAGTAGTAGTTTAGTTATCAAAATTTTACTTGGAAATCTCTCCAAATAGCCCCAAACTTTTCAAAGTGGTTTTGTTAGGACTAGTTGATTCCCATAACTTGTTTAATTTCTCAGCTTTGAAAGGAAGGAAATATATTGTTTGGTGTTTAATTTTATGTAAATAAGAATGAGGAGAGAGGATGGAAAGTATTAAATGGAAAAATCGGAAGGTCACACAACTGTGAACTAGTTTTTCAAAGGTGTTTAGGCAATTAAACATACAGATAAAAGCCAAGTGGCAAAAGAGACAAAGTATGTTGGATAACTAACTTCTGTTGTTTTCAACTGCCTAAGCACATGTGAATATCCCATGAGGCAGCTATCTGTATTTCCAAGCACCTAAGCATCTTTGAGAACCTGGCCCAAGGTGAGAATCATTCTGTCATTAAGTACAGGTAATACTTCCTTTGTTTAATCCATTTTTAAGGCAGTTAGGTGTAAATACAGAGGATAACTGGATTAGCTTGTTTGCCTTAAATGTTTTGAATGCATAAGCAGTCCTATTTCATTCATAAACAAAATCTAGAATGCTGTTTTGTACACTTTTTTTTTTTAATGGTGCTCAAATTTACAGCCGAACCTTGTTTGACACAAACTCTGAAGAAAAAATCATCTGCTAAAATAAGAAATGTCATTCATTCTTAAATTTTTACAGTTTACTGTCATGAAATAATTTGTGTAAAAAATGTGATAAGCTACAGCATTTCTTGAATAAATGTGCAGAAATATAGTGCATGTACCTGGTTAACAAAAAGGACTACATTTAGTTTTGAGGTTGCATTTGTTTGCAGATCAATGTTTTAGCGAGGAACCTTTCTTAGGAAAATAACTAATGTTCATGCTTAATACTAGATTAAAATCCAGGTTTCCTGCTTGCTGTCTTAAATTTATGGTTCAAACTGGTGATTTTAAATCCCTTTGAAGTAAATCGGTCCCCTTCTACTTGTGGTCTATCAGACTTTGTTCAGCAGCAGTCTTGTCAGCACCAGTACATGATAGACATCTATTTTTAAGAGTTTGGGGGTCTTCTGCTAGTGATCAGAAGAATTATAGGCAACATCTGCTATAGAATCATTAATAGTTGTGGAAAATATAGCCCTTCAGCAAAATCGCCTTCAGAATGTGCTAGGGGATCTTTAATAGTGACTATTCAGGCTGTGATTTTGTGACCCATCTGAAAAGTGCAACTTCAAGTAAAAATTCCCTCTGACAACATGCTGGATGGGAAGAATGGCAGTCAGTGGGTGGGAAGCATGGCATGGCAGTCGCTAACTGCTTTATTCAATAAATGGATATTTTTCTTAAAATAAATACTCTATCTTGCAGAGATCACAAAAAGAACCTGTGTCCTACAAGGATCAGTGAATAGTAGGTTGAAGAAGGAAAAATATACAAAGGCACTTGAACTGCCACCTTAGGTGACTGAATCCATCACTTGGGTATCGCTGAGTTACTTAAAAACCCTGTCAGCTGCTACCTAAAGTTCTCTAGCAGCTAAGTTTTCTGCTGGCTGTTGTTCGCTCAGCCATTTAAGTCCCCATGCTCCTGAGTTCTTCAGAGCCCTATCAAAACTCTTAAAGCAAGCATTTCCTTTGCTTGTGAGGCCTGCTCTAGCAGGTATTTTCAGAGCAAGGACTTGAAAAAAGGTTGTCCACATCTCGGGCATATATACTAAGCAAAAGGCTATAAATTCAAACAATGCTAAATTTTTCTAAATAATATGCTCTCTTCAATTGTTTTTTAAATGCTTCTTGAATATTCCTTGGAACAAGGACACGAACCTAACCTTTGCACATCCCAGATAAGTGTCCTTACCACCAGCTTTTAAAGAACATTTCAAAACCTTCCCCATCCCCATCCCCAACCTCTTTAGGCATTTTTGCATGTGGTGGGAATGTGGTGCCAGGCACTTTAATTCGCAAGCCACATGAGTGTATATAATTATTTATATAGACTGAGAGCCCCTCTATTGTCACAGGCTGACTGGGCACAGTGAGTGTATCAATTTGGTCGCAGGCCACCTGGGCAGTGTGAATATATCAGCCATTCACAGCTGTTTGGTTTGGGATCGAGGAGGCGAAGTTGGGAGTGAAGCAAAGACAAATTTTACTTATAACAGTAAAGGTAAATTTTACTTATAGCAGTTGTTAACATTTTTGCTGCTATATGTATAAACCATATTTTGCTATAAAGATTAATCCAATAAACAGACGATACAACAATAAAAGTTAAGAGTTGGCAGTGACAATAACAGACAGACAAATTAACAAAGAGTTCCTGCTTGGTTGGCAACTTATCCACAGTCTCTCAGTGCCAGGTACATGCCACGTTGTTTTGGCGAAGATGGGCATCCCCGACGTTGTTTTGGCGAAGATGGGCATCCCCGATCATCGCTGTTGGGTGGGGGGGAGCACCAGGAAAGGTTCCTAGTAAGGATCTGATCCTCGCTCACACTGGGAGTCTGGAGTCCAGGCTCGGAACAACAATGACCATTCTGTTCCATCCTTCCTACTGGCCACCTGAGGTGCGTGGGTTTTTTTGTTTTTGTTTTTTTTGTTTATACCTTATTTTATGTTAATCTGTTGGCTTTAGAGCCACGCACAATTTTACCCTACAGTTGTTACCCTATGGGATTGAAAGGTGTTAGAAATTATAAGAGGTTACTGCCTAAACTTGAGCTTATCCAATAAGCAAATCGCACCATACACTTTAAGGTTTGAAATTAGCATTTACTCTGCCTAAGTCCAACCCATCTAGTTACTTCCTCTTTGAAATCTTTTGCAGTGTGTTAATTATACCTTGTGGTCAGGTTTGTCATTTTGACTGACCTTTTTAAGCAAGAACCATTAGGTCAGCTAAAATCTTCAGTTCTTTTTTCTGGTTCTGCTTCTTGGGGCACACTTAGCCTGATGATCAGTACAGATAGTTAATTTTGACATTGCAGTTATACTTGTGACAGACAAGATATATTTTTTGCGGGTTACAATCTTGCAGGCTTTGCCTTGGCTAATAACTTGTGAGGCCACTGGGGTTAATGAGCAAATTATAGAAAATAAAAACTGGTGCCATGTAGAACTTGGGCCTTACATGCTGGACCAGTTGAGCATGCACTGCATGTGGTGTGTGGGTTAACCTGAGATCCAGGTCCAGCACTAAGGGCTGGATGGACCCCAGAGCTGTATCCTCAACACTCCTGCCCTAGGGTAATTGGGGATTAGCAACCCTCAGCATGCATGCCAGATCATGGCATGTGAAGGCATTTTGCTTGGCATGTGTGCTTGCAGGTGGATTAGAGGGGAAAGGGCCAGGGCTGCTTTGCCACAACAAGGATCAGGCCTTTTGCAGGTCCCCTGCCTCTGGCAAGCCAACCTTACAAGTTAAGGTTGCAGGTGTTTTTGGCACTCTGTCCAAAAACATTGTCAACCCCTGCAGTAGATCTTAGATGCTTTGTGGTGTTAAGTTACCATCCACCTGAGAAGCTGAGGTTTGCCAACTATCTCAGGGTACATATAGCCACAAGAAACAGCTGCAAAGGAGCACCAATGAGCTCCATCTTATAGGGAAAAATGCCTTTTGAAGTAAAAGCAAATGGCTGAGTGACTCTTCCTTACATCCACATGGCTGTAAACTAGGCAGGTTGTGAAACACCCAGATGGAAATGATCTGGGTTTTGCTAGATCATTATATGGTTATTGTTAGAAAGCTTTTTCCAGTACCTTAAGTCAATCTATAGGAAAGAAAAGGACAACTAATAAGCCAATTATGAAATGGCAGAATTAGATTGTTCAGAAAGTGCCCATGTTGCTGCTGTCTAGACAGGCCATATTGCCATATTTAATCCAATAATGCTGATTGGGAGGAGAACTTCTTCTTATTATAAGATGGACTTTCTTTTGTATACCAGCAATCCTTTCCTTCCTTCTCTATTTAAATACAGCAGTGATCATTAAACTGCTGCCAAAAGCAGCATGTGCTCGGACATAGAAACCACCTATAAAGTTGATTTGAATGCAACCCATGCTGAGCATGCCCATCAAACACCTGGTCCATGTTCAGGGAAAATGGGAAACAGTGTTGTTTTGTGTGTGTATGTGTATTTGCTTTTAAATTCACAAATGTTATTAAAAACATACTTATCACCCTACACTTACAAAGCTTTATATATCGAGTATCCTGTTTTACCAAAACTTCATATTGCAAAAAACCTACATATCCAAAACCATACAACTAAATAGAGTTAAACCCTTAAGCAATATACATCAGTTTTCCATGAAATAACCCTTCATAACTCTCTTCATATAGAACCCCATAGGGGGGGAAAAATTACATCAGTAACCACCTGAAGACTATCTGCCCCTCCCATCAGTCCTTTCTGGTTCAGTGAAACAAGTGTGTCCAGTCTTTTTTCCCTCCACTTCTTCCCTGCCTCTTCTCCTATCTCTTACTTGTCCTGATTTGTAGCATTTCAGATCATGCAGTCCCAGCTTCAATCACTCTCTTAAACACCCTTGTAAATACCCAGAGGTTTCTTTCTTTCCATAAACTACTTTTAATACTTGCTAATAAAGTCTTTAATAACATTTCGTCTGGTCCCTTTGGTATGAGTCTATACTGTACCATCTCCTGCACTAGCAACAGGTTTATTTATGTGATGCTCAAAGTGGTGGACCCTTTCTCATGCCCCCTTTGCATATGCAAACTCCCAAAACACATGTCCCACCATTGTCTTCTCCACGCCTCTCACTTGGGGACCTTGATAAGCTTGTCAAGCTCCAAGGAATGGAAGTCAACGTTGTCACCAAGCAAATTCCTCATCACAGATTCTTCTCCATACTCTGTATGCTTTAGCACCTTTTCCTTTCAAAGGCTTGCCTCTTACTACTACACTTATACCATCCATCTGTAATATGCATTTTAACTTTCCTCCTCCCAGTATCTTTACTCTACTCATGACTTGTTCTTTTCTTAATCTTTGTGCTAATGGTTCCATGCTGCACAAACATAATAGTGGCAACAGGGGGTACCCTTGTCTCACCCCTGTATGGATTTTAAAAGCCCAGCTTAGATGCCCATTAATTTGGACTTTGACTCCCTGCTTCTCTATACATTAGCTTTTATCTGACACCAAATTTATCTGGGAACCCCACTTTTCTTAGCACTTCAAATATGTAATCGCGATCCATTTTGTCATATGCCTTTTCTAAATCTAGGCTTGCTATAACTGTTTTTGTTTTCCTTTTTTGGATGTGGGACTGTTTCTCTGATCACTCTAATCCCTTTGGAGATCCTTCTACCTGGTACTGTGTATACTTGGTCTTCACGCATTATCTTCTGGAGGCTTTTCCTTGCGCTCAAAGCCGGCATTTTGCCCATTAACTTCATAGTCCATATTAAGGAGTGTAATCAGCTTTCAGAAATTCCTTCTCCTGTTACTTAGAGTAACACCACAATGCCTCTTAAATTTTGCCCTGCTTCTCATGTTTTTGCTATTCCCTTGAAAACTTCCGCTATGTCCTCCCTACCTATGCCCAAGATGTCTCCATAAAATTCCATAGGCAGTCCTGGTGGGTTTTTTTTGTTGTTGTTGGTTTGTGTTTTTTTTTTTTCCTCTCTCCCCTGGGGGAAAGGGGGTTAAAAACTCCTGCTTCCTTTTAAGCTCATCTTTTCTTCCACCTTCTTTGCTTCCTGCTCCTCTTTCTCCTCAGTTTCTTCTAGTAAAATCTTCATCTTCTTGTCCATTTCATCCTTCTGATATAGCTCTTGCAGGCAATAAGATTTCATGAATACCTCCTCCTCCTTTTCTACCTAGATGCCACCCACCTTCTTCCCAGACTGCTTTTAGCTCTTCTTTTGCTGTCTTCACTCCTAGCTGAAAAATTATTGGGACCATGCGTCATTTTCTCCCACCCAGGGTGCTTGTGCTAAAAACATTTTTCTTCTAATTTTTTCTTTTAGACCAGCTTTCTATCTCTTGCCTTGTTTCTTCTAGTTCTTCCTTCTGCAGCTTCCATTAGCAATATACAATATAGCAATATTAGCACTATAAATCTTTCTTTTTCAGCTCGCTCAGCTCTTTCATTCTTTCCCTGTGGTTCTTCAACCTTCCTTCCTGAAGAATTCTCCTGTCCTCTTCACCATTATTCACCATTCTCTAATGCTCTTAAAAAATATTCAGTGTTCTGTCTCCTCATGATAGAATGAGGGGTGGAGATCAAGCATACATCTTGTAGCAGTCACCCATTTAACTTCCATGCTCCCTTCCTCTTACAGGGCTCTTACCACAACTTAGTCCCACCTTCATCATACAGCATCACTAAATGCTACAATTTGTTTCTTTCTTCCTTGTGTCTCTGTTCATACAAATACAAAGTTGGTTCTTTCCACTGGGATCTGTCCTAGTGAAAACTTTCTCCCTTGCTCACACTTCTCTAAGTGACTCTTATTTGCTAACAATCTTCATGAACTCTCAGAATTTTCATCTCTTCCTTCTCCTGTTCTATCTCCTGCTTCTATTGTGTATTTGAAGTCCCTACTATTATCTGTGATCTCCCTGTGGCCTTACCAATTTATGTGGTCTGAAATTGCTAGCTTTCTAAGCAGAGCCTTCCTCTCCTCCTGCTCTGTTAGTGCATACATGTTGAAAGCTTCTAATTCTTCTTCCTTGACTGATGCTATCATTTGCAGCAGTCTGCCACTGATGAGGTCTTCCACTTGCTTTGCCTTCACCTCTTGATTCTTGAATAGCATTGCCACACCAGCCACTCTGTTTCTTATTCGTCCCTGACCACCAGGACAGTCCCTGTGTTCACCTTTTCTCCAAGTGTTTTATAATCCTTTCCTCCTGGTATTCCACATTTTTGTAGGCATTATCTTCCCTTACTTTATTTTAACATTGGTTTGATCTGTTCCCATCTCTTTTTCTTTGTTAGTATGCTCCTGACATTTAATAGATGCTATGATGTAATGCCATTATGCTTGTTTTTAAAAGAGTCTGTTCCTTTTAAGATTTGCCAGTGGTGCTGCTCACCATGGTTGAGTTCTCCCCCACCTCATCTTCCATGCCTGTTGCTTTTGCAAGCTGTCTGACTGCCTTTGCATTCAGGAAAGCTTTCATTTTCCTGCCTCTGCCACTTCTTGCCTCCCAGCTCACCACTCCCAGCTGGAGCTCACAGGAGTTAAGGGCAGGGAATCTGAGACTCTCTGGCTCAGACTCTGACTCATTCCCCTCATTTTCAGGTTTCTTTTGCCTGTGTTTTTCTTCCTTCCTGTGTGTGTGTGTGTGTGGGGGGGGAGGGGGTGTTCTTCCCCTCGCTGACTCCTGGATTTTTTTTTTTTTTTTTTTTTCCCCACCTCCATTTCTTCTGCTTTCTCCTCCTTCCCCACCTCTGTCTGGGCTTTCTTCTGCTTTCTTCTTGAGCTGCCTTACTTTTATAGATATTATACTCCCCTCTTTCTCCTTCCTTTCTCCTACAGGGTCTCATCCACTTTTTCCCCTTCACTCTCTTACCCTCTTCCCCCCCCCTGCCCTGTCCCTTTCTGATTTTATGCTTAGTGGGGTCTGACCTTGCTTGCATAGGGTTTTGGACACCTACAGAATAGATGTCTCTTTCCCCCACAGTGAGTGGATTTTAGGGATTTCTGGCACTCTGCAGAGATATATATATACCCCTTGTGTTCACGTCTGTAATGTACCATGAAGGGACACTGCAGACATGCTTCCCTCCTTGACACATTTTTGCTGCATTCCTTTGAGTGCCCATGGCATACTATAAAAGTCTGGTGGGACCCCAGCTGGATCATGTATGGGAGTTGCTGCACACCACCTGAGCTCCCCTTTGTTTACTCTCAACACAACTCATGCCTCCTGTGACTCTATCCAAATACCATATTAGTCCCACATTTTCTTTTAAACACATTACTCTACTCTTTGCACATGTAATTCCATCTGCCTTTCTATGTCTTCTGTCTCTAATAAATCTGTATACATTCCTACTATAGTCACTTGTTCCCTTGACTCTTTTTTCCCCCCCCACTATAAACTTTATTCCTTTTAATTTCCCCCTCCCACATTCCTTTCCATATACTTCTTTCAAAAATGTTCATACCAATAAATTGTCAATGTATTTACTGTTCTAGTAAGTAAACTCCCAAGATTTCTGTTTTGGAAAGCAAGCGGGCTAGTGAGATGTTCTGCTTGCACTTTCTGTATCTCAGATGGTGCCTTTCCTATGAACTTGTATCTGTTCATCATCCATCCCATCCCATCCCATCTGCATCTTGTCACTGGTTTAATTATTGCTTTTTACCCACAGTCTCTGATCTTCTATGACATATCTCTTGGTGCATTTTCTGTCTTTGCACCATGCTGCTCCCAGTGGGCCAGCACTCCATTGTGATCCTGCTGCTTTCTGGCTCTTGTCCAACATACCTTCTCATGCTGTTCCCACTCCCCACCCCCTTTCTCCTCTGCTTCTGTTTTCCCTCTGGCCTTGTTCATCTCCCTATCACCCCTTTTGCTGCTGACTCCTTAAGTGAGCCCTTGCTATCTATCCCATGACGGATAGGGGCGGCTGCCCACTCCTTAAGTCCCAGGGCTGGTCAACAGCTCATTAAGGGATACGAACAACAAAACTGTAACACGTTGTGACGCCAGTCCAAAATGGAATCAATGCCAAAGTTGATAGATAACGATGCTGAGGTCAGT
>NW_017728886.1:222853180-222864978 GCF_001723895.1 Crocodylus porosus
ATAGAAATTTCTAGTCCAATTACATCATGCAGTCAGTGAACTGACCATGTGCGTTAGATCAGATTACCTCATGCTCTGAGTAAACTGAGCATGTGCGTTATGGCAGTCTTGATTGACAAGCCTTGGGGTTGAGCAGGGGGCACGTGCTGGGCATGCAGTGGAATTTTCCGCCTGCTAGGCCTGTCTGCGCATGTTCAGATCTAACTCTCTGTGTTATCAGCATACATACGAAATTTTGCTCTGACAGTAGGTACAAACCTGGAAGTCAAACGGTGTGTGTGTATGGAGTACCTGTGCTGAAATGTATAGCAGGTATCATTGGGACCAGAGTTAGACCACAGTAGTCTCCTGATCCCCTCTGCAGTTTCTGCCCTTCTATCTGTCCCCTCCCACCACCCCATATGTGCCTTTACTTTCCCATGCGGCTCACTTCCACATTGTGTTTGGGGAATGCACAGAGCCTGAGAAGGCTCTAACAGTAATGGGAGGGAGGAAGGAAGGGTAAAGAAGTTGGCAGGGCAAGAGTGCCACCTGATTTATTTTTTCCCTACCCCTCCCCCCCACTAAACTTTTATTTTTATTTTTATTTCTTTTTCTCCTGCTGTAACAGTGGGAAAGGGATGAATCCAAGACAACACTCTGATTAGGTTCCGCACCTGAAAAATGATAAGAATTTATACATTTTTTCCATACATAGAACCCAGTTATTGGAGGGTCCTTTTGTATTCAGGGTTATCTTTTTATATTTGAATAAATTTGGTATTGCATATCATATTTCTTGCAAAAAATTGTCAGGGCCAGTTGCTCTTGTTTTGACCCAATATAAATATTAATATGGAAAAGAATTATGTTCATAGCACTTCAGGACTAGAACAGCCGCATTGAATATTGCTAGATTAAAAAGTTAATTAAGATGACATTTATGAACTGGTGGCCACTTATGCCATGACGTATTAAATTCTCTAGCAGCATCTGCAGCATACACGCTAAAAATTCAACAAAAGTGTTTGTGGTGGAACCAAATAAACTCTGTTGCATAGTGCTGATCAACCACACTGAGCTCTGGAGAGGTTTACTTATTCAATAAAGACACTGCTATGATAACTTATTTAATCATTCTCTGAGTAAACATATTTTCTGTTGAGATTTTGCCCTTTCAGTATTACTATAGCCACGTTAATTTAAATTCCTTTGTAATTATAAACCACATGTTGTCAATGACGGAAAGATTCAGGTCATTAGCTTTTAATTAATAGCACAGACTGATTAGCAATGGTTGAACACCATCAATGTGACTTCTTTATTCTACTGAATGTGTACCAAATGCTCTAGTTGTTTAGAGGAACCTATACCACACAAGAACTTTACCATTTTTCATCTCTATAGCATTTGAAAAAATGTGGACAGTCAGCTAATATTTGCTTTTGTTAAATTTCTGTATAATTATAGCTGATCCTTAGCTAAGTATTTTTAACATGGCTGCAATGAAAACAAAAATCTGAAAAATGTTCTAAAAGCAAAATTAAAAGTTAAAACAACGTCCCAAGATACTTTTAGCATAAAATAAATGCTATTTGTGGACTGTGGTTTCAGACTGCTATTGAAAGCATTCTAGCCACTAAAGTGCTTAGTGGCCCTGTCCTGTAAAACTTGCCCACATTGCTGTAAAGGTTTATCTATGGGTTAACTTCAAACATGTGAGTTATCCCATACATTTCAATTGAATTCATCATATATTATCTTTTTAATCTTAATGGGGCTATCATACACTTAAAACTTAAGGATGTGGGATTGCAACCCCAAAGTGACATAGGGCTTCTCTTTTCTGCTTCTTTTGATTCCTCTAACATTCCCTATCAATTCAGGCATGTTTGAGCCCTGGTTATTTTACTGTACCTGACTTAGGATGAAATAAGGAGAGGTATAAGAATTTTATAACCAAACAACAAGAGCATGAAGTATACACACTGTTTAATAAAAATTAAAGATAAGTGATGGTCTCCAACAATTTTAGGAGTTAGATTGCCAGAAGAAATATTATGAACAGCTTAAGAGCTCTCATTCCATGTTCATTATGAATAGGGGAAAAATACTCCCCTACATACTAGCATTTTTATATTTGTGCTTTACTTATTTTAATTTCTGTGATTTTTTTTTTTTTCCCATGCAGGAATGAAGTCCTGTAGACATGACAAAACCATTACATATGGATAAAGCCAAGTTCATATAGCATGTTTTATCTAAAATTTAACTATCATACATTAGAACTGAATCCAGTGCAAGTTTCACCTGAGAAAAGTCTTGTTTTATGTTACAAATCTCTTACATAATTGTGTTTATAACTTATCCTTCTTTACATTTAGGTGGTGAAATGCTGTCACAAAAAGCCTTTGCTCTTTATTCAGCTTGTGGAAGCTGTTTACTGTGAAGTATATTAATAGGGAAGTAATACTATAATTTTATGGCTACATTAAAAACAACAGTAAAAGTCATCTTTATTTTGTGCCTCTGACTCTCCTCCTAAGATGCTTTTGTGATGAGCGTAGAAAAGCCTGTTAAATTTATAGCAAATCTGATGATAAGGAAACTTTGATTTTTTTTTTTGATTTTTTTTTTTTTTTTTATAGAATATTTTACATAATTTAGTTGGCAATTAACATTTTAGCTTGTTGAAGGATACCTTTTGGTAGTCCTGCAATCTGATCTTATTTAACAGTTCAGTCCAATGTAGAAAGGGAAACAACTATCATCATAACAAACGTTCTTTCTTCAAAATTATTTTATTAAAATTCAGACCCAGAGCATGAATGTACTTTCCTTTTAATGAGTGTGTTCCCTGTAACATGGTATATTACAGCTAGTGCAAAAATCTGAATTCCCATTTATGCTGATGATTGAAAAATATTGGATTCAATGATTAGGAATTCACAACTTGGAGCTATTTGAGGTTGTGTAGAAATTGAAATGCACTCTGCAGGAAAAAACTACATCTTTGCTTGAAATGAATTCCCTGCCATTTAATTGAAGCTGTAAACTGCCAGTGACATAATTTCTGTAAGAACTTTTTAAAGTTTTTAGGACGGTTAGGGTTTTGTTCTTACTTTTTTTTTTTTATTACTTGCAGTCACGAGTCACTTTTTATCAGTGATTGTTTATGGCTTCTGCTTCCCTAGCTCCTCTACCTTTTACCTTTTCTCCTCAGATGTGAATTCACTTAAAAGAGAACATCAGATTTGAGGCATCATATTTTGTCAATTGAGAAACCTTTTGCAGGGAACACGAAGGACTAATGTTTGGTAGCTAAAGGGAAGAAAAAACAAAATGAGTTATGGTAAATTCAGGTTAGATCCAGGAAGGGACCACAACACACTGTTTGGGTACCTGCCCCTCAGAATGAAATCCAAAACTGTGTCGGGTACTCAGATTTTATATGCAATGAATGGGAAGAGTAAGATGGCCCAGAAAGGGAACCACAAACCAGCACACACAACAAGCTGCTGCTTAGTACTAGCGCAGTACTGGTGGTAGGGACATCTAAATGTTCCATTATTTCTAAGGCTTATGCACTCTTATTTAGAGCTGCAGGAAAGCACCTTGAACCTTGGGTTGAATGGCTTGGAACAAAGACTGTCAATGAACATAATTTATGACTCCTTTTAATATTAAAAAAAAAAAAAAATACTGAAATTTAGTTCCTAGAGTGAAATTAGAACTCAAGATTTATCCCCTTCCATGTGAGTCCTAACAACTAGGATACTCTGTTATTCATATGTGCAGGCATGCTCTGGCCCAGTGAATCTTCACTTTTTTTTTATACACAATAGAATTGCTTGGAAAGGATGGGCAGGGAATGCCTGATGCCAGAATAATTCATAGTTAAATGATTGTGGAATGCATCTGGGAAGTGAAATGTGGATTTCGGGCCTCAAGCAGAAGAAGAAAATCGGCATGGTGTACCATTCTGGGTAAGTGACCTAACCATTAGAACTGCCACATCCATCCAATATCCTACCTCCTAGTTTAAAAAATAATGGATGGCCTCTTTCAGGTCCTGATCCTGTTGGGGTATGTTCAAAGTGTTACCCACTATATTGAGTATCCCAGTGCAGCAAAACACCTAGTTTTTGGGTCCTGACAAAGCATAGGCATGAAAGAAGTGTTGGATATTTATCCAAGATGCAACTGTATGTGTTCAGAGAAGCAGAACAGTGGGTACTAGGGTGATTTTTGAAGTTGTAAATTGAATGTCTATGGAATTTGGATGCTCCCAAGGTTGGACAGCAGCTGAGCCAAAGTTTTTAGGATTGAAATGTTGGATTTGGGTGCCTAAAGTGGATATTTACATTCTGCCAGACTCCCAACTCCTTTTTTAGATCTGTCCCTTGGACCCTTAAATTCCATTTGCAAAGGTACCTGAAGATGCTTATTGCACATCAGGATAGCACAAAGATAAAAGTACCTAACAACAGAATTTAGATGCAGAAAAATGTTGAAGTAGAATATTTAAAAGTATTTGCTGAATTAGATCAGGAGTGTCAAAGGTCCAGCTTGCAGAGCCCTGGTGCTGGCTTTGGGTCTCAAGTTGACCCAAGTACCACATGCAGATTTCTCTGAACTGGCCTTGCACACGGAGCCTGGGACATGTGCCATATGTGGTGCCTGCTCTGGGACCTGCACTCTACATAGCACCAAACAGGGAGGCCAGTTCAGGACCTGCACCACACACCGGATCTAGCGCCGGCTCTGGCTGGTCTGGGGTAGGCACTGCATGCCCATGGACTGGTTTTATGCCACTCATCTGGCCTGCAACACTAAATGCTTGACACCCCTGAATTAGATTAAGTACTTAAGTCCACTTACTTCATTTGCTGTTTTTAATCTCTCTCTTTATTATACAAATGCATGTTAGGCCCCTAATCTATTTAGATGCTTTTTAGAATGTCGTTAATCACCTTCTGGCAATGTTAGTTTGCCCAAATGTCTTTTTAAGACCATCTCTGAAGGCCCTGGATCACTAAGAGCCTTGAAATGGTGTCATACATGAGTACATATCTTCTATTGAGGGTCACTTTTTTTTTTTTTTTTTTTTAATAAGATATTCAACAGACTAGTGTGTTTGTGCTTACGCACAAATTAGTAACTGGTGGTGGCCATGCTTAGTGGGGAGATTTCTCATTTGAAAGACTCCTGTCCTCAAGTCACGAGTCAATGGATCACTTGAGACCAGAAGGTCTTGAAGCAACTGAGAATCTTGATCTACCGACCTGCAGAAGACAGGTCTGAATGTTACAGATCTTACTATGGTACTTTATTTTCATGGAATTCTTGCAAAGTGACTGCTTAAGTAACAAGAGTATCCTACCTGCAGTACTGCAGACATCAACTTTTTATCTGACAGCGTCACAACATGTGGGCAAAACTCCTGCTCACAAAATAGGGTGGATAAAACAAAGTTGTTTAATTCTCTGAGTCAACCTTTTTGAGACCACGTTGTTACAGAAGCATTCTAATTGAAAAATTTAAGGATGTGTACATAGAAAATATTTTCTATCGTGCTTGGCACAGTAATTCTCTCACACACAATCCATGAGACAAACCTGGCTTATACAGAATTTTTAAGAAAGATTTACAGACCTTACTCTAGAGAAGTAAAGTGCAGTAAAGGAAAGTAAACAGTGTCAGTGAAGCAATATACTGAATGATAGGACAAAATTTATGAGATAAGAGCCTCACAAATTTCCTCTCCCAAAATTCTTTCCTGCCAGTTCATACTGTGGATAGCTATGACCTGCTTGGTTTTTTTTACATCAGGACTGGACATTCCCATCAGTGCCAGTTCTTGGGGACAGATGGCTTGACTTCCTCTCTCTCACTTGTAAGGCACACCCTCCAACTCACCCACCACATTTTGATCTTTTGAGGAGACAGGGAGGATTCTTGGTTATTGATATTTGGCTCTCACTAGTATCTTGAGTTGCTGGCCCTTGGGGCTCTTCCTCCCCTTTCACCCTATCCATGTGCCACCCAGATCTTACAGGATTGCCAAGCTGCCAGTCATTTGGTGGAAAGATGGTGCAGCAAGTGGGTGACTCAATTAGCCATGCTCAGTTACAGTTTATAGTCCTGACCGGTTGAAAAGTCTTCTCCAGCTTTGGAAATGTCTCATCCAGCAGCACCTGGATTTGTGCCACCCTGGGGTGACTACACTTCTTGGGGGTTTTTTTGTTTTTTTAGCACTGCTACAACCTCCTATTGGTCTATGCTATGGAGTCCACTGGCAAGAAGTCCATCCCTGAGCTCTGTGCAGGGTGCCCGGGGCCTTTCACCCTCTTGGCACTGCCTAATAATGCCAACCTTTTTTACTGGCTCTGAAGCACACCAGTAAATCGCACCCTTTTTTCTCAGTTCTCTAGGGGGGTTACCAGGCTGGACTTAATGCTTCAGCCCCCAACACCAGTTATTTTTAGCTTTCCGTATCAGCAACCGGTGGGGCCAGTCCAGTGTACCTTTTAATTGAAACACAATAAGGACTGCCAAGTTCAAAACAGTAACATGCCCTGCCTCCCTTCCCAGAATGAACTCAGTCACTGCTTGTGGTTCCACTGGGGAAGGAAGTGTCTCTCTTGGCCCTCTCCCATGGTGCTGGTTGCTACCTCCCATGGGGCTTGGGTCCTTAGGGCTAGAGGCTCCTACAAGCCTCTAGTATGGCAGGCAAGCTCCTATTCTGCTCACTTTGCTCCTGCCAGGACATACTGCAGCTGTGCTCCATACTTCATCTGCCATGGTCCTGGGTCTTTCTTTCTCCTTTGCTGGTGTGGGGCACACTCAGGTCAATGTGCATCACAAATCTGCAGCCAGCACAAACTGGTAAACTGGGTGGATGCGGTACTTGGCATTTTCTGGTCCGTGTTGCCACTGGCCCTCCCTGCAAGTCGGTCCCAGGCCCCAGGTAGCTGAATGGTGTCTGCACCCTGCCCCCAGTCTCTAGTCGGGGGCATCTCTCAGGGTTTCACTTCCTTGACATCACTTGTTAGGGAATTCTCCACTGCAACAACATGTTACAGGGACACTGTGACTGAAATTCTGGCACACCAAAACATATTGCTAGAAAGAAAGTATTAGGAAAGTCAGGAGAGGACTGAGAAACATGCAAATTGCCTTGCTATGATTTTATTTTATTTATTTATTTAGTTAGTTAGTTAGTTTGGAAATCTATCCAGTCTCTTGTATCTGACTACATCTGGCATCAGATGATTCTAAGGAAAGTTCAAGAGTAGATGGATTTATCTATCTATAAGGAATCCTTTTTTTCTTTTTCCCTAATCACTCTGTAAATAGTATTTGACTTCTGTCCCAAGGCCTATTATAGCTGAGGCAAAGCTCTAGGCCGCAATGTTATCTCATGTTAGAGTTTCAAAAATTAATTTATGTATTTTTGTCCTTAAAGGGGAGCATGTAACCCTTTAATTTGTTCCATATTTTAGTTTTGAGGAGTACAACCCTGCCATCTCTTACTTGTTTTATTGTTTTGTTTTTTGGCATTCACCACCCCAGTGGCAAGTGATGGTTTTTGTTTTACAAAGTATAGCAATTTGTGCCATATTACAATGCAGAATCGATCCTTAAAAATGGGGAATAGTATTACTATCTCAAATTGATAGAAGTTTATTTTCTAGACTTTAATGAATAACACCACTTGCCACCAGTATCACAATGGTAGTAATAAATTGCAACAACACATCAAACTCTTTTTTCCAGCAATAAACCTTTACAGGACAGGTTGCAATCTTTTTGGTAACATGACATGTATCTTTCATATATTAAAAAAACAAAACAAAACAAAAAAAACCTCTATTTATTTAGTGAGACAATTTTACCACAGAAATTTTTCACAACGTTAAAGGTTACTTATGCACAGAAAGTCAAGCATTAAAGCAGAAAATATCTGTTTGAATGAAACTTGTATTTTTAGCTCATAATGCCACATTCTCTGCAGTATGAAGGAAGTAAATGGTGTTAAAAGCTGTTAAATTTATTTCCTCTTATTGTAATACTGACCTTGGCATTTTATAGAACAATCGCCCATTTAAAAATGAACAAAGTAAATGAACTGTTCAGATTAGGAAACAAACTCTTAAGTGTTACTAAGGGACCAGTTAGGAGGACTCTAATTTCCTATTGTTTGCTATCCTGTAAATGGAGTCTTGAAGTATAGCATCAAAGGCACCTACTGAGAATTTCAGTTCCATAGTACTTGAAACACATTAGCCAATACTGTTTACCTTATTACAGTAAAAACAGACACTGGAGATCTTATAATGAAAGTAGACAACAGTGTTGTTACCAAGCCAAATCATCAGGGATAAAAACTCATCAGCCACAGGACTCATATCAACAAATAGTACAAGAGGAACAGTAATGTAAGATAAGTTGCAGTAATGTAAGAGAAATTGCATGTTCTTATACCTAGTATTAAAATGTATTGATGTTGTACTGAGTACAGTAACAGATGGAGGAGAAATCTAAAAACTGTATTGGCATCCATGTTTCCATCAAATTCAAATCAAATTGGCCTTATTACTAGTATCTTTTTATGTAAGAAGATATAGAGAGGAAACAGGCATTTAAAAAGTATATGTTGAGCTCTGTTTTGGGGCCATGTTCTTTCAGTGTTGGTGGAGGGTGAGAGAGACTTCCGTGAGTTATACCTTATACAGATGGGTTAGGGAGGCTCGGCCTTAAGTTGTCAATGTCAGACGAGCTGCAACAGTGTTTTAGTATTGCCTAAGGTTTTTGGGGGTCTGGTTTCAGTTTTCATTAAGTTTTTAAAGGTAGTTTTGCTGGTAATTTGGTTGGGAGCAAGACAGGACCCTTGAAAATACTGAATCATTTTAAATGGAAAATACCCAAGTGGTAGTGGTTTTCATGAATATTCATATCTTTCTTTTGCTTGCAAAAGGCAAAACCTCCTCTACTAGATATTTTTTTTCTTTTTAGGGATTCATCGCCTAAACCAGAAGTGTAGCAAGTTCTTTCAGCACATGGGGTGGGGAAATTTATGTTGACAAGTAGATGGGTGGGGGATGGGGGGGGGAGGGGAAGGAGTCTTGCCTACTAGGGCTCTTCTTACTTGAGTGTCTGCTACTTGCTGCTGTAGCAGCATGGGCTCTGCCCATTGCCACAGAAGGACAGGCAGAGGTGTGGGATCCACAGAGGCTGCTCTTGATGCCCTGTTTGCCTACCTCCCCACCAATCCCAGGGAGCAGGGATATGCCTTCTGGGCATGGAGCATCATTTGATCTTCCTCTCCACCCCACCAACCCATACACTTTTTTGGGGAATGGGGTTGTTGGCCTGCCCTCCTATGGTAAGACAGTGCCTGCCATGGCAAAAGCTTCTGGAAAGGGTGGGAGGGGGATATACTGGCACCCCCTCAAAGTCAGCACCCTGCACTGGTGGTACCCTGGTCAACCTGCCCTAATTTATTCTACTGACCTAAACTTTTACTGTATTTAGACCTTTTTTTTTTTTTTTGTATTCTAGTTGCTCGTGGCGTATCTTCTTTCATAAGAACTAATAGTTTAGGTTCTGGAGATTAGTTGATGTAGTTCCTAGTCTCAAAATTTGAGCTCCCATTTGGTAGGCTTATGGCTTTGAGGTGGTGTGGCTTAGATCCACTTCCATTATCTATTGTGGGAAGAGGACCAAAATTCAGAGTTGTTTTTGCTGGTCCTCTTTGTTCCACTCCTTAAAAGGCTGGGGACCAAATCTTTCAGAAGTTCGCCCTTTCATGGAAATAAGTGATTATACATGGAGCTTGGGACAGCGCTGCAATGATAAACCTGCTTTTTCTGATGGCCATTTAAGTTAGCAGTAGTCTGTACTGAAACTAACCCTACCTGAAGTGCTTATTTTGATCCTGTCAAGGAGTAGAAATAATTAGGAAGTTCAAATACTATGCATATAACATTTGCTTCCTTTCTAACATTTATGCTCTAGAAGAGTCTATAGAAGTGTAGGACATACAAGACCTTTCTGTATGCTTTTTCTACAGTAGAAATGTTAGGAAAGTGAAATAATACTGAAGAAAGCTTTTTTTGTGTGTGTACCATTGTCTATAGGCTTTCTTTAATAAGAAATGAAAATCCTGTTTCAATTAATTGAAAAAAGACAGAATACATTTTTCAGTAAGTGGCTTTTCAGAGTTTCAAAGGAGATGTACAGTAGATCTTTGATTTTTCTGAACCATTTTTCATATATGTAAAAAAAGCTTATATATTTGGAACTTTATGCGGTATAGTATCAGAAAGAAAGAGGAACATAAATGCAACAGGCTCAGAACATAACAATGTTGTTATGAAACCAGACTCATCTGTCTCTTGCATTTCTGGTGATTAGGTTGGGAACTCAGTCAGTGAGATCAGATAAATAGGGTTCAGATGGGTAAGTGAAATGCTATCAAATATCACTAAATGAAAGTGAAGTCCTGTGGTTTTGATTTTCATTAGATTAATTTAACATAAAATTAATGTGTGAGGTTTAAGTGACAAAAAGGTAATTTCAGTGTCTTGACCTTCATTGAACTGTTAATTACATAAAAAGAAACATGGTATACATTTAAAATATGGAGATTTTCATATGAAACAGATTTTGGTTGGTATGATTATTACAAATAACTTGTACTGGCATTTATTTGAAAAGACCCAAAGCTGCCCTAAGAAGGTATGATATTTTGGCATTCAGTCACCATAATTGTCTTGCCTTTTTATGACCCTTGAAGACCTCTAGATTCATAAATTACAGAAACAACTTTTAAAATTTCTACAGAAACTGAGAGCTGAATACATGAATTGAGGTAAGCAGACAAGGTTCTTTGGGTAGATGTGATTATCTTTAATTAGACCAACTAAATAGTTGGAAAATTTTATTCTTTGCAAGCTTTGGGGCACAAACACACCCTTCTTCAGGGACAAGGAGATTCAGCTAGTGACTTGTGTGCTTTCCTGGGTAGAACAGAAACCAGCAGGCAAAATGTAGCTCTGTGAAAATGCAAATGTGTGGCAGTGAGGGTCAGAGGGATGAGAGACGATAGGTGGGAGATGGATGGTGGGGGGGATTGTTGAACTGGTGATAAAAGAATGTAGCTGGTAAAATGGAGATGAGTTTCCTGGGGTCATCATAAGGCAGGCAGGTTATAACGTGCCATAAATCCAATGTCTATATTTTGTCCATGATCGTTTGTATCCAGTAGATTTATGAAGTCAAGTTTGCAGCTCATCTAGAAAAGTGTTTTGTAAATTCCCTTTTGAGGATTAGAACTGAGAGAGTGGATGGATGTAGAGCTGTCAGCTGTTAAGGTGGTTTCTTGAATTTTAAGTCTTTCTGTGCCACTCAATGTAATGTTTTACCAATAAGTGATAAGAGTTTTGTTTTTTTTTCTTTTGTAGTTTGTTATGGTTTAATCTTTTTGTTTTACTTTGGCTGGCCGCCTACTTTCTTTAATGCCTGAAGATCAATCTCCATGGTAGTGGCCACATGATAAAAAAAAACAAAAAAAACAAAAAAAACTAAGAATCTCCCAGAAACCTTAAGTAAGAATTGTTCAATTAATTACTTTGTTTACATCAGTCCACGATGACTTTGAATTTATGATTACCCATCAATAATTCAATTCTATACATAGAACATTTGTTATAGATGTGTACATTTGTCATAAAATTGCACCCTTGGCAGTACAGCAAGAGGGGAATGTTGTGGCAGCGAAGCAGGTAGTGCCATAGCGTGTGTGTGTGTGTGTG
>NW_017728886.1:222865158-222868973 GCF_001723895.1 Crocodylus porosus
TTGCTGCCTGCACCCACCAATGCATATCCTCAGTCATGACTCTGGCTCCAGCTTGGCTTGTGGCATGGAGCACATGATTGCTCTAGTTCCCACCCAGGCAGGTGGCAGTGGTGGCGGCAGTGGCAGTTCCAGCTCGGGTGACAACTAGAGCAGGAACCAGAGCTGCTGCCACCAAGCCTGTCCCCTGTCTTGCACTCTAATCCAAGACTAGGGGCTTTTTCCAACATGTTGAATAGGGAATAAAATGTTGTCTTGTATTTTGAGAAAATACAGTATTTCTGGGTCTAGCCTTGCTGGTTAAAGCTGCTAACAGATTGGAAGGAACAATTCTTTACTCTACAGTCTTATACTCCTGGGGCCAGCTGCTGTGCCTAGTAAGTTTTTTAAGGTGTAATGGTCATAAAACAAGATTTTGTGCAATGAACATTTGCAAGGAAACACTTGTGGGAGAAGCCTGACTTAGAATAATTTTAAAGTGTATTTTTTTTTTTAACATTTTATTGGCAAAAGGGAGGATTAGAGACTGAGGCATATTCTGTGAAAGTTGTTTTATTTAACTTCATTACAGAAAACTTTCTTTAAGTAGAAAAAATGAAGTGTTAGAAATCATGCTGAAAAACAAGCATGACAATTAGGCTGGAATTGTACTAGTTTTGTCCATGTGTGTTCATTCTATTTTTGGTAGTTTGAATATGTGAGCTCATAAAACATTGTAGTCAACTGGTCCTCCCTAAATCTTTCTTAAATCCTCCTAATAGAAGAAAATTACTGAGAATCCTAAGTTTACCTACTAGTCTTGTTTTGGGTAGGAAATCAATTGAATCAGAAAATTTAATGAAGAGGGCAGGACATTAATTGTGGCCTCTTCCTTCAATTCATTTGGGGCAGTCTTAAACATAATTAGACAGATTAAAGGAGGTTATTACTACTTCTACAAAGAGCAAGTATTTTTTCCTGACATTGCTTGACCTACCCAACAAAGATGTTGGGAGGTTAACACTTGAAATTAGAGATCTCTGCTATAGATGTGCAGGCAGAAGTCCAGCATCCAGACTGCAAGTTTTTTTTCTAAGTTAAGTATTGAGGTATTTTTTGTTTCTGTTATGACAAAAATCTTCTGCATACAAATGCTTTGCACCCTGAAGTGCTGAACAGATTAATTTGGTAAGAACCTGCAAGGGTTTGAGACGCACTAGAACAGGCAACGTTTTTTGGCTGGAGTGCTGGAAAAACCACAGTCTCTATCTTGGAAGGTGCCAGAGTGCCAACATGCTGGAGCCCGGAGCAGCTATTTGCAGCCTCTCAGCTGCAGCCGGCCCATGGAGCCTGGTCTGCTTGCAGCAGGGCTTGCAGCCTCCCAGCTGCCTGCTAGGAGCAGCCTGGGCTCTGTGGCTGGCAGCAGCTGCTTAGAGCCCAGGTTGGCAGCAGTTTACTGAGCAAAATGGCCTTGTGTGCCATGCTTGGCACGTGTGCTGGGCATTGCTGACCCCTGCACTAGAAGGACAAAAAGGGACATGGTCCAAAAAGAAATTCTTGCTAACTTCAAAATAATTGCTCTTGGGCTCTCCTTCTAAAAGTTTTTGGTTTTTTTGTTGCAGCATGGCATATCTCTCCCACTAAACACTGTTCAGCATGAAAAAAGGGAGGTAGGACAGTAGCCTGTTCTGCATCTTGCTACATCTGTGTGGACTCCAACAAATGAGTAACACCATGTTCTTCTGTGAGATGCTGTCAAGTTTGTGGCTAGAAAGAGTAAGTGGGGTTGGGGGAGGGCAGATGGTCTGGAAATCTTCATAAGAGAGTTTTAAAGCTTTTTTTGCTCTTATTTTTATGCAGCTGTTACATTATATGACTAAATTTAATTTTAAGCAAGATTATGGCATTTTTGGGATGATAGCCAGATACCATGATATCTGCTGTTGTAGTATGACCATGCATAGTAAAGAATAATTGCAGGAAACTTTCTCAAATACCCAGAAATAAGTCCAAAACATAATCCTAGCCTCATGTCAGGAGAGCTTTAGGAAGCAGTATCATCTTTCTGCCTCTGTTTCCCTATTTTTAAAGGGAGAATAATAATTCTTATTTATACTATGTTTAAAGAGACAATAGTAATTATATTTCCAAGAGCTGTTTATAAATGCTAATAAGCTAATATACAGAGATCTCTTGGAACATTTTTAAACTACTATAGTTGTGCTATGTGTTCCTCCTCCTTCTCTTCCTCTTCTTCCTCCTCCTCCTCCTCCTCCTCATGTTACATTATACATTGTTCCTTTATCCCTGCATTATTGAATATCAGGTACTCTGTTGTTGTATTACAGGCAAATACATTTTAAAAACTGGAATACTGAAATTACCTTGCTTCAAAAATATGTATGGTTAGATTTTTTTTCCTCCCCTTTTGAAACTGAAGGTGTTTTTAAATTTGTAATCTTGCCAAGATATCTAGCTGTATATGAACCTGAGCCTAGCATTGCTTCTATTGGTTTGGGGATAACTACTAAAATTGGAATGTTCTTCATTTTGGCAGGATTACCTTCCCCAAGTGTGATCCTTCTGTACCAAGTCCCAGACTTCCCTTTATGTTGATTATTTACCCAGAATCTCCTATCTTCAGGGACTAGCAATTTTTTCAAAGTAAAATTAAACTCAAATTCCATAAAAGCCAAAGATTCATAAAATCGTGTAATTCAGCCTTATTTTTTGTGAAAAACACACAAATGTACAGCACTGTACAAATATTGTTATAATTACTTTTGCGTCCTCCTCAGAAGTAGCATCAGTAAGTGGAAAAAAATAGCACTAATATACACACATCAGAAAAAAAAAAAATCTTCAGGAGAAAAGATGGCCACTTTCTACAGGACCCAAGTTCAAACACCATAGTAAGATGGCTGCCTCCATCTTTTCCCTGCATGAGGTGGTCCAGAAAAGTACAAAGTTTTCTTGCTTAAAACAAAAGAAGGAAGTACTTTTAAGTACCCTGCTGGGCTAAACAAGTGAAACTTTTTTTATTTTTTTTTATAAGTCACAGGTGCTACATTGAAGAGGAGAGGAGAAATTTAGTACAATACTCCCAATGTCATAATCTGCATGATTCAGAATAGAGTATTTTCATACCAGTTAGAGCACTCCAAACCAGGTAGAGCATAGGGTCTTGAAACTGTCTCCCCCATATTTGACACTAGTACTTAGCCACTAGGAGGACAAACAAATGATAAAATATTTTAGACTCCGTAAAATAGCGTATTTTTTATTAGCTATAACTCAACTGCATTGGAGATTTTCACCAGTTTTGACCTCTAATACAGATGCACCTTTACTTGCATCTAATTCATCATATATGAAAATCATATACCTCAGTATGGATCAGATAAACAAGTTATGATCATCAGGCAAGGATGTTATGTTGGCGTAACTCCTATAAATACTTATTTCAGTAGCAGCAGAAATCCCTTGCAGTTGAGGATGATCGTTTTCCATGACTGTTTTATCTGTGGGTCTGAAAATGGCTGATGATGTCACATCTGGGACTCAACAACAGACTCGGCAACTCGGGCATGTAATTCTATGTGAGCGGGGTGGCTCTGGGTTCTTAATTTTGGTCTGCGGCGCACTGTTTCTGCCACTCCCACTTTTCTTTCTCCTGTTGTTATCATATAGATTCAAAGTACTGAGATCCTTACAACATATTCTTCCTCCATTTAGGGCAGCCCTGGGTGATAGTTTCCCACAAGTTGATATCGATGTTGCATTTGTTTAAGCTGGCCTTGAGGATGTCCTTGAAATACTTTCTCTGCCCTACTTTTGAG
>NW_017728886.1:222870178-222880330 GCF_001723895.1 Crocodylus porosus
TGGCGGACGTGGATCACCCAGGCGTATAAACCTCTACGCGACAGAGAAGCAAAAGAACAACCCGTGTCACTGTCAGGAGGCGCAGGGAGCATCAGCAGGGTGCCAGGGTCGCCGGCCAGATCGTCGGCCACGGCTGGGGTGACTGGTAACGCAGGGAAAGCCTCGCTCGGGGCCCTGATGAGATGGAAGAATGGGAAGTGTACCAGGAGCCCAGCCTGGCTAGATCACAATGTCTTCATTGAACTGAAACTCAAAGAATCCTACAAGAAGTGGAAACTTGGTCATAGTATGAGGGAACAGTATAAGAGTATCTGATGGGCACACAGGGGAAAAAAATCAAGAAAGCATGATCTGAGATGCAACTGGCAATGGACAATAGAAGGCAATAAAAGGGATTCTTCAAGTATCTCAAAATGAGAGAGGTCAAATTTAATTTGGCCTATCTAATACTCTACTAAATGAAAATGCAGAATGCCTATAAAATCTTGCTGTTCACACATTTTTCTTTAAAGTTGTAGATTCTATCACTAGCTTTGTTTAAAAACAATGAAGCTGAAGGTTAGTCCCATTCTGAATGAGAAAAATAAGATTAGTGATACTACAATGCCTTCTGCCACCAAGGTAACTGATACAGTAGAACCCAGATCATTCACCCCTAGGTAGGTTTTAACCTGTTTCATTTGCATTGGATTGGCAAACTAAGAACAAGCCACTCAACTGTCTTGCTTCCAGGGGCCCTGCTTCTCCTTCCAGCTGAAACATATCTGGGGTCCCTTGCAACTGATCAGAGGGGTGTGTGTGTGTGTGTGTGTGTGTGTGTGTTAAATAGAAAAAATCTATCACTGCTCTGGGTTATTACAAGATAAATATCCTTGCAATATGAACTGGCAAGCAGTTCCTTCAGGCATTACAACCTTCAGTGGCACAGCCTCAGATCCTCTGCTGTGTGTGTGGGATGGATTCCTTGTTAGTAGAAGCAAAAATTCCAAGGCTGCTCCCGTCTCCCCAGGGTGGCAACACAAATGCATACTGTCTCTTTGTTTGTCCACTACTTTTGTAACTTTTTTTCTCATCTCAAACTGTCCAATCCTTAAGTTTCTTAGCTCATCTTTTTAGATAAGGTACTCCAATCCTATTCTGTGTTTGGTCATCTTTACTTTTAGGAAAACTACTGTACCTGGTTAGCCCACTGTACCAATCACAGCATTTGCTTTTCCTAGTGCCTTATAAGGCAGCCTGTGCAACTCTATGCCTTCCCAGAACCAAGCAATTAAGTTATGCTAAGTGCCTAAGCATAACTCAGTTTGCCTGCTACACCCCACATGCTAGCTGATGCTGAAAGGTGTCTGTATGGGTCTCCAGTTTCACTAAAATAAAGGCAGACAACTAGTGACTTGCAAAAACACCCTGCAGATAAAAGCTTAAAACTAATGAAAGAGATATCATCTTTTGGGCTAATAAACTTTGTTCTGACAAGCAACCTGCTAGCTGCAATCTGTCAGTATTCAAGAGAGTCCAGAGAGGTTTTAGAAATGACCTTGTTTGCAGACAGTATAAAGAAGCAGGGAGATGGTGACTTGAAAAGCTCAGCATCAGCAGATGCAGGGTCTGGCAATACTGCTGCCCCTTGAGCAGTGAGTGGTGGGGGGGGGGAAGCCTGGGATGGTGCAGGCAGGGTGGGGGTTTATATCTCTCCCTAATCAGAGCACACTGCCAGTGCCTGGCTACGTACCCTTCCCCTCAGCTTGGCACTATGCAAGGGAAGGGAAGGCTTCTCTAGCACCTCCTGGCTTCTAGCCTGAGCCACTGCAGGCATGTGCCTGCATTTCTGGAATGTAAAGGGAATGTCTATCCACCTCCAAATTGGCTCAAGCTTTGCAGGTTAGATTAATCTGCAAAAATTGAAGCAATTCAGGCTCAGGCTTTTTGAATGTCTGTCCCTAGTCTAAATGTAATTAGCTATCCATTGGTAAAACGAAATAGAGTACAGATATTCAAGCATAATAAGTTTGGCATAGATCTTGGTCATATTAGCCCAACCAATCATAATGATGACAGTATGAGTTAAGCGTGGCATTTCATTTGTCTGTAGATCTAATTCTTCTTTACAGAAGAAAACTATATTCTGTCAAGAATTCAGTGACTATAATTACAGAAAAATAAGTTTCCTTCCCTTTATCTAATCTATAACATAAAAATTGTTCTCTCAATTATAGTTTTACTTCTAAGTACTCTAATACCCATGTCAAAAATATTCATCACTGGAAAGTCTATCATAACTAGTCCTTAAGATTTTTTGCATAGCACAGAAAATAAGGGACAGGAGTCTAATCTCTGTTCACTAATAAATATTAATTATAGGACAGTAGGAGATTAATCATCGATTAAAAAGCTAGAGATGACACTTTTAATGGTAAGTTAATAATGTCACAGGCCTTTTATTACTGAAAATAATTAAAACTAATAAAAATCATGTGGTGACTTGTGCATGATAGAATTTTGCTTACAGCACAAGTAATCAGTAACCAGTGTAAGAAGAATCTATACATGACGAGCCTAGTGGCTAGGTCAATCACCTGGAAGAAGGAAGGCTTGTGTTTGGCCCTCTCTACAAACTGGTGAAGTATCTTACCTAAATAGTCACTGGACAAAATCCAGTCTCTAGATTCACAGAAGTTTAGGCCTGGAAGGGATCTCATGAGATCATCAGGCCCAGCCCAGCCCCCTGCTCTGGGAAGAAAAGACTGCTGGTGTCAAATAACCCCAGCAAGGTGTGCGTCCAGTTTCCTATTAAAGATATCCTGGGTAGGTACCCACACCATCCCCACTAGGAGTCTGTTCAAGAGTCTGGTTACATGAACCATGAAGAAGTTTTTCCTTGTATCCAGCCTGAAACCTCCTTCTAGGAGTTTATGACCATTGCTCCTGGTTTTCCTCTGGGGTACTTTGGTGAATAGCTGTTTGCCTAGCTCCTAATGGTAACAGGATGGGGTTCAATGTAGATAAATACAGGGTGCTGCACCTGGGGAGAAGGAATCCACAACATACATACAAGCTGCAGAGCTCCCCCCCTTGTGAGCACAGAGGTGGAAAGGGATCTTGGAGTCATTATTGACTCCAAGATGAACATGAGCCACCAATGCTAGACTGCAGCCAGCAAAGCCAACTGCACCTTGTCATGCATCCAAAGATGCATCTCAAGCCGGTCAAGAGAGGTGATACTTCCCCTCTATGCGATGTTGGTCAGGCCACAGTTGGAGTACCGTGTCCAGTTCTGGGCACTGCACTTTAAGAAGGATGTGGCCTGCCTTGAGAGGGTTCATAAGAGGACTACCCACTTGGTTGGAGGGCAACAGGGCAGGCCCTATGAGGAGTGGCTGAGGGACCTGAACCTGTTCAGCCTCAGCAAGTGGAGGCTGGGGGAGGGGGGGATTTGATGGCTGCCTACAAACTCATTAGGGGAGATTAGCAGCAAATAGGAAGGGCCCTATTCCCCTCAGCAGCTCCTGGGGTGACAAGGAACAATGGCCAGAATCTGCTGGAGAATAGGTTAGAGATTAGGAGGAACTATTTCATTGTTAGGGTGGCTAAGATCTGGAACCAGCTTCTTAGGGAAGTGGTCTTTGCTGCAACCTTGGGTAAATTCAGAGGTTGGATGAACACCAGTCTGGGGTCATGTGATCCCAGCGTGTACTGCTACCAGTGGCAGGGGGTCAGACTAGATGATCTGTTCAGGTCTCTTCATTACCCCAAAATACTATGAAACTAATGCTCTCCCCTGATTATCTGTAAGTTGCCACCAACCCCCCACCTAAAATCTTCTCTTTTCTGGACTGGACAGTCCCATATCTGTCAGCCTTTCCTCACATGGCTTGCTCTTCAGGCCTTTAATCATACGAGTGGCTCTTCTCTGGACTTTCAAACTTCTTGGAGTTGGGTGGCTATAAAGAAGTGAAACCTAGGTCTTGCCTCTCCCAGGGAATACCCTGGCCACTATGCTACAGAGTTTTACTGAAGTGATCTCTGGCATAAAGAGACTTCAATCATGCCATGCAAGGTAGAAAAGTTTCAACAGGAAGGGTGAAGATGCTTATAATATTCCAATGTAGTCCATAGCCTGTTTTACATTATATTCTTGGGAAATGGGGTTTGAACTTCCTCTAAATGAAAACACTGCTTTCCCATGGATTAATGTGTTGATGATTGGAGCAGCTGTAATGGGGTTAAGGACTGGATCCTTCTTGGTGGGGCGGGTGGGGGGTGTTTGTTTGTTTGGGGGTTTTTTTGTTGTTGTTTTTTTTTATGGAAGCATCTTAGCCACCTGACTACAAAAAAGTTTTAGTGCTCTAAATCTGGCTTTGTAGATAGGCACTTTCCTGATGCTCTGAGTTAGTAGCCTAAGCTCCATGGAAGGGTGGATCTTAAGGTACATTGCACTGGTCAGCATTTTATTGCCTCTTCATGGCATAGACACAAAAAGGTAAGGTAAACAGGATGGGATTTTATCATGCATTAGCTGTTTTATGGTAACTGTGTTCATACTCTTATTTCACAGAAGATGAAAGCTACATTGTGGTACTTTAATCCTTTCATTGAGAATTAAATTACTGTGATTATTTAATCTACCCTAGGAGAACAGCATGTACCCAAGCAGTTAGCACTGATAAACTGGGGCACAGTAAACCCTCATCCCCTTTCATCTTCTAACAGGGGCAGGCAATTCATTTGGGTGGAGGGCCACTTACTGAGCCATTGACGGCTGCATGACAGGCAGCCAGGGGCAGATATATATTAACTTTCTAAATTTTTTTAGGGGCCCCATGGGCCAGATAGAATGACATGGCAGGCTGCATCCAGCCCCTGAGCTGCATTTTGCCCACCCCTGCCTTATAATATTTAGTGTATATGCTTATATTTGTAGACAGTGTATTGTTCAGTACGTTGGCTGTTGTGCATCTTTCTGTGGGCTTAGGTAGGGACTATAGGCTCAACCATGTGGGCCAGGGTTGTAGAAGTGTGATATTTCAATATTTAGTATTTCATTGCCTGAGTCCCCTGGTAGACCTTGCTCTTGCATCCCATATTAACAGCACAAATTTGGATATGTACATAATATTGGAAAAATAATATAATATGCAGAAGAACAAATTCATAGAATCTCAGGGTTAATATTAAAGATGGAACACTTATAAAGTGAGTACTCCAAAGACCATTCTAAAACATGTACTCTTGTATGTTGAAATAAATTTTAAAAAAAATCTCACATGCTCACCTTGGAAATTAGTCACTATTTGGTATCTGTTTTTGTAACAGTCTAACATTGTCTTCCCATCTTTTACTTATTTGTAATCAACATGCTCTGTCTTATATTGAACCCTGATCCTGCAAACATTTAAACATGAATAAACTACTGCAAGACTGTTTCAGGCTGGACATAAGGAAGAATTTCTTTACTGTCTGAGTCCCCCAAGGTCTGGAAAAGCCTGCCATCGGGGGTAGTTCAAGCACCTACATTGAATGCCTTCAAGAGCAAATTGGATGCTTAACTTGCTGGGATCCTATGACCCCAGCTGACTTCCTGCCCTTTGGGCAGGGGGCTGGACTCAATGATTTTCCAAGGTCCCTTCCAGCTCTAATGTCTATGAAATCTATGAATACCTCAACAAATGCCAATGATCCAGATTAAACCAATTTTATTGCTTCAATTATTAACATTACCTGTTTGTATGAATGCAACTTAGACTGAAAGCTCTGTGGGGAAAAGATTTTGGTCAAATATGCTTTTGTATACTAATATTTTACTGTTTACAGCAAAGGGGGCTATTGCATATGGAACTATAAATTTATAAAAGGAGGTTCTTCTACTCCCATTCATACAGTAACATTCCTGTATTTTCAGATTCTATTAATGCACACAGTTTTATATATGCATGTGTGTGTCGATATAATAAATATACTAGCAAAGTGCCTGTCAAGAATAATGGGCAGGTGGTGGGAACAGAGCACCACCACCCCATCCTGCTGTCACTCCACATCCAGCCATACACAATTTCTGCCCCCAGCTCTATGTCCAGCCCCGTGCACCCCCCACACCTGACACACACCCAGCCACATGCCACAGCCACATACCCTCCCCCACACACGCCCTACCCCCACAGCCAATAGGTGATCGCGGTGTGAGGAGGGGCATGTTGCATGGCTGCAGGGTGCTGCGCAGGGAGTGTACATGGAGGACATGCCCTGCCCCACCCTGTGGCCATGTGCTCCATTCAGTGGGCACTGCCCACACCCTGATGCCCTTGCAGCACCCTGGGGCCATGCACCACATCCCTGCTGTGCAGGGCATACTCCCCGCTCTGACTTCCCATGCAGCACCCTGCAGATGTGCACCTAGGTAAGGCACTCTCCACATGGGGGATGAGGTACACAGCCACAATTTTTGCTCCATGGGGAAGGGGCATGCAAGGCATGGGCAGCACCCATCACCACCAGCACATGGGGCAGTGTGTGCCCACCATGCCCACTGCCTGCATGGTACCCCCCAGCTGCATGCCCACCCCCCCTGCATGGGGAGTGCCCACTGGCTGTGGCACACAGAGAGAGTGTGGTGTGAGAGGCAGGTGCAGGCTACAGGAAGCCATGAGGGGAGCAGGCAGGGAGATGTGGCCATAGGTTAGGGCATGCCCCTCATCTCCTCTCCCTACGTGGCACCCTTTAGCCATGCACTGTTCCCTTCCTGTGTTTTTGTGCTCCTGGTGTGTGTGTGTGTGTGTGTGTGTGTGTGGGGAGGGGTGGCATGTGGCCGCAGGGTGCCACATGGGGAGTTGATAAACGTTAACAATCAGCTATCACAGAAGTAAATGGAAAGTAAAATGGGTTCAGTGGAAACAGCAGGGGAAAAATAAAATAAGAAAGAATAAGAAATAACAATAATGAGGAGTAGGCAAAGGAGTGTGACTAGTAAGCAGAAGTAGATGAGAAAAGGAAAGAAATATAAAAGGCAAAATGGGGAGGAGAGAGGAAGATCAGCAAGCGTCATCTCCTCATGCTTAGAACATGGGTAACATCAAATTTTTAATTTATAAACCATCAGTTATAAATGATAAAAGTAAAAATTAAGAAGTAAATATGCTTGGTAGAATCAAATGTAGTGTTAAATACTGCAGTTAACTGAAGTATGGGTATGCAAATGGTCATTTACATAAAAAAAGAAGCAATTAAATAGTAGAGATGTTTTCTAATACTTATTGGGAATAGGTTTGGGATCATACCCTCTAAAATGCAAAATCCAACACCCTTTTTCACTACTCTTTAAACATAAATGGTAGAAATCTAATTGTGACAGCATCTTGGCAAGAGTGTTATTTTTCAACTCTGAAGATTTGGCAAGATGTCTTTTTATTTGCTATTATTATTTATTTTTGTGATCAAAGAAAATGATTCCCTGCTAAGACATCTTGGTTGTTTGAGACTGAAAATTAGAGGTTTTTTGAATGAGAGACCATAGGAGTTTGCTGCCAGCTTTAAAATAGGATATAACCTTTTGACTACTTGTAGTCTCCAAAGAGCCTAAGAGATTTTTGAGAGAGTAGTGCTGCAAAGTCCCCAATGTGCTGGTCAAATTATAGTTTGGAAAATTATATTCTTAGGAAACACTTTAGTGAGCTAAAACACAAAAAGGAAGCTTAAAAGAAGTGGCAACTTTGACAAATGACTAGGGCGGAGTGTAAAACTGTTGGTCGGGCATGCAGTGATGAAACTGGGAAGGCTGAAATGCAATTGGAATTGCGGCTAGCAAGGGATGTGAAAGGTAACGAGAAGGATTTCTACAAATATGTCAGCAACCAGAGGAAGATCAGAGAAAGTGTGGGTCTATTACTGAATGAAGGAGGCAATCTAGTGGTAGATGACATGGAAAAGGTTGAAATACTCAAAGCCTTTTCTTAACTTCCTCTTCACAGACAAGGTCAGCTCCAAAACTACTGCAGCAGGAACACAATTTGGGGAGAAGGGAGCTGCCAACAGTGGCAAAAAAAAACAGATTAGGAACTAATTACAAAAGCAGAACATGTACAAGCCCATGAGGCTGCATGTAGTGCATCAAAGGGTGCTGAGGGAGTTGACTGATGTCATTACAGAGCTGTGGTGATTGGGGGAAGAACTGGACAATTGGAAAAGAGCCAATCATAGAAAATTAGTGTTGGAAGAGACCTCAACAGGTCATCTATTTCAACTCCTGTTCAAAGCAGGACCATCCCCAACTAGATCATCCCAGTCAGGGCCTTGTCAAGCCAGGCCTTAACCTCCAAGGATGGAGATTCCACCACTTCTCTAGCTAACCCCTTCCAGTGCTGCACCACCCTCCTAGCGAGAGAGTTTTTCCTAATAATTAACCTAAACTTCCCTTGTTGTAACTTGAGACTATTGCTCCTTGTTCCATCATCTGTGACCACTCGGAACAATCTGACTCCATGCTCTTCGGAACGACCCTTCAGGAAATTAAAGGCTGCTATTATATTCACTCTCAGTCTTGTCTTCAGTAGACTAAATAAGCCCAGTTCCCTCAGCCTCTTTTCATAGATGTGCCCCAGCTCCTTAATAATTTTTCCCCCTTTCTCCAACTTGTCCACATGTTTTTGTGTAGTGGGGTACCCAAAACTGGATGCAGTACTCCAAATGTGGCCTCACCAGTGCAGACAAAATTACCAAGTACTGAACTAGATGGACCAATTTTCTGATCCACTATCATAATTCTATAGTCCTATCTGTAAATGTCATGTAAGTAAAGAACTGGTCAAATATCATGCCTATATTGAAGAAAGGGAAGAAAAAGAATCTAGGGAATTACATACTTGTTAACCTCATCTCAGTCCCTGGAAAAATCATGGAGCAGGTCCTCAAGGAATCATTTCTAACCACTTGGAGTCAAAGAAAGTGATTAGGAAAAGTCAACATGGATTCACCAAAGGCAAACTGTGCCTGGTCAGCCTGATCAGCTTCTATGATGAGATGACTGACTCTGTGGATGTGGGAATAGCTGTGGATGTAATATACCTTGGCTTTAGGAAGGCTTTTGACATGATCTCCCACAACACTCTTGCAAGCAAGCTAAGGAAGTATAAGTTGTATGAATAGACTATAAAGTGGATAGAAAATTGGCTGGATTGTCATGTTCAAAGGGAAGTAATCAATGTCTTAGTCTATTTGGCAGCTTGTACGAAGTAGAATGACCCGGGGGTCAGTTCTTGGGCTGGTTTTGTTCAATATTTTCATGAATGACCTGGAAGATAATCCCATCTTCCCCAGCAGTACATCCCCAGCAAGTCTGCAAATCACAGCAAGTTGGGAGTAGTAGATAAAGTGGAGGGTAAGCCTAGGTTTCAGAGAGACCTAGATAAATTATAGGGTTGGACTGAAATAAATGTCATGAAGTTCAATTAGGACAAGTGCAAAGTCTTGCACTTAGGGTGGAACAATCCCATGTACAGATACAGGCTGGGGGCTGACTGGCTAACCAGCCTCTCTGCAGAAAAGGACCTGGGAATTACAGTGGACAATAAGCTGAATATGAGGCAACAGTGTGCCCTTATTGCAAAGAAAACTAATAACATACTGGGCAGCATTATTAGAATTGTTGCAAGCAGACTGAGGGAAGTGATTATTCCTCCCTTTGGTGCTGGTGAAGCCACATCTGGAGTACTGTGTCCAGTTTTGATATCCCTGCTACAGAAGGAATATGGACAAGTTGGAGATAGTCCAGCAGAGGGCAACACAAATGGTGACAGGGCTGGGGTATATGACTTCTGAGGGAACTGGGTTTAGTCTGGAGAAGAAAAGACAGTGGGGATTTAATACCGTGTTTCCCCGAAAATAAGACACTGTCTTATATTTATTTTTCCTCAAGAAGACACACTATGGCTTATTTTCGGGGGATGTCTTATTTTTAAAACAGCATTTTTTTATTTTTCTTTTTTCTGTTTTTTTGCACCGGTCCTGGAAGCACTGCAATACCAGGTCAATGCATGGAGTGGATGGAGCACGCTCCGGTTCCACCACCCAATACCAAAACTATGTACGATGTTAATCCAAAGCCGCAGCCACAGCTTTATTCTTCCCCCTGAGAACACACAATACCTAAAGCAGAACTTCCTG
>NW_017728886.1:222880525-222884261 GCF_001723895.1 Crocodylus porosus
CTTATTTACCGCTTCGCGCTGGTACGCTTAGCCACGCCTATCATTATGTCTTATTTTCGGGGTATGGCTTATATTGCGCAAATACGTAGAAATCCTGCTACGGCTTATTTTATGGGTATGTCTTATTTTCGGGGAAACACGGTAGTAACTTTCAGATACCTGAATGGTAGTTTCAAAGATTGATCTACATTGTTCTCAGTAGTAGCAGATGACAGAACAAGGAGCCATGGTTTCAAGTTGCAGCAAGGACAGTTTAGGTTGGATATTAGAGGAAAGGGGTCTCACCAGGAGGATAGTAAAGGTCTGGAACAGGTTACCCAGAAAGGTGGTAGAACTTCCTTCTTGGAGATTTTGAAGATCTGGGTAGATGAAGCCTTGGCTGGGGTGATCTAGTTGGGACTGATCCTGCTTTGAGCCATGGGTTGGGCTAGATGACCTGCTGAGATCCCTTCCAACCCTACTTTTCCAGGATCCTGCCCATATACAATTATCTCCTAATAGGCAGTTATGTTTGTTTCAACAGGCAATCTTTTTCTTAAAACTCCCGTTCTACAAATGTAACCATGTATATGTCTAATTTTGAGGTAGTGCTATGCTATACCTAAACATCTTCAAATACTGGAGTACATGCACTGCTCATAGCACCTAAATTGAGTTGTAATCAACTTTTGAGTTGTGAGTGTGCTTTTTTTTTTCTTTTTCTGGGAGCAAATAAAAAGGGTTGTATTTTTAAAAGTTCTTATTGTTTTAATTCTGCTCAGGTTGCAATTGACTTCGTTTTAACTCTAGCCCATTGATGTGGAACATTTCATAAATTATTTTGACATCATAGTTCAAAGATGGGTTAATGGGCATTACACTTTTTAAGTGTCTTTTGGTTGAGATGAAAATGGATCAGTCTATAGGCTGTAAGGTAGATTTCAGAGAAAGTAGGAATTTGTTCATGAAAACAGATATTGGAGGGTAACTTAAATTTACCAATGTGCCACTGTAACATGTTTTTCCAAGTATGGAAACCTTCAAAATGAGAACATGAATGACACATGCCCCCGGAGGGTGGAGATGGCAAGGCGACCTCCTGCTGGTGGCAGTGGGGGTGTGGTAGTGACAAGCGGGGAACTCCTGCAGGCAGCCATGGCGCTGTTGGCAGCAGGGGTAGGGGTGGTGAGTCCTGACTAGTGGTTGGTGACCACTTGCAGACGTTGCCAGCAGCATTGGTGGGAGCCAGCAGCAATCAGGATCTGCCCACAGACACTACTGGCAGTGTTGGTGGCAGGGGGGGAGTGGTGAGTAGTAACTGCCCGCAGGCACGAGTGGCAGTGGCAGCAGCACTTTTTGCAGGGGGTGTACCACCAATCTGGGGGTGCATGTGCACCATCTACCCAGTGCCAATTAATTAAAGGCACAGTAGTAATACAAGATCATTATCATAACTTAATAATAAGGATTCAATTAGGAAAGGATTTTTTTTTCTTCTTCCAGTTCAGTATAACATATTTGCTAAGACTTGAAGATATGGCATGAGAAATCCCGTAATTTTTGTTAGCTTAAATCAAATCAATATTATGAATGTTTCCAAATAAACTGAATAATGGGGAAGGGATGGAGGGAGAAGCAGGTGGGAAATACTGCTATCAAATTTGCGTGTAGAGCTCTGACTCTATATGAACAAACAAAAAACTTTTAAAATTTAGGGGTGCTTTGCACAGATATGATGGTATTCCCACAGAAATGCCACTAGGTGTTCAGTTTAAGAAACTGAAAGAAACACAGTATTTTTGTAACCTATTTGTCTTTTTACATTGAATTTCTCAGTTGTAAATCAATAAATGGAGTGCAGAGTTTCTGATATAAGATGTGAATATTATAATTTTAAGGCCAAATATTTTGCTTATTCTTTAAATTTAAATATATTTGATATTATTATTGATATTTATTAAATGACAGCAACCACAAACATCCACAGAAGATTGTAGATAGAAGTATTGTATGTGTAGTTGAAAACTATTAGTAGTGGGCAATGTAATAGCAGTACAAGTTTTATCTTTTTAATGAACCTTAAGAGATAGTATAGCTTCCCTTGTAATTGTTGACACTGTTGCTGTACATTTAACATCATGCAATGCTTATCAGCACTGCCATTGACTTATGCTCATTCTGTTTATTGATTGCTTAATTAGTGTGTAAGATAACTAATCAGGGACAGTTATAGGTGCTTAGATATCTCTTCCTAGTTTATTACTCTGAGCTTAAAATTTTGGAGTAATGGTGAGATGTAAACAAATAAAATTAATTTTACATTATTCCACTTGCATAAATCCTGCTGTTGTGTGCAATATTATAGCATTATACCACTGTACACAGTGAGACAGTGGTATTCTGACACATCCCTCATTAGCTCTCTACAGGGCTTTCTCCTTTTACCTAAAATAAGAGACATGGAAAGTTCTCTGTTTTCTTCAGCTATGAGCTAGACTAAGTATAATTGCACATGCTAAAAAATTCACATCTTGAATGGCAGCCCCAATCTCGGGGGGGGGGGGGTTGGGATTTTGACGGTTGTTTTTTTGGGGGGGGTGTAATTTGAAATAGCTAGTCGTGAAATAAAAGTAAATATTTTTAAAATCAGGAACATTCATTTCAGGTTCAGTCCTTTTTTTGACAATGCTTAAAAAATGGTAAATTTGAAACATTAAATGGCATTGAGTATTTTGTTGAAATAAAGGTTTTCATTTCAAAATGTTCTTTAAAACAATATATTTGGTTTTTAAAAGCACATTTTTATTATATTTTGTGCATTTCTCTTAAATAAATCAATAATAATAATATGTATTTTTTTTTAATACATTGGTTTTGGTGAACCTGCATTTTTAATTATTAGGTATACTTAAGTATATAGATTTTATTAAGTAGTCTGAGCATGTACCTACCAAAGTTGTTAATTATTTGTTATCTTGTCTCTGCTACTGACTGCCTTATGTTTTGGTCAAAGATGTTCAAACTCTCTTGCTTAGTTTCATCATTTGTTAATTGAGGTAATGCTTGCCTAAGTAATATAATTACGAAGAATTATTAGTTAGGTTTTTTTGTGGGGGGGAAGAATTAGACGTGTATAAAGCCATTCTAAGAAAAGCACAGCTAGAGTTGGATTAGGTAGGATAAATGACCATAAAAGTTTTTTCTTACAGGCTCTGGAAGACTTACCAGTAGCTCACCTTTTTATCATAGTTGTGCTAGTATGGTACTTTGCCCACATGGGTGGTAATCAGTTAACCATAACAACTTGTCAGGTCTGCATAAAGCTGCCCAAGTTTAGTGCTCCATCTCTAGTAACTTCCTCCTGTGGGTTGAGCAGCCCATTCCCCTCAAAAGCATTATTTTGTGACCTTTTTAAAAAAAAATATGAAACAAAACCCTAACATGGCTGTTTAATGTTAGTGACATGAACCGACAATGTTCAGGTTTGCTGTTGTGATTGTAGGCCTGAGAAGAGATGAAATTAATTTGGCAAGTGATATTGCTCTTTTAAAATTCAAAGTATGTGAACCAAGAGAGAGTTAAATAGAAGTCAGTGGAGCAGAAAAGTGAAAAAAAAAAAGTGGCAAAGAAAAATTTTGTATAAAAAGTTTTATTTAAAATTATTCCTCTTATAGTTTCATAGTTTTATAGTAGCTAGAGTCGGAAGGGACCTAGGTAGATCATCTAGTCCGACCCCCTGCCTTGGCAGGAAAGAGCA
>NW_017728886.1:222885761-222908867 GCF_001723895.1 Crocodylus porosus
GCCCCACATTACCTGGGACCCTCTTTTTACCCCCTATGTATTTGAAGAAGGACTTCTTATTGTCCTTAATCCGGGAAGCTAGTCCTATCTCCAAAAAGGACATTTAAAATAAGAAGCATCACAACTTCAGTCAAAAAGAGAATAGATTTTTCTTATTTTCAACAAGTATTTCGGCACATCATGTACTTTTACTGATTCTTTTAATTTGCTCTAATGCCATGCATACTCAAGGTCAGCAGATTACTTGGCTATATATTATATTGTATTGTAGTCTCTTATCTAAAATGGATTTGTTTGCTTCCAATTCCTGTAGCAATTACTATTTCAGTAATATCAGGCAGTTAGAGGGTGGCGAGAGGGGAGATGGGGAAGAACTTACAACTTCTATTGATCTGCACTTGCAGTTAGCATGGGACTCTGAACCAATGGCAAAACTAGATCAAAATAACTGAGAATGTTAATAGGCTTCTAATATTGTCTCTGACAGCTTCTGCTGTTAGTACTACACATTAATTACATTTTCCTCTGATACTTACTCTGATACTCTTCTGATCTTTTGAATGATTATGATAGTAGAGATGGTAATATGTTTAGATATAATTATGTATGTTGTGGTAACTGTTCTATACAGCCAGCTTCTAAAATTTTGAGTGAAGAAACATTTTTTGGATTTGAACCCAAATGTCAAATTATTCATTAGACTACATGTGGCAGCTCAGGAGCCATTCACTTTTTATGACAGTAGTTGCATCCTTGACTTCCCATTGAGTGCTGCTTCCACATAGGTTCTTCTCTTGAACATGGGTACATTTTACGTTGTTGCCAGGTTATATGCAGGGAAGCTGGTTTTCTCTGTCTAAATCCCATATTCTCTGATTTAAAAAATTTCCAAATTCTCTGATTTAAAAACCCCAAATCTGTGTTTTTCCACCATTTAAAATGAAACACCACTGTGTGTGTGTATCAACTGAACACAATGTTTTATTGATACATTTACAATTTTAAAGCAATTTGGAAGTCTACTAGTGCCACAATCATAATAAAATAAATTCTAAATAAGTATATAGTTTGGTGTTTGATTTGTTTTGTCTTTTATCTTGGAAAATCAGTTCCCCCTGCCACCCCTGCTTACCAGGAGGGGGGTCCAGTTGCAGCTATCCCACCTGCCCCTTGGTGGCACTGAACAGCCTGGTAAGTTGGTTCTCTCCCCTGCCCTTGCCATTGCCCTTCACTCCCAAGCCACAGCCCCCCAGTGTGTGAGAAGGGACGTAGGTGTCCATGGGGAATGGGATGGATGTGTGGGGAAAGGGGAGAGTGGGCAGAGGCAATGTATGAGGGGTGGGAGAGCACAGGTGACTCGGGGTGCAGGGGAGGAGCACATGTCTTGCTCCTCCCCTCCCCCCAACCATTTCTACACCCACAGCAGAGCCTAAGGCTGCAGCTGGACCAGACCAACTCCAGGCAGGAGCTGCCTATGAGGCCCAGTGGGCAGGACCAGCATGGGACGGAGCGCTGTGCTGCCATGACTGCCAAGATGAGGTGTGGCAGTAGTGGAGGTGGCAGCATGCAGTTCTGCCCCCACCTATGCCAGGTGGGTAGGGGGCACCTTGCCTTGATGGCCATGGTGAAGCATTCCCTCCCATGTAAGATCCTGCCCAATGGGCTGCAGAGATGGCTCCTGCTTGTCCCACCAAGTTTCAGCCCTGCGCAGGTACAGAAATCTGGGCGGCATGTGTCTCTCCCCACCCCCCGCCACATCACCAGTGTTCCCTCCCCCACTCCACTCCAATAGACTCACCTGGAGCGAGCTACTCTCCACCATGGCTGCCACATGCATGTGTGCAGGCTGCAGGGGGAAACCTGTATCTTCCCATGTTTTTCTATTTTAAAGGAAAAAAAGCCATGCTTTTCTATGGCAAACAGAAAACCCAGATCCCTTAAAGGAAAATATGGCTGGAAGGAACTGTAAGAGGTCATCTTGTTCAACCCTCTGATCAAGGCATAATCAGTCCTGCCTAACCCATCTCATCCAAATGATTGTCTGATCTGCTTTTAAAAAATGTCCAAGGACAGATTTCACAACCTTTTAATCTGTCCTAGTGCTTAACCACCCTAACAGAAAGTTCTTCCTAATATCTAATTTTTAAATTTCCCTTGTAGTTTAAGACTATTACTTCTGTTCTTGTCACCTGAAGCCACAGATAACAGTTTGTTGCTATCCTATTTATAACCACCCTTCATTCATTTGAATACTGTTATAAAATCGCTTCTTGGTCTCTTTTGCTCCAAACTAAGTAAGCCCAGCTCCTCCAGCTTTTTCTTATAAATCATTTTTTTGTTGCTGTTGCTCTCTGCTGGACTTTTCTGAATTCATCTATGTATTCCTTTAAGTGCAGTGCCCAAAACTGGCTCTAGTCTGCCATGTATATTTGAACATTTTTCTAAATCAGAAATGCCTCCACAAGTCTAGGAAATACATTACAAAACAAAATAGGAGAGAGAGATACTTTCTGGTTTGTTAGAGTTCTTTCCTTTTATCTCAGCCGTATATACCGAACTGTCTAGTTGTATTGCCACATGTGCACACATATAGTTTGAGGAGCTTTCAAGCCATTTGAGGCACTACAGATGACACACAGCATATGCGCCCCAATGTGCCACACTTTTAATTTGCAGTGGATTTTTTTGACACTGGGAGATCCTGGTGTAAAACAAAACAAAACAAAAAAGCACTGCTAAAACATAAAAGCAATGTGGTGCACATGGCAGCAGCATGCACCACCAGAAACCAGAGCATGGCTAGCCAGACCCACATCCTGGCTGCCAGCCAGGCTGAGTGGCTACTTAGTGCCACTGCTGCCTTGGGAGGCCCCCAGGTAAGGCTGCTGGGGCCAGCACAGGTGCTTATCCTAGCCTCCCCAACCCTACCTGGGTTCCTTTGCTGCATGCTGGAGCAAGTGTGCAGGGGCATTCTCCACGGACAAATAGCAGTGGCACAAATATGTGCCACCGCTATTTGTCCCATGGGAAGTAAACACCCCTGCACATGCATGCTCATAGAGACATGTCCTACATGTTTTTGATTAGCATGAAGCTGAAATATGACTCCAAGAAGGAGTTCGTTTCTCTTTTTAAAGGATTAAATTCATAAGATATTGCAAGACCATGAAATAATACTTTAGATTCCCATAGTGAAGTTTCCTCTAACATGCATTATATTCATTCTGAGACTTAACAGTTTTGTTTTCAGAGTTCATAGAAGCCAAAGTCCAGGAGTCATTCCTATCTTTTAGTTAAATGCAGGGAAGAACAGAATAATCTTTTAGCCGGGCAATTTGGCACCAGATGCTTTAGGAAAAGCTGAAATTTCCATTAAAAGACAGTTCCAGAAAAAGGTAACTTGACTCTCTTACACCAGAAATGTGGAGAAGTCTTAAGCCTCCTTTTAGAACAAAATGGACATTGTATAATGAGGAAGCATAGTAATAAAAAACCAAGTAGGTCAGTAGTCAACAATCTTTTTAGGCTGCAGGCTGAAGTGACCCAGCAGCTGGTGTATCTAATGCTGAGATCTACATGTATTTAATTTTTTGTATTAATTCCATTTTGAGACACATGGTGTAGTCCTCACTTGCCTTGCAAATAGCAACCGTGGAATTTGGTTAATTTATGTACAGTGCACGGCAAAACCCTACACTTCTTATAAAAAACATTTGCAGTATGTCAACCTATTTTTATGAATGCTGTTTTCTGAAGTAGAAATGAGTCTGTTTTGGTCAACTACTGTCAAGTGTTTAAACCCTTTTGGTATTTATGAAGTGAATGTTTGTAGTGCATCTGGGAATGTTCCAAACTGATGAGTACATCTGAATGATTGACCTTCTTAAAGTAAACATAGGAAACCTTTCATCCAGAGATAGCATCTGCGGAAGCAGCCGTATCTTAATGGATCCTGATTCCACTAGGGTCAATGTTAAAACACAGTGCATAAAAGAATATTATTGATAAACAGTAATCCATTGGAGCTATAGCAACAAAGACAGCAGTAGCCCAAATAAAACATCAGTAGAATACAGATCACAGGTTTGTGAAATAGTGCTACAGGATATAAGTTCCTATAGAAGTAAATTTCATACAGCTTCACAAACTCTCCAAATCTAGTTCAAAGCTCTCAATGCCACACATTTAGGGAAAGCACGTAAAGTAGCAAGTAGTCTGAATTTTGCCTGTAGACCAATATGGCTACACCCTGTATACCTGAAACATGGCAGATGTCGAATTTTAGCTGTTTTTTAAATGAAAACTTCATAATTTTACAAGAAGGAAGGAAAATTTACCACCTGGAAACCTGAAAGTTGACACCCTGCTCCTGCCTGTTGTTCGAGCTAAATTTGCATTTTCACAGAGCTCAGAGGCACCTCAACACACAAGACATTCCTGCCCAGGAGAACATGCCATCTCCCCACTCTGCTCTGACATGTGAAACATCATAACCAGAAGGAGACCTAATTCTACATCCTGCTTGCCACCAAACAACTTCAAGGTAAAAAAACTGTTCCAACTTGTATCTGAGCCTAATTTGCACAAAATGAACTATTCTAATCAGATCTTACAGTACCTTCAGGTCTCCTGTGAAAAATGCATTTTCATTTCCAGCTAGGAGGATTTTACAATCTTTGCTTTCTCATATGCCTGAAGAAGGGTGACTGTGCCTGAAAGCTTTCAATAAAGATTTTTTTTTTTTTGAATATTTAGTTGGTCTAATAAAAGACATCACCTGTGAACCAAGCGGTCTGATTTTCAAGTAGCCTGAATGGCATTTTGTGGCTGAGGCTCTTCCCTTCTGGCATCTGTCTTGCTTAGTAGCAGATATAGAGAGAACTCCATGAGAGTAATGCTGCCAAGCATTAACTCAGAGTCAGATTTCCATGAAGACATTTGTGGGCTGAGCTGGAAATGGTCCTAGAGGGAAAAGCTAATCCTTGGCTCTACTTTTCCTACTTGCATCCATGCTGAAAAATACACCACTGAGTATTCACGAAGAGACTTCTTCAGGGTCTTGGAGGAGAGAGATGGTCAGTTTGTTGTGTCAGCAGCAAAGAAGTTAAGCTTTCAAAGTGTCAGTGGCTGCATCTTCCTGAGACGCTGACTGCTCAGTAGCTCGTTACTACTGTGCAGTAGCATTGTGTGGCACAAGCATAGTGCAAGGCTACTGCACAGAAGTTACAAGCTACTACACAGTCAGAACCACTAAAAAGCCATTTGGGGATGCTACTATGTGGTAACTCTGGTTACTGTGCAATAATTTAGTACTTGTGTATGCAAGTTCTAAATAACTGCATAGTAACAACTGTGCAGTCAGCGTCTCATGTAGATGTGGCCAGTAAAATGTTAATGTTTAAAATTAATTTTACAGATTTTTTTTAAATAGTAAAGCCTGAATAGTATTGTGGATTGGAGGCTGGTATAGTTAAGAACCAATTATAATGCCTAGTATCTGGTTGTCTGACATTTTAAAGTAGAAGATACTTTGTTTGTCATATAGTATTTCCAGCTTTAGATTTAGTTTGTAACATCTTGTATGACAGTTTATTTGCCATCAAATGGAACCTGTATGGAATTGGTTAAATTGCCAGCTGGTGATTAAAACTGGTTATTTTGTAAGTAATTCAGTACATGTTATCTTGACCTGATAAAGCTAGAAATACTTTAAGGAAATGGTATGTATTTTGTTTTGCTCTTGTCATAAATTGGTTGGTTTTATTTTCTAACTATTTTAATTCTCATTCACTCTTTTGAATTTCAGTTTAATAAATTAGTCCCAATGGATCGGTAATGCATATCCTGTTTGAATGACTAAGGAGTTTGATGCAGAGTTTGCCTTGTAACTAAATTTTTTTTGTTACATTAAAGAGCAAACAATTCATTTTTATAAGAAAACTACATAGTTAAAACATATCTTTAAAATTCTTGCTTGTTTCAATGGAGTCCAGGTAACACTGGAAAGTTAATATCTTTACAATAACGCTGCAGATTTATTTAAAAAATCATACAGATTCCAAAAAATTAAAGGACAAATATATACAAGCATTTCATCAATATTGGAATACTTCAAGGAGTGGTACATCCAAAAAATTTAAATGATAGAAAATTTGCTGCCTCCTTTAAGTGGGGAATCTTATGCATATGATAAATGCTGCTTGGTATATAGTAACTAGTTGCAAGTATGTGGGTGTTGGTTTTGATAAAACCTTCAAGAGTTCAGTACCAATTTTCTTAAGAGTTCACCTCTGCTTGAGCGTTTACTTCTTTGTGCAATGCTGTCACTAAAGGCCTGCAGCTGCACATGCACTGACAGCTCATCACTGTAAATGAAAATGGGCTGACAGCAACCCATCCCATATTAGTATTTTGGAGTTCACTTTCCAATGAAAGATTTAAATAGCCCTATATTTTCAAATAGCTGTAAAAGGGGGAGAATCTTAAGAATGATGAGTTGCTGGAGGTGGACTATGATTTGAGACTTCAGTTGTCTAGTTTACTGGTCAGCGACCCTCTTGAACTAGACTGCTGTTCTGCAGCTAACTTGAGGCTGTATTCTAGGGTTTTTGGTTGTAGCTGTGTTGGTCTAAAGACATAGGAAGGCAAAGTTCTTTGGGTAGATGCGATATCTTTTATTAGATCAACAAAATAGCTGGAAAACAAGTTCATTGCAAGCTTTTCAGCCACAAACATCCTTCTTCAGGCATTAGAAGACTGCTGCTGTTGTGTGTGCTCCAAGGTAGAAAAAAAGCTAAATTACAAACAAGAAGTCTGTAAAAATACAAATGAGCGGAAATTTGGAAGACAATGGGTAGGGGGAGGGGGGAAGGGAGGGAAATGTGTGAAGAAATGCAGTGTCTTCCAAACCTCCACTCATTTGTGTATTTACACACTTCTTGTTTGTAATTTAGTTTCTTTTCTACCTTGGAGCACACAAACAGCAGCAGAGTTTCCCAGTGCCTGAACAGGGTGTTTGTGCCCAAAAGCTTGTAAAGAACTTTTTCCCAACTATTTTGTTGGTTGCATTAAAAGATAGCACATCTACCCAAAGAACCTTGCCTAGCTATATTTTAGGGCTTTTTTTTTTTACTTTTGCCAGCAGCTTTAAAGAGGATGGGGAGATGTCCTTTTATGCCACTTAAATATTTGGATTTATAGAATATTAATCATACTTAGTAGTAATTCATAGGCATTTAACTTGATACATACCCAACCATCCCCAACAGTCGCCTCTTTTTTGGGGTACCAAAGGACACCGCTGTTAAATATATGTGGGGGTTTTTTTTCTCATTTGTAGTATGAATTTGAAAGTATAGTCCTACATTCCATTGAGCTTTCTGTCAAAGTTAAGTATGTTGGAAGACTAAAAAGATTTCTATCAAAGAGCAGTTTGTTTGGCACTATGAAGTACCTTAAATATTATGGTTTTACGTAGGGGTATGAAAAAATGTAGCTCTCCCAAGACTTGGGTTTAATTATGTTGTGCTGAAACTGATGAGTATTTCTTGTAGTAAATTATGTTGTTATATCATACTAGAGACTATTGGAAATAGCTAATTTGAAGAGGAAATGGGATTTTTCCATGTCTTATGGCAGAATATAACACAGTAGATACCTTGGGTAGAGGTATTCAACTCCTGTGAGGTTTGAGCCATGCATGATTTCATAAATTGAACACCAGCGCATTGGCAGAAAACCAGCTGCTCCTGTTCTCAGCTGCGGCTCTGGGAGGTGGCAGGTACAAGAAATCAACAGTACTGTTTGATCAAAGGTAGCCCAGCTGTGTTAACAGCTCTTCTAACAGAAAAAGTAATAGACAGGAAGAACAGTCTGGAGGGGGAGGCAAGATGGCACTCCAAGGATTTCTTTTTCTTTTAATTTTGCCCCCTTGCAGTATATCATCCTACTTTCCCTCTATAAGGACTAAGTGCCTGCACTCCTTTAATTTCATCTAGAATCAAGCACAAAGCATAGTTGGAATCAAGCGCTTGTTGAGCATAAAGTAGCAATAGAAAGCTTGTACCAAGGGCTAAATAGAAACTAGTAGAGTGGTCTAAATAGAAACTCAGACAGTGCTGAGCTGAAGAATGGTGACATGTATTGCAATGAGAAATGAAAATCTTAAGACAATGACTTCAGTCATGTATAATACAAAAATGCAATTTTGACAGTTGCAGTTGCAACCCATTACTAGAGATAACTGCTAGGCTATGACTTACATTATAAGAACTACTTTGGATTAATCAGTAGGATGAATAACCAGAAAGATTTTGTAGAGACTACTGTTTTAATATAAGTAACATAATTATCCTTCCTTTTTGTGTTTTCTTATATTTCTACATTTAATATGCTTTCTGTGTAGTGGTTCCACATGGTGTAAAGTTGTGACATTTTTTCCCCCCTTATGATTGTTGGACTCCTACTGTAGTTCTATACTTATGAGAAAAATGCCTTGTACCTTTTATTAGTATTATTAATAATAATAATCTTGAAGTGGATTAGTCTTTAAAAGAAGGAATGATGGGTGAAATGGGTGACTTGTTCAACCTTCGAGTGTCATCTTGAAGCAGCTTCTTTTTAAGCTTCTCAGAAGCCAGAGTGAAGCAAATGGTCAGTGAAAGGTAAAATGAACATAAAACCAGACTAGAATGAGGCAATTCTATATACAGAGAGCTAGAGTTTAGATAGAGCCTAGCCCAATGTCCAGTGAAGTTCAGTGAGTTTTTTGGTTTTTTTCCATTGACTTCAATCAATAAGGTCATGTTGATTTTGTGCTGTATCACAAGTTAGGGGAAAAAAATGCATCAAATGGACATCCTAAGTATATTGTGGCTCACTAACTGTTAAAACACAACTATAAATAATCCTGAAGGCTCTTAGGCTGGTCCAGCATCTTGTCAATTTTCTATTAAAACAAGTCATTCTAAACTTTCTTTTTAACCAGCTTTAAGTGCTCTTCATGTAGTTGTCATACAGTTTTAATACACAATGAACATTCATTATGCCAACACTAATCTGGCAGACACTACACTTCAAATAATTGCTGCCTGCCTTAATTCCTGGTTTGTCCTTTTGTAAGCATTAATTACATATGTCAACAACAATCAGTTTAGAGTAAGATAATTGCAGGTATGAAAAAAGGTCACTCTTAGTAAATATGTACTTGAAAGATAATGTCTTCATACTATTAGAGTTTTATTTACTTCACAAGCTTCAGTAATTTTTAGGGGGCATACCTCAGGTTTAACTATATTACAAATAACATAGAGTGGGGTTTTGTGTCACTACGTAATCGATTCTGGATTTTTCAAGTAACAGCATATAGACATTTGGGTATTTAGATATTTAGGGACAGAACTAAATATTTAGCACTTTTTCTCAACAAACTCATGTCATGTAAAATGCGCGTTCAGTAGTTCTGACTCCCATTATTCAACAGGATTTTTACATGGCATGAATTTGGTTGAAAAAATGGTAATATTAAAAAGGATTTACTGCAGTTGGTCTAATTTGTAGCAATTTTCCAATGCCAGGTAAATAGTTCAGAGGATGGCAGAATACTAGGTTTAACTTCATATTTTGAAAATTCACTGCTTTCTGGTAGGTTTCCTCTTAAATGTTGTGTGTATAACATTTTAAGATGACTTCAAAATCACCCTGGAATAAATATTTTTGGTATTTAAGGAGAATATGTGCAAAGGAAGAATTTTTTTCTTTAAAATCTTAGTTCAACAGCCAAGCCATTTGACCTGGAATGAAAATGGAAGCTGGCTTCTAGATTAAAAAATAAAAATAACCAAATAATTGAAACATAGGGCTGAAAAGGGGCCTTCGGGAATATTCAATTTCAATGAAGAAAAATGAGTCAACCCTGAGAGATGTTTGTCTAATCTCAAAAAACCTGCAGTGAAGGAAAGTCCACAACCCCCCTAAGCATCCTGTTCTAATGCTTCAGTGTCCTTATAGAGAGAGAGGTTTTTTTCCTAGGGCCTAACCTAAATCATCTTTCTTGCAAATTAAGCAGATTTTTTTTGTTCTGCTCATCGTGGGTGTGCAGAACAATTTATCACTGTCCTCTACAACAGCAGTTCCCAAACTCTGACAGATTGCGCATCACCAATTTAACATGATACAGCCTTTAGTACCACCACCAATTCTTTTCAGTTCAACCTTAAGTACTACCAGAATTTTTTTTGTCATATAAAGTAATTATAATAAATCTGTTAACACATATGATTGACAAGTTGTTCACATACCACTGGTGGTACATTTACCACAGATTGGGAACCACTACTGTACAATCTTTTATGAACTGGAAAATTATCATCATTGTCCCACTCTTCAGACTTCTCTTTGTAAGTAAAGAAGCCCTTTTTTCAGCTTTTCCTCAGGTCACGGTTTTCTTTTTTCTTATCATGCTTCAGTACCAGAGATATAGCTAGGGTAGCCATTGGTCCTGTTCTATACCAGACCACCCTGTTTTTAAATCCTTTGTCTCCTGTCCATTCCTGAATGAGGAACAGGCTCCTGTGTGGTTGGGGCAGCTCATTAGGCAATTACTTCTCCCCTGGGATAGGCAAACCTGTCCATCTCCTGGAGAACAAAGGGAAGGTCCTGCCGGGCAGCTGGCTGCACTGCCACAGGCATCCAACACCCACCGACTCCACTCAGCCCAGCTGTGACCAGATGTGGTCAGGGCAGATTCCTGAGTGCCCAGTGTCTGTGCTGAATGCTGATGGGGAGGTGGTGAAGTTCCTGTGCAGTGTGTGTCCCTGGGTCCCAAGTGTGAAGTGGGGCTCGAGTGAGACCAGATCTCGGTGCGGGCAGGGGTTGTTTGAGCCTCATACCTATTGTGCCACGTTCTCTCAAGGCTGCACTGTCTGGGGAGAATGGCAGAGCTGTGGGATATGTGAAACCATGATGCAAGGGGAGGAGACGAGGCTCCCTGCTGGCTGAACTGCCAGGGCTCATACACTTGCTGCCTAATCCGAGCACTTGCTCTCCCTCATTTCACAGGGAACCAAGCATTCATCAGTGTGGGGCTCCTGGATCAAACAGTAGTCTTTCAGTGGTGACCCCACTCCTTTCTACTGATTGACCAAGGGACTTGGTGGCTCTGCCTCTCACCACTGATTGGCTGGGGGGGATGGCCTGTATTCTGGAGATGTGTCAGTGGCCAGTCTCGGTGTAGCACAGTAAAAATGCACCCTGGGCAGCCAGATCTCACCCTTTCCCTCCCTTCCACTCTCTTACCCTTTTGATTGCAGGTGCAGGGATAGAGCAGAGGACTAGTCAGTGGCATGGGGTCCAGGCTATTCTGAGAATTGTAGTTCTCTAGACTGGCAGTGAAGTTTGCTGCTGCCAGGAGACCTTTTTGTGCTTTTTTTTTTTCCCTCACTGAAGCCCGTGTCCAGAAGGCAAAAAAGGGGGTCAGTTCTCCCTCCAACAGCAGCAACTTCCACTGCTGCTCTACAAAACCGATTCCAAGAATGCCTTGTATTCTGTACACATTGCTTGTGCTGGCAATGTGTGTCACTTTAGGCAAGTAACAAGGCAGGCAGAAGAAGCAAGCTGTGCTCCCCTTTTACTTCTGTAACCCTTCCTTTTAGATGGCGCTTGGGGCACTTGTCCCATTCATCCACCCCATGTTACACTAATCTCACACTCTATAATCCCAGAATGCCATTTAGCTTCGTTGAATTGTGATCTGCTATGTATAGCAGATCATCTTCTGCAGTATTGTTGCCTATCCATTTCCCCAAATGACCATCTGTGCTAGGTCTCTACAGTGTTGAGTCTCTCTCCTTATTCAGCCTAGGCATTAACACCAATTAATATTTTCTGGGACTGCTAATGAATAATTGTGCATCTTGCAGGCTGTCCTTGAAATAGAAAAAGAGATGCAATTGCTACTTGGCAGTTCAGAAGCAATCTGCAAAGAGAAGTGTGTTGTGACCAGATTACTGGACCTTTCTTGACTTAAAGTTCCAAGACCTCATAACTGTGGCTTTTATTTAGCATTTCTGAATTTTAGGAGTTTAGTTCAAGAGATACCAGTCTTTTACTAATTGCAGACTACTCCTTGTAACCCAGCTGAGTTCAGGGCACCCATCCCATGCTGCATTTGAATTGTTCCTGCTCTGTACACACAAGGACTAATTTCTTGCTCCACCTATTCCCCTGCTTCCAGTGCAGCCCCCTGAAAACTGGTGAGAAATAATTTAGAGAGTCCAATTCAGTGAGCTGAGTCTGCAGGGGTGGGGAGAGAGCAACCCCTTGCACAGAGATGGGATAGGTATAGACCCCTCTGCAGGAATCATTAGTAAAATGCAAAATTCAGAATCTAGGTCAGATATGATAGCTAAACTGTAACAAAATCAGAGCACTGTTAGAAAATTCAGACCAGATTTCAGGCCAGATCTAATCTATTTGCATGCTAGATTTGGCCTGTGGATTACAGATTGCCAGCCCTTGGTTTAGTTAGTATTATGTGGATGTCCATGAAGTCCTCTCCCTCCATGAACTTGATTCAGTCTCAGTCACTGAATGACCTTTGGCTGGGGGGTCCTCTTTGGCTGTTCTAAAATCTTGGCCTGTGGCATTGCCAGGTACCATTTTGTACCCTTTACTGTGTTTGATAATCAGACAATTATATTTCACTTTGGATGGTTCTTAGATTTACTATTTGAGGTGGCCAAAGAACAAGTTTTTGCTAGACTGTTTGACCAAGGTATTAATCTACCTTAATACATTGGAGAATGGAAACTACCTCCTTGGTCACATCTCTGTAGCTTATCAGTGTTGTATTTTGAAGAGGTGGAAAAGACTGCATCTCAGTTTTTATTCAAGCTGTTAAAATATCTCAGTTCAACTGGCAGAAGGACAGAAGGACAGATGATATTGAGTTAGGTAGAATGAATAGTAACGTTCATTTATATAAATAATACATTTTAGAAGTGAATAAATATACAAAATCACATTTTTAAGATCTTGGGCCCCCAAACTATGGAGGATTTCTTTAAAAAAAAGAGTAAAAAAATTACTTTTATCTACCAACATGGTTCATCAATGAAATATATTAATAAAACATTGAGCATTTTTTTTAAAAAGGTTGATAATTAGTTATTAGTACTTAAAGAATGACTGCTGTAGAGGATATATTTCGAACTTATATTTTATTCAGATATTAAGAGTTAGAAGAATAATTAACATACTAGGGCATGATGGATTGTTCTATTATTGATTTTGTTGCAGCCAACTTTATGCTTCGGTGCTAGAGTTGTCATATTGATCATTTGCGGCTCCTGCTGTGCATCACTTCTATCAAAGTTCTGTCTAGATGGTAACAACTTTTATAAAATATTTAGTAACTGTTTCTAAGGCTTGAACATTTTGTGTTTCATGCTTAGTTCTACGTGTTTATTTTTACTTTTATTTATAAATCCAAGAACAGCAGCTGAAAATGGTAGAATTCTCAGAAGTGGAAGCCTGAAATAATCTTTCTGCACTCTTTTATGGAACAGCTTTCTAATGTACTTTATGCTAGTAGAAAATCATGATTGTACTTAATAATATGTTATAGAATTGTTGTTTGGTTAAGTCTATATGTCAGCAGGAGTTTTCTTGGCAACACAATATTCAAGGTGGTAATCCTAAATATAAACAACTGATATTTTTCTAATGTAATATTTTTGCCATTAGTTCTTGCCAAAGAAATGAAGAGCCAGATGCACTTTTTACATAGGCAAAGCCTTACATAAGTGACAGTGAATTCTGTAGTGTTCTACATAGCAAAATAACTAGTGGGCCATATAACAAGAATTACTAGAACTGCCTTGATAGATGTTCTTTTCCTCCTAATTACCCAAGACTCTGGTTAATGCTATCAACTTGTCCTAAAGACCCATGGTTTGCATACATATAACATTAGGTTTTGTTCTGTACAAAGGTAGCATCTGATCCACACATATCAAGAACCTGACGTAGAGATAGACTTCACAGGGGTTAGAAAATAAATGCCGTTTTCAAGACAGGTTATCTTTAAGTCCTTTTTCCAATTCCTGTCAGTTCCTTGATACAAAAGGATTGAGAGGTACCACTATATAACAGCACAATATAGGACTTAAGGCTTTCTTCAGTAATTTAGGGTAAACTAAATGGGTGCAAGACTGAAAGTAGAGCCACAGATGTAAGCAACTAGATTTTGTTTAAAAAGGAAAAAGCTTCTCTTTTCCCCACGATTCATATATTTTAGTTATAGCTCAGATATTGCTAAAATGGTGTTTGTAGATATGCACTTGATGAGTTCCACAAGCCTAATCAGTTTAGTCCCCTTTCCTGTTGTATTCTTTATTTGTGAGCATCCCTACAACTTTGATATGGCTCTAAGTGGATGTTTAGGGAACAGGTATTTGTAGTTAATACTCTTAGGCACATGCAAACAGATATATTTGTCCTCTTAAAGGGGTCCTGCTGTATGTGCCAAGGAACTGACCAGGGTTTGTCTTGGGATAACTTTATCTCCACAAACCTCAGCTCCCCTGCCCTTTTTACTGGAGCCCACAATTTCAGCAGGGGAATCTTAACTGGCTCTAGGTAGTGCCCCCTTGGGTTGTGAAAAGATTAAGTTCCCATTTCTCAAGAATGGGTATCTAGGAATATTATTCATCCTGAGATCATGCTTTACCATAGACAGTCAGGAGATAAAACAACAAGTGATTATTATATAGGAAAAAATAATTGTACAAGAAAAACTCTCCATACAGTTTGAAGATGGAACAAAAAGACAAGTACAATTTCATATCCTCTCCTCTGTCAATAGCCTAGCCCTCCTGTGAGTCCTACCAGTATTTCTAAAGATTATCATTCCTGCTGATCCTGCCAGCCCTGACTGCTGTGGACTTGGCCTTATCCAAAGCCTTGGGTAATCCAAATAACATGACTCATGGACAACCCCTAAATACCAACAAGCCCTCCACCCCAGCCCTTTTACCCATAAGGACTGTCCCAGTTGTTGATGAATCTTGGGAGCTGCCAGAAATTCCTTTAGCTAATGCCTCTGATATGCCTTTGTTATCATGGGGTTGTTTTCACCATTACAGGCAGGCAGTACCCATCCCACAAATAGTCCATCCTGCCTGTGTTTGGAGGTGGAAATTATTTTTGCCATAGAAACACAATGACAAGAAATGCTTAGTAGTTTCACCTGCTCCCTTTACCTTAAGTATGCATTCCTTAATTCCTTTGAGTAAACCATGTCCAAAATCATCAAGATGCATAGAGATGGCATAACATCCATACAATGATACAAGTGACATAAATGAATACAGCATAACATTCACTTTCTAATGAGATGGCACTCATCATATCAGTAAGGCAAAATCATGAAAACATGCATGGCATCCAATAAAACCTCAGCATATTATGGGCTTCATGGCAGGGACCAGTCTCATACCACTAACTGAGCTGGATAGCATTCTAAAAGCCCATGGACTGAAATTTGCTGATATACTTGCTAATAAAAATAACATACACAGAAATCAGGACACATTTTTTACTACTTTACTGACAAATACAAGGAGTAACATTTTCAGATGATTATTTTGGAATGAATAATTCAACCAACTCTACTATTCAGATTGCAGTCTTTCTGGGTCAGGGACCTTTCTTCAGACTCTAAAGCACCCAGTTACTATTAATACTAAATAAAAAAATAATAATTGTAGTCATAGTAGAAGAGAAGGATTAAATCAATTTAGAAGGGGTAGAGACACATTTTTCACATCATCTTCCGTTAGTAGTAAAATAAATTTCTGTACAGCGAAGTACTCGTGCCATTGGAGCACAGGAGAAGGCCTGAAGCAAAAAATGATAGTATCACCAGGGTATCTGTAGATATGCCACTAGCTTTGTATTGTTATCAGATAAAGAGAAAAAAAAATAGTAAATGTTTGAATCCCACATTATAGCTAATGGAAGTCACTTGAAAAAAAACTGTTTCATAGCCAGTTCTATCAAGCAGCTGCTTATGACATTGAAGCAGCTTGCAACAAACTGAGGATTTATCTAGTTACTATTTGTTTTTGCTGCCACCAACTTTTAATATCATTTATTTTCTATAAAATAAGGAAAAAGGGATAAGTTTCCATATCCCTCCATAACTAATGGCTAGATCTCACTTACTCCCACACTGCCTTAGAAATCTAAATAACACGTCTCGGCAGCCAATGCCATATCTCGGCAGTAAAAAGGGCCAGATCCCAGTATCTCTGGCTCTCCTTAAGATTAACAAATACAGTGACTTAAGTCCTCCCCTAGAATACTTGTGAAATTTAAACCCTTAAAAATAAGAAGTCTCCCTCTAGCATGCCTTGAGTCCATATAGGACAAAGAAATACAGCATTTATTTGATAAAACACAACAATCAAGCAACTCTAGGCATATAGAAATACTAAGGCAAATGTATACCTGCTCAGCATCTTGCATAGCAGTTCTTTGCTTCAGGTTTCCTGCCTGCTAGAGTGAACAGGGGCAAATACCCTTTTCATATGACCTGGTTAATCCAAACCAGACTAAAACCCATAACTTTTAACTTTTTCTGAAACTGGTCATTCTGAGAATTTCATTTCAGAAATTCTGTAGCAGACGTTTCCAAAATAAAATGTATCCCCCAGACCCTACATCTGTGCAGTGCAGTGGACATGTTTGTCAGTTTTACTGCCACCATGGAGGATCATTTTGCACTCTGCAGGCTGTGGTTTTGGGACAGCCCACCAACAACATGCCCTACAGTCACAACCCTGAAAGTCCATTGTCTGACTTCTAGATTCCAAATCCTCTTTTCCAGCAGGGAACATGAAAGCTCTGACAGTCCTGGTTTCAGATGAGTTTCTCTTGCCTTCTCAGATGTTTTGTGTAGAGATGGACCCCAAGCACTGATTAGAACAGGGGTTTGCGGGCATCAGAAAGCCTAGGCATGGAATAAATATTGCCTCCAGTCAGCGATCCTGGAATTGTACCAGGCAGACTGCCCTAAGGAACCGATGCTTGCAGGGACTGCAGCTCTAGGCAGATTCTCCAGAACAATACCACTGGAGCTAGAGACCATGGGACTCTAGGAATTTGGGGTCTATGACTCTAGGGCAGTCCTGTCAGCTGAACTGTCTTAAAATGGTAGATGCTGGAAGTATTGAGTTCATGGCATTTGGGCAGTCTGCCAGGAATCCCATCAGAGTTTGGTTGGCACCCTGCCCTTGAATCAATGGAAATTCAAGATGTTTCAAATCGCCACCATGACATTTTTGCTGTTGTCTTTTGCTATAGTGTAGTCTCTCTGCCATCGCATCTTACCATGCAAGTGCCTCCAGCTGTAATATCCCTAGTTTTGCCATACAGGGAGTCCAGCCACCTCAGCTCAAGCTGGTGCTGTAGTAGCAGCAGGAGCCAGAATGCCATGAGCCTGTGCCATCAGAGGTAAGATTCTGCTCTCGCTTGTTGCTCTTCAGCGCTTGACACAATATCCCACCTGCCTCTGCAATCTCCAGGGCACTAAAATAGCTAGCTATGTTTTTGGTAATACTGTTCATGCACTATTGTCTCTGACTGTGATACTACCTCTGCACTTACCTGGTTTGTTCTCAAGCTACTGTTACGCACCCCAATGATTTCAGCTCAGTGGATAGTTAAGTGTAAAGAGCCATCTCTTAGAGTTCACACATCTTTGTTGTTGCTTTCTGTCCTTTCTGATGGTGAGGCTTCCACAGATAGTGTATGAGCTCAGTATTGTGGGGGCCACAGAAAATGAACCCTTTACTGTATTTCATTCAGTGCCATTGCTACCTTCCAGAGCTCCCTGCTGAAATTGTAGTCCCCACTTACTGCCATATTGGAGCTGATATTTTAGCTGTGCCACAAATACAGATGCTAGTTGATAAGCATCCCATTGTTTTCTTGAACTGTTTGTCTGTGTATCCACCTGTCTCTTATTTTACACTGTTCCTAGTTTGCGTGGCACCACTCACATTACTATCTTTATCTACAATGGGGCCCCTAGACACTTTGTTAATACAAAAGATAGTGCTAAAAACAATAGCATGTAATACTCTATTCAGGTTTTTAAGTATTAAGCAGGAACAATGTATATAATGCATTGTTAACCAAGGTAACATTTATATGCAAAACTGTAAAGGGGCAAACTGTTATAGAATGAGTTTAGCTATACTATTTGCAAAACTACATAGTCATCTGTCTCTGTTAGACCACTTTTACATTCTCTGAACTGATCTATGGGTAACTCAGAAAAAACAGAAATCGTTCTTTTGCTTTAGCTCTACTGCTCACCTTCAGTTTGCTATTGTTTTTTGCTCTAGTAGTCTAGAGATCTCCAATCTGTTTTCCTTCAAGCATTATCTGAATCGCAGTTCCCCACTCTTGCTTAAGCAGAAACAGTTTTGGTGGAACCTGTACAAAACCTACCTGACCTCATTTTTCAGAGGCAAGACATCTAAAAGTAAGCCATTAATTTGACTCTCACATTGTGGTGTTTTCTTTTCTCCACCACACGTTGCTGTTAAGCTCCTGTCCTTATGTAATTTAAAACCTTCATGCACACCTGTTTATCTGTTTTGTAAAAATGAATACTATCTCTTTATAATTACGTCCTTTAGTTATTGCAGAGTTATTGTCCATATAGAAATAGCTGCTGGAATTTTTTTTATAAGACAGATGCCATAAGCTACGCATTTAGGTACCTTAAAGTTATCATTGATTTGAGTTGTGACAGTATCTGAAATGTGTAGCATTATTCTACTAACAATGCCCTTCCTCCAAAAAAAAAAAAAAAAATTCACAATTTATGATAAAATGTATAGTTTATTCAGACTTCAGACTATCCACCCCTATAGTTATCTTCAGATGTAATAGATTCATATTCTTCTTCTTCCCTATATGATACACATCTAGAATAACTCTGAGGTTGCTTTATGACTTTTCAGTATGTTGAATGAAAGAAAAGTATGACAGCAGAAAGCATCTGATGAATTAAATTTGACATGTTTTTTTTATCTATATGAAATGGATTCCGAACAGCTGGTAATTGCAAATATTTTAGCAGTCATTTTTGATGTGGAATATTGTTTCCATGCTCGACACTAATGAGATGTGAGTTATACTTCATCAAATTGACAGTTCTTGGGTATTTTGATGAGCATGTGATGCATTTTCCAGAATGCTGGTTAATGGATATTCTTACCTATGAAGACGAGAACAATTTCTTAGTTTCACTATTTAATAATGCCCTTGTTTGGTCTTGGTTCAAGAAGCCAAACACACAAATGAGGGTAAGGAATAAGAAAAAATATCTATTGGGGGGTAATACTTTGAAGGAATCTTTACAAAATGAGAAGGGGAAAGACCAATATCTACTATTTAAGAACAAGTATATAAATATTGAGAAGGAAAGTCCTCCAGTCCCTTTGCTGAATGACTGGGAATTCTGTCAAGCTTGTTTTGACCAAATATGTTTTTAAATTTCCCTTTTTTTATTATTATTACTGAAAATATGGGCCCTGATTATTCATGAGAATAACTGTAGGCTATTGCAACTTTTTTCATTTTTTTTCTCTTACAGTAATGAAGGGAGGGAGGTGTCTTTTTACCCAATATTTCACCTATAAGGTGGCTATGATTTGAGTGTGAGGTTGACATAGGACCATTTGAGTGTGTTCAGACATAGGACCATCTGTTCAATACCAGCCCAAGGGGAAAAATATATAAAAGCCTGGATTTGTATGTATGGGTCTGTTGGGCATAGAGCCTTGGAACACCTGCACATGTCTTATTACAGTTGTTACTGCCCTTGTGTCCTTTAAGATTGGGAGTGGTAGTCCTATGCACACATGAGTAGGAGATGGAATATGAAATACTGGAAGCAAAATAGAAGATGTTCTATTCCCTCTGAATAAAAAAAGGAGATTTATTATCAGGGAAGCCTTGTGTGGTTTCCTTGGGCTATGTCAGCAATGTGTCCTGGCTCTATAGGGGACTGTGTGCCCCACCTATCCAAGTCTGCAGGCAGGCTTCAAAACAGAAATACAGTGGACGCATCTACATGAGACACTACTGTGCAGAAGCTTGTTAGGACTGTGCAGTAGCATCAGAAAAAAAAAAGGATGCGGCAATGGTACTGCATGTTAACGTTGGTTACTGTGCAGTCATTTAGTACTAATGCAAGTAATAAATGACTGCAGTAACAACTGTGCAGCCTGACACTTGCGTATATACGGCCAGTGAGGATATTCCAGGATTAATCCTCAACACCCATCTTGAGTCCTAAGTCTTCCATAGACCTGAGAGTGGTCGCTGGGTTTGGTGTACTTCTACATCTCTCTCTTCCTTCCCCTCCATCCCTCCAATCCCATATACACATTATGCAATAAATGCATTATTTAAACCTAACTATGATATTTTTCCATCAGAAGTAATTCTCTTAAATGAGACCTCCCACTTTTTCCTCCTTTGTCTACTCGCTCCACATCCACTGCCAGTGGAGATTCTGGGCTATCAAATCTCCTAAGCTATTATTGCAAAAAACCATCTCTTCTGGTATATGAACCAGCCAACAGAATAGTGCTTCTTTTTTCCATAATATTTTAATTTGGATAAAGTCTAGCTCTGGGAATGAAAGTATAATAGCAGAAATATCCTAGCAGAAATACATTACTGAAAGAAAAACAACACTATAATATTTGTTGAAAAACTATACCAGTAGCTATAAACAGATGGCAAATATTTTATTAATGTTTGGATTGATTTAAAAGTCCTGTTCATCCATAAATGAATGGGTTTTGTTGCCTTAATTATAGAGGAGCACAATCTTGGTTCACTTCAGAATAATAAATCCCTAGTCTTGCATGACAAGTCTAAAAGCAGTTGAGGTTAAGGTGCAAGATGTTTTTCATCATCTTCCCTGTTTGTGTTATATTATGAGACAGCATCATAATCCTGAAGCTCCCCTTCTCATGGTAGCAGCTTCCCTCCAAGAAATAGGACCACAACCTAGAATTTAGAGGTATCACTAAAGTTACACTGAAGTAATTAGCATATTTAGAGTCATTGCAAACTACAGCACTGCCTTATGAAGCCTGATTTAAATCCTTACTGGTAGAATAAAATTTCAGACACATGGTGGTGATGAAAGTATCTAATTATTTCTACAGGCTACTGACTCCTAAAACTCATCCTAAAGTGAAGGGAATTTTTAGATATTGCAAAACATATTTCTATACAAAGAATAAAGCTATGCATCATTAAAATGTTAAGTAGTCTTTAACATTAAAATGTTAATAGCTGTTGCTGTAAACATAGAAGAGACCATACACATGGGAAATAAAATTGTAATTACTGTATCAATAGTTTTATTTTGATAAAAATTAAGGGATATAAATATTAGATTCTGCTTCTACTTCATTAAGGAACTCTTCTGCAACTCTAAAAAGATTCTGAGAAGTCTCCTGAATTACAATGGGATATAAGATTTGATTATAAAATATTTTAAATATGGCTTTCTTATCTCTTGTTTTGTTTTATATGAGAAAATCTTTCCACTTGGAAACCTATGAAGTTAGTACTAATTGATAAATTAGAGGCTGTACAAAGGAAAGCTCTGAGGCTCATTTCAAACAGATGCTTAGAAACTGAATCTATTAAAAAATTATGATGGACTTTAATTTTTTTTCTCTTAAGCTTATGTGGACCAGTAGATTTTAAATATTTTTATGTACGATAACTGAATTGAAATTGATTGATTAATATTACTGAATCATCTTGCTTCTGAGACTGGATTAGAAGCGTGATAGACTGAAAAATGACTTGGCGTACATGTGTTTTACTGATTGTTTAATAAGTTATTTTCTACTCGCAAACTATTAAATAGAATACATTAATATCTAGCCACCCTAATTATTTTCATAATTGAGGGTGACATTCATAAAGGCATCAGTTCATTAAGGTATTTAAGCATGTGCATAACTTTTAGGCTTTTGTTCAGTCCCATTAACTTCAATGGAAATGTATTCATGTGTTTAAAGCTAAATGCATACTTAAGTGCTTTGCTGAATTAAGGCCTTACTGTTCTGGGTCTGTGGAAAGGCTCCAGGCAGAAGAACTGTACTGTTTTCACTTTGTAGGTAGTGAGAAGATGTAAACTGGATACCTTAACCACTGCAACGCTAGGAAGTTCCTTGCATTATGCACTATTGTGAAGGCAAGGCCTGATATTACCCTATTAATTATCCTAATGAGTAAATCAGAACTCATGGCACAAGTGGTATCTTTTACTAGACCAACTAGCAAATATCTACTTGGTCTAATAAAAGATATCACCACTGCCACAAGTTGTTTTGCCTGTAGACCAATACAGCTACAACCTGTGTATCTAATGAATAATTCAATTTAGGATGTTTTTACCTTGATATGAAATTCATGAAATATAGAGATAGTCACTGTGACATACTCTGACATGGATTCTGTGAGCTGCACCTTTCAGATGCACTGAAGTACTCTTACTCATTCAGGGGTATCCTGTAGCCCTAAACCTCTCTTTGCTATCTGTTGTTTGAATACTGTGAACAGATTAAGATGTGCCAAGGGGCCAAGTCCTTGGCCCAGGGTGTCTCATCTTCACCTGTCTCACCTAGGTCTTGCCATCTCTTAGCAGAGGGGATTTTTCCAATTTAAAAATCACACCTTTTTCTGGTATGTGCTGAAAAATTGGGGGGTCTTCAAGAGGAGGCTGGGCAGATATTTGGTTGGGGTGATATGACCACGGCACCCATTCCTGCCCAGGGCAGGGGGTCAGACCTGGTAATCTGTTTAGGTACCTTCCAACCCTAAGCCCTATGAAACTGAAAATTAGTGTAGACAAGAATGAAGTTATTTTACAATAAGAGTTATTATTAAAATTGAGAGAAAACAATTAGTAACTATATGCTGCCTAGAGACAGAGACGTAAGAAAAAACAAACAGAAAACTGTAAGATCTGTGATTTTTTTTTTTTTTTTTTTATTA
>NW_017728886.1:222908915-222948879 GCF_001723895.1 Crocodylus porosus
CATTTTAGCTCCAAGAGCGGAATATCCACTTCTGACCAAGCCAAAGTCTCTGCTAAAATGTCAGCTTGTCTTGCCCAGCTGAGCCGCTGGGAGGATAAAACACGCAAGGCACTCACATACCTGCAGCTCCCTGCTCTAATTCATGGTGCTTCATGGAAACTGCCATGAGTTAGTGCCCCCCCACCCCCAACCCAACAGACATTCACTATTTTATTGGAAGACTGAGGAGGGGTGCAGATCGAGTTCCACATTGAAGCCAATCCAGCAGAGAGAGGCTGCCTGCCTGCAGCCTTTCCCCACCCAGCCTGTTCCCCTACCTGCACCCCCAGCTCCACTGCTGTCTGCATGATGGGATTGGGGAGAAGGAAGGGGAGGGAGCTCTGAGCTAGGGTTTGCCCAGCCTGAGCTGGAGGGGGAGAGGGCTGGGAGGGACCGCAAGGTGGGGGGATTCCAACCCTCCTCCATCTCCAGCTGGGCAAACCCTAGCCTGGAACTCCCTCCCCTCCCTTCTTCCCACTCCCATCCTGTAGACACCACCGGGGATGTGGTTGGGCTTCATCAGCCCATCCCTGGTCATGTGCAGGGACTGACAGAAGTTAATGAAGGCATTCCACTTTGGAGTGTCTTCATTTGAACCCTCATTAGATAAGGATTTGATGCATGGTTGGGCACTTTTAAAATGGTCTACAGCCATGCACTTCTGTTAGGACACAGCTGTAGACTGCTTTCAAGGGGCCGATCATACAAGAAATGTCTCTTCTGTCAGCACCTGCAATGCCTAGGAAACTTTTAATAAAGGCATTACTACCATGAGCACTCTTAAATACTCATTTGCATACTTCTATTAATTTATCAGGAAGTATTTGAAGCATATAACTTCACCCACTTCCTGTGGGTATCTGATTTATAGCTTATAAATCAGGTGACACCTGATTTGGTTAGAAATGGGAAATATTTACATTTCCCAATCTCTCAGGCTTAGATTGCTAATTCAATATTCCTGCACATTAGTTATCCCAGTGGATAACATTTTCTCATTTATCCTTTCCACGGTAAGAAATACCCATCTAATGACTGTTTCCAGGTGTTAACCTTGCTGACCTTCCCTTTTAAAATGTAAATTCATCGTTGTTTGGAATGGCCTGGCTCATGTGCCTTGGACCATGTCTGTAAGGTTATATCCATCTGGTCTGTTAGCATAGCCATCTCCAATGCAATTTTTTAGTAATTACCTTTTCCCAGTAATGCTATAAAATATAAAAAATATGTACACAAGATAATATTTCATAGAAATGTAAGAATGATAATGCTAAACCTAGATTAACACTATCTATAGAGAACACACACACCACAACAGTAAATCTAATTAAGGAAAACATGTATGACATAACCCAAACACCTGAAAGTATTGTAGGTCTCTGACAGTTATGTTTAAAAAAGAGTTTATTAGCTGTTTTTATTCCTCAGATATATTTGCCAAAGGTGTAATTAATGGGAATGTACTATCAAAAAGAAGGAATCTAATCCAGTCCTGTTTACCCCTGCCTAGATTGTCATGTTCAAATTTGAATCAACAATCTAGTAGATGCAGCATCTGAAAACTAGCATGAGGTAGTTGCCAAACGCAGCTTTTCTTTAATGGACTCTTCTATTCTTTTCTATTGGACTGGGAGAATACAGAAAAAGAAAGACGGCCAGTTTCTGAGAATACTTCCACTATCCTGCAAACTGTCTGAACAGAAATCCTATCCACCCATGGAAATGAGATCATTCAAGGGGCAGTCAGTCAGTCAATGGTATACCATTTTACAATTGATTTGTATTTTTAAGGAAATCATAATCTAGACAAATGCCATACTCTAGGCAGTTGCAAGATAAAAGTATAGGCACAATCACAATCTGTTTAGAAGTTGCAATGCAGGAAGGGGGTGGTCTTCCATTCCCAGCCCATCATGTGGAATGACTAAAGAAGCATTTGGAAGGAGAACTTGCTCTGCCTCTCAGTCTTTTGTCCAGGGATCCTATTGTCTCCCATTACCTTTGAACCTTACTGCCAGCCATTTGCATTTTCACAGACCTGCATTTTGGCTTCTGTTCTACCCAGGGAAATACACAAACACCAACAGACTTTCCCTATGCCTGAAGAAGGGGCTTTGTGCCCGAAAGCTTGCAAAGAACAATTTTTCCATCTATTTAGCTGGTCTAATAAAAGATATCACATCTATCCAAAGAACCTTGCCTGCCTATACACATGGACATATTTCAGATGTTGCTGTCTTGCTTCCACTTGTAAGCTAATTTAAAGAATTTGCTGCAGATCTACTTCCATTATTATAATCAGAATTACCAATGCCAAGTGTACAACAGTCACAAGTCAGGTTCCAACAAATAGTACGTTTGGCTTAAAAAGCCCCAAAACTTGATAAAATTTAATAATCATTAGACGTTTTTATTTGTCTTGTGGTTTGAGTTTGTATGGTGCTCATATTTCATGGTTTCAACTAGCAACTATGAGAGCTAGAGCCTAATTGTTTAAAAATGGAAGCAAGATTTTCCTACAATTTGCTGAATCTAGCAGGTGGAGTTTTAAGAGAGAGAGCAAAATATTGTGAGATGTACAATAAAATTTTGACAGTTGTTAATATGGTGTAATGTAAGAGTATTTTATTTTGGTACCTTAGCATACATCTCACAATGCTATATTTATAGCTTTGGTTTCGTCACAGGCATTAACTTTGGAACTGTGCTATACAAGAATGTTATACTTCTGCACAGACAAGAAAGTAATGATTTAAAAAAAGAGAGAGCCAGAGAGAATAATTTTTCAACATGTGTGTTATCAACTATTAGGTTAACACAAGACTAAAACCATTGATTAAACTAATTGTCAGGATCCTTAAAGAATTTCAATAATTTGATATCAAAGGACAGTCAAATGAATATTATGTATACATAAAAGAAGTTTCATGGTTCTTTACAGTCGTAATATTTCATATCTAATTAAAGGCTTTATCAATTATGTGGTCTCTTTAAAATTAATCTGTTGGGATTATTTTGTTGTATAGATATGGAACAGGTTCCGTTTCACTAAGTACACAATTTATTCTTATATTCAGATTTTCTAATTGGCTACTTTTACAAGCATAAATCAGTGACATTTCCAACCATAATGTGAATTTTTAGGGATAGAATTTCAAAATACATACATTTCTTGGGTCTCTTAACTTCCTTACTATATAATATCACTCACAAACATGCTTTTAAACTCATTCAAAGATAAATATTCTGTTTCCCATATTTCTTATTGCATTTAATTTTTTTACAATGAGAAGTGCATCTAATCTCAGAGTATTAGAAAGGACAAAAAAATATGGTAAAACATTCCAAAACGGAAGTCACTCCTAATTTTTTAGGCCCTGTTACAAGCACAGTGGTTCACTATACATGTGTACCTATGCTGGCTTGTTTAGATTTGCAGAGGTAAAGGTAGATTTTGGAGTTTGAAAGAAATATTAAATTAGTATGTTCATTTTATGTGGCAAAAAACCCTTTTATTTCATATAGTGTAGTCAATAAAATCCAGAATTGTATGCCCTATAATTCTAAAACATGTTAAATCTGAAATACATTGGTCCATGAGCATGATTGCACAAAAAAAGAAATAAAGCAAAGCAAACTTTTAAACATAATTCATAAGAATTCTACACTTTTTAAGGAGCCTATTCATCCTTGAAAGTTATAGCAATGCCTGAATCAAAATTTGCAAATTCCTTATTTGCAGGTTGCTTGATCTAACCATGTAACAATTCCACTGATATGCTGTCCCCAGATGTTATGCCAGCATATTTTCCTGTATTCTTGCAAGGAAACATTTGGATGCCAGTTTAGCTTTACTTTTGAATGGGATAGGCCTAATATAGAATAGTATAGGCAGATACTATTTCAGAACCACAGACATGAATTTTGCGGCCCAGCAGCTTCAAGAAATGCCAGGAAAAGAACATCAACCTTTTCCTCATGTTCATTGACTTAACCAAAGCCTTTGATGTGGTAAACCACAAAGGCCTCTGGGAAATCATGAAAAAGTATGGATGCCCTGGAAAATTCATCCATATGGTTTGGCAGTTCCATGACAGCATGATAGCATCCTTGCAAATGGTGAATACTCTTTGTGATTGACCTCTTTCTAGTTACAAATGACATCAAGCAGGGTTGTGTGCTCACACCTACCCTCTTCAGCATGGTATTCTCTGCCATGCTGTTGAATGCCTTCCAAGATGATGACCTTTGTATAGGGATCAGGTACCATTTTGACAGAGACATCTTCAGCCTGCACATGCTCCAAGAGAGCTACAAAGTCCAGACAGCCATGCTTTGGGACTTCCTCATCGCTGATGACTATGTGTTGTGCACAGACTTAAAGGCTGACATGCAACAGTCCATTGACCTATTCTCATCAGCTTTGGACTTACTTTTAACATGAAGAAGACCAAAGTGATGTTTCAACCCCCACCTGTCACAACACCCCAGGAACCACACATCTCGGTTAAAGGCCAACAATTGTCAATGGTTGATAAGTTTGTCTGTCTAGGCAAAACACTCTCCCATGCTGTCCACATTGATGACAAAGTGAATGTGAGACCAAGGAAAGCTAGCATAGCCTTCAGCAGACTCCGTAAATCAGTCTGGGGTCACAGAGGCATTGAAATGTTGATGAAATTGAAGATTTACAAAGCCATCATTCTCCTGACCATCCTCTAGGCCTGCAAAACCTGGATTGTCTACTAGCATCATGTCAAGTAACTAGACCAGTTCGACCTGTGCTACCTATGAAAGATACTAAAGATCAAGTGGTAGAACAAGAGTCAAGACACTGAGGTGCTTGGAAGATCAGCTCTCCCCAGTAATCATGCTCTACTGAAACTGGTGCAGCTAGGATGGGCTGGCCACCTTTCAAGAATACCCGACACTTGCCTGCCAAAGAAAAACGCCTATGGCGAACTGTCAAATGGAGTACACTCTCCTGGTGCACCAAATAAGTGTTGGCATTGACTCAGTCATGGGACCAAATCGTTTGTGACCGTCCACCCTGGAGGTCATCACTCCAGAACAGAGCACTGGCCTTCAAACAAAAATGCATGGCAGAAGCAATGATGAAATGCATGGCCAGGAAAACACAAACCTCTCGTAGCAAGTCCTCATCACTTTCCTGCCTCTGCTGCAGCTGATTGGTCAAGGCAAAAATTGGGCTTATAATTCATCTACATAGCCATGTGACCTAGCCTCCTTTATCTTTCTTCTCTTTTCCCTTTTTTCCCTCCTTTTTTTTCTTTTCTACCTCCCTGCTTCGTTCCCATTTCTTTTCTCTCTCCTCCTTCCCTCCCTCTGGATGTTGTTGTCTTCACCCATGAAGGAAAACAACACAGAGGCAGACACAGAAGATGGTTAGAATTTCAATCTGGATTTTGCTTTAAAAAAAAAAAAAAGAAAACTAGCTCTGACAAAGTGGAAAAACAGAAGTTCATGCAGTCATTTTGCCAAAGTCCATTCACTAGAATATAATTCTGCTTGTCTGATCTGTGGAAAAGTAGATCCCCTCAGGGTTCTGCCACTAGATGACCCATTTTTGGTATATGCAGTTTCTAGTTGTGATATCCTTGTTGGGACAGGCAACATATGAGGACTTGAGCAAGATTTCCTTGACCCAAGGACAGAAAAAATAACCCACTATTTTTCTTACTTTCACTCTGCACTCGTCTTACACTAGGATCCTTGTACTCTCACTTGTCCAGCAGAGCCCTGATATAAAAACACGAGCATGATTTTTAACTTTTAGCTATTATTTTTCCCTCTTCCTCTGCTCTCCCCCTTCTGCCCGTGTCCCCCACCCTGCTTTCAGAGAACAGTTTAAGGTAGATGAGATGCATGATATTTTACTGTTATGAACTCTTAATTTTAACCCCATCTTCATCAGTCTTCTCAGTGTTATTTTTCTAAATTATTCATTTGTGAGACTAGGTGACTTAATTTTGGATCCAAGGTAGCAATTGCTGCTTGAGTGTGATAAGACTTTTAATTAAACTTCTCCAGGAATGAACAAAGTGGTATGTGTTTAAAAAGTTTTTGCAATGAAAAATGAACCTTTACTTTGCCTTCCACTGGGTAAAGATGGTATCCTTAGAGCATTTGAATACTTTCTTAACTACAAAATAAATGTTAATGCTGTTTATGGTTTTTCTTTAAATAGTAGATCTTTAAAATGTCACAATCTTGGCCTCACACAGTTTAAATAAAGAAACTTATTCAAGAGTATATGGAAGGGTGTTTTGATACATTTTTGTTCTATGAAGCTATCATGCAGTGCCCTCCAGTCCTGCTTTCATAGGACTGCTGGAGCCTTGCCTGGTCTCTGAGAAGCCCAGCTTTATAAGCGGGGAGCCCAAACTCCTTCCCACTCTGAGACCCTGGCCTTTCAGTCACTTACCCTTCCTGGTTCTATGTGGCCTTGACTGGAAGAGCTAGCATCCAGTTCTGGTTTTGAGTCAGTTCAGTGCAACCCACAGGTGGAAGCAGCACAGAAGACAGTCTTTTCAGAAAAGTCTTTTGCTAAGGTAAAGGCCTGCTAGCCAGCACTTTGCTGTCCCCTCCGCTGTCCCCTGTGTTAAGCAGTTCCTCCATCCCCAGTCCAGCTTACAGAGCCCTGAACACCAAAAGATACTCAATATTTCCCCTTCTAATTGCTTCCTCCTACCCAAAGCTTCTTTACTTCTCTCAGCTTCTTTGCCCAAAGCTTCTTTACTTCCTACCCAAAGCTTCTTTACTAATCTTTTGGCCCCTGATCTGCCAGGCTGTTTTCCCTTTTGCCTCCCTTTCTGCCTTGTATCCCCTCTGAATACTTCCTGTGTGTTGACCATCTCACCTTTGTCAACAAAGCCTTTTGTGCTAAAGGTTTATCTGGTCTTGTTGTGTATGTAGCCAGCCCTACTACTTAACTCCTCCTTCTCTGTGCACAGGCTAAGGATGTAAACTGAGTCATACAATATTATACCAATAATATGAACTGAAGGAGGGGAGTATTACAGGTTGCCTTTAAACCATCATAAAGGCACTTAAAACAGAAGCATTCATCAATTAAAGGGTGTTAACCTATCCTAAGTACACTCTAGTTTAAAGTTATGCCACTTCTGGTGAGGCATTTTTTTGATCCATTTCACTCGGGCCTTTTTAGGGTCTTCTTAATCTGTTTTGTGGAGATAAAACTCTGTTTTCATTACTCCAGTACCCCAGGATGCACCATTCCCAGCTTCTACCACTCCTTTGCTCTAGTGGCAAACTTTCAACTCTACTGGCCAGGGCCCCAAGCCAACATCCTCTCCTGCCCCCAGGAGGTACAGCCCCAGTACAGCCTGACAACTCCAAGCATCCAGGAGTTCACCAGTTTGCTGCTTGTTCTAGTATTTCTCCACCCCCTCAAACCCCTACAAAAATCATAAAGAAAATAAGCCAGAGCACGGAAACCATTTTCAGTTGGCTTTGAGCTTTGCCCTGGTATGGCATGAGGCAACCCTGGTGGGTTTCAACCCCACCCCAATGTGAGTGCTAACCCAACTCCTTCCCTAGTATTACATGAAGTGAGACTGCTGGGTCTTATCTCTGGCCTTGTGTGAATACTAACTCCCACCCTGAAGGGTCCCAATTCAGTGAAATAAAAGCAAGATTTTCGTTTGTTCGTTCATTCCTTCTTTTTAATTATTTTTTCACTGCTTTTTCTTTATTTCTCCCCCAAGCCCATTCACAATTCAATGTCCAAGCAGCAGAATAAATACATTTTAGAGCTCAGAAGATAAACAGGAATATTGCTTCATTTTCTAAAGCCACCAGCTGACATCTTGCTCTTGCCAATTTATAGAAGTTTCAGTAGGACAAGTATGAAAAAGCCCTCTAGTCATAATATTAGAAGGTATATAAAGTAGCATAGTCATTTTTAGACTAAATTAGACTCAGCACAGCTAATTTATGCCAAAGCATCCTGTTTTTGTTTCTTCCTCTTCATCACTTCTACACACTTATTTATTGCATTCATCTGTTATTTTTAGACTACCATCTTTTTGAGGCAGTTGTACTGTCTGTACTTAGCCCAAAGTTTATCATAAGCATAACGCCGTTCCAACTTAGCTGTGGCCTCCAGAGGCTACTGACATGACCAGAATTAGTTATATCCATGCTTGGATACAACTAATATGTAAGTAATTCACTTATGGGGTAGCTGTCTGAAAAAAGTATTAAAAAACACAAGCCTATTTTGTAGATCCCCTTCAAGTAGGTTTAGTGATATTAAAGCTTTTGTTTAACTTTTTTTTAATGATAGCCATTCATATTGTGTGTTCTCTTTGAAAGTAACTCACAGGGATGCTAAAGTTTAATACATTACAGCTAATTTTTCAACTGAATACCAAAGAAAGGATGTGGTGGTAGGAAATGAGGTGGTCTGCTGGACAGATTTGCAGAAAATATATCTTGATTCCATTGGAAATAAGTGGTTTACAAACACTTCATGTCCTCAGTTTTGTAAAAAAGGCAATCTAATATTGTCTCTCTCTTACTACTACTATTCTTATTTTATTATCTTAGGGTAGCCTTTTAGAGGAGTAAATGCTGAAAAATTAGATGGAAATTGGATACTTCTGTTTATGAATGCTATGTGGCAGTGTTCATTTAAGAATATCAGTGTGGTACCTGGTGGTGTAGCATCATGGGTTACATTTGTATTTCCCCTGGGTTGGATGTTAAACTATTGTAATGGTAATTCTTTTTTGTTTTGATGGCCATAATAGTGATAGTATAGTACTATATCAAATAAGAATTGATGTCACAAAGTACCAAATAATTGGCAAAAAAATGATAACAAAGGTGAAAATAGTGCTTCATGAATTGGAGGTAAGGTAAAGATATATACCTAAGGTTGCCAGGGAGAATAAATTAGGTATGCTAAAAGAAGAGAGGGAAACATTCAGAGTCAAAATAATGCCCAAGTTCTGGGCCATGAAGGCAAATGGAGAATTGGATTAAGAGGAGGTATGCGTAATGAAATATTTAGTGTTTCTTTTCTCCTCCCTCCCCCCCCCCTTTAAGAATTACGTCTATCTTTGGCTTTTAGCTGGAAAAAGATGATGCAAAGCCATAATCTACATAATCAGATCAACCATAACAGTAGGCATAGATAGTATTATTGGCATAAGAATGGTAGTAAGGAGGCTATGTACTGGAGGTTAAAAGTACATATCAAGAACATAAATTTATATCTGCTGCAAGCAAGGTCTTTGCTTCAGGGCTAAATTTTTCACCTTGTTGAAGTAAAAATGTGGTATTGACTTCACTGAATCCAAGATTCTGCATAAGATATCCAAGGAGATCTGTGGAAAAAGAGCAGGAGGTCAATTGGTTAGCCTCATGGGACTCCACAGAGGAGTGCAGAAGGGCTAACAGAAAACACATAACCAGATTTAAAACAGCTTACAGCACAAGAGAACATTAGGTGAGATGAGGAATGCATATGATGGTGTACTAGAAGGCTGAGGAGTAAGGGAGGTAGTAGGAGAATTTGGGGAAAGGTGAGTGTAAAAACACAATTCTGTTTTTGTGGCAAGGATGAAGTATGGAAAAAGTAATGGAGGTCAAAGAAAATTGAAAGGACCTATGGAGGGAAGTGTATGAAAATGAAGATTGATGAAGATTCATGACAGGAAAGAAAGACTGGGTAGGAAAGGTTTAAGGTAAGAAGAGTAAAAATTAGCGGAGGGTAAAGCACTGAGTTAGGACAGCGGTTGGCAGGCTTCTGCCAGCATAGGCTGGAGCTTGTAACCTAGCCATGGTTATGAGCTGGGAGTCTTTGCCTCCTGGAGTAGCCAGTTGCCTACCCACATGCTCACTAGAGATTCCTGACCCCTGCACAGCCACAGTAATGACGGACACAACACAGCATCAGGCTCCACAGCCAGTGGTGTTGTATAGGGGGTGCACACGTACCCCTTGAGAATGCCGGTGCACCCCCTGACTGGCCACACTCGCCACTTAGTTTTTTAGATTTTTGTTTTAAGACAATCTGTGCATCTGTGTTTATATTTGTTCTGTACAATATTATAATTAAATAGTGTAGAATAGTGTATAGTTACTGTTAATGAGCATTTTCGCCTTTTATAATAAGATTACATGAACACAGAATGTAGCCAGAAGAGAAGATAAATAGGGGGAAATAACAATTACAAAGAATAAACTAAACAAAGCTAATCACGGAGCAAAGATTAAAGTTTTGGGCACCTTAATTTTAAAGTGTCCACGCTATAACAGGAGTAACTCCCTAAGGAACCGTGCTCTCCCCTAGCGCCTCTTACCGTGTTCAGTCAGTCTATAATGCACCCTCAGTTTCACCCTCCATATCTTTGATGTCAGTTATGTAATTAGGGAGGCTGCCTCTTCGGTTCTCCTGGACATGGTTATCCTCCTGTACATTAACCCGCCTCTGCTAATGGGTGTTCCTGGGAAGCCCAGCCTTATGGGTTATGCGTGGCTCCAACCACCCCTTTACCACTCCCCAAGCCTTGGACATACCAGACGTTGTTCGGTCAGTCTCGCTCTCTGCACCCTCTCTGGCACTTGGAATCTCTGCAGCACTAGTCTCGCCACCGCGGCCTCTGGCGCTCGTCAACCGCTGCCCCTGTTGCTCTGGGGGGCTTCTCATCACCCCCCTTTGCTCTGGGGTTACTGTAGCCTCGGGGCTCAGGTGGCCATAGCCATGCCTGGCCCCAACTCTCCTCCTTGGGGTCTCAACCCCCTGTTGGGCTCACACGGTCTCAGCCTTACATGGCCTCTGATTCTCTGTTCCCCTTTGCCTTGGGGCTGGGGTCAGTGCATCCTCGGATGCTGTGCCCTCTCTAGCGCCGGGGTCCCCACGCTACCATGGAGCCTCTATGAGGCCTCCTCCAACCCCTAATAGCCTCACCCGGTCCCCTGGTGTAAACCACAAACACAAAACATAAGCCCCTGGGCTATAACATAAATTCTAGCTGCTTAGCTGTAACATCCTTTGAGCCACCCGACAGGTACTCTGTCTCTTCCCCAGTATCAGCCTGCTCGTACAGTCCAGCTTTTCCTCTTTACTCACATAGGCAGAGTTCTCATTCCCTTGGCAGCCAACAGCCCCCTCCTCCCCCCCACCTCAGACTTGTGATTTATATATAGGCACCAGGCCCTGCCTCTTTTTGTCAGCTGACCAGGCAGGTGTAAGTTCTTACCCTCATTAACCGGTTGGCCCGGCAGCCTGAACCAGGGTCCTTATCTCTGCTCTCAAAGTAGCAGGCTGTGCCCTGCTACACACACAGAGATGCATTAAATAAATCTTACTAAAAAGTATTGAGCCCTTTTAAGGAGGCTCATATTGAACACCCCCAAATTTAGGCACTCTATTCCAAATTTAGTTTTGACAGTATTGGTGTATGTGTTTCCTCAAGCATGTGTTACCAGTGGAACTCAGGATGGAAGAAAAATTCCAAATCTCTATAATAAAATGCTGAGAGTCTAGTATGCTATACTTGGATCCTTTGAGTAGTGGCAAGAAAATCTCCAGGAAACCCTTTACAAATTGCATTAGATTGCCATGCCTGGTGACACACAGGTTTACAACTGTTGGTATCAGTGCACTCCTTTCACAGATCAACCAGATGATAGTTTTCTGTAAGCTAACTTGTATGTTGTAGCATGAAACACTCAAATAACAGGTTCCCTTTTGTACTGCAATATAAGTAGGAAAGAAATAGGATGGGGGAGGGAAAGGGTCTTGAAAGTGGATGCGTTTAAACAGCTGCTATTTGCGCGCAGGCCTTAATGACTGAGGCTGAAATCCAGCCTTCAATGAAGTCAGCAGTGAGCATGTAAGGCACTCAAGTGGAGTGTTGTACAAGTTACTAGACTGAACTGCTCTGTTTTATCTCAAAAGCGTAAGTTCTTTTCAAAACGAGAAGATTAAAATGGTTCTGCTTTGTATTAACAGATGTACCGACACAGCAATTCTATATCCACGAGTCTTCTTGAAGGAGATGTTGCCACAGTGACACCCAAGAGACCTATAATAGGTTTGGAGAGCAGTTGAGGCACTGAGGGTATGCACAGCAGATGGGAACAAGCATGTGGTTTAGGCAGAGCTGTGTGATGGTTGCTTTTGAAGTATTACTCTTTTCCAGTATGTTTTGTTGCTGTTTTTGCTGTGTTTTCAACCTTCATTCAAAGGATAGAAAATACTCTTCTGTGGTATAGACAAAGGAGGAAGAAATGTCCTTAGGCTATGTCCACTCATTTTTATCCCAACAGGGAATGAATACTCTGGAAGTCTGTCGATAGCTTGGAAGTTAAATATTTTCTAAGATTTTTCACTGGGGAAAAAATAATTGAAAATAAGACAACAAAGCTGTAAAAAGAACAAAATAAAAACGTTTGCCAAATTTAGTGCATACAGTTCCTGTATGCATTTTATGCCTATTAGACATGGCATATAACTTCAAATAAACAAGGTATTTCAACCTGGGTGGTTACTGCAGGATTCATCTCCTGTTGCACAGGAGACTAACAGGGACTAGAGCCTGTTTAAAGAAACTGATGAGGTGAAGCGTGCTGCGGAGGCTCAGGACCCATTCTCTTCTGAAATTTCCCTGAGCTCTTTGCCCCCAGTCTAGAGATCTTTAGTACCAGAAGGATCTGGGTAACTAGCAGGTGCTTCCTCCTTGATCTGGCAGCACTCCAAAGTTGGAATGTACATACTAATATAAATGGTGTGTGTGTGTGTGTGTGTGTGTGTGTGTGTGTGTGTGTGTGTGTGTGTGTGTGTGTGTGTGTGTGTGTGTGTGTGTGTGTGTGTGTGTGTATGTGTGCATGGACACACACGTGCGTGTGCACTCATGCTTATGTCTGTATAAAAGTTTGTGCTGGACACAAAACATGATAACAATATGACCCCAGTCATCATTGTAAATGATTCTAGAATATCAATGGAACCCAACTGGTGAGTTGTGTGTAGCCACAGCCAAATCTAGTTCTTTAAGAAAATTCTGCTGCAATGGATTTTTATGAGCTATATGTATGTTCCTTATCAATATTTTAATAAAATATTCCAGCTTGGAGCAACACTAGTATGCATCTTTAGATTTCGATGTGCCATATGGGTGAATGCATCATATATAATTTTGATTTGGATTCCTTAGAGAAGAATGGTAGAGCTTAGTGTTGCCATCTCTTGTGATTTTTATGAGAAGTTTCGCAACTTTTTAGTGTCCTGCTCAAATCTTCAGTTTTTTAGGCATCTGTACACATGCTTTGGGGTGGGGGCAGGGAGGCATTTTAATTAGAGTGGCTCTTGGGAGCTGCTTTAATTAAAATGACTGCAATGTCTTGCGTATACAGTGTCCCACATTTCAAAATGGCAGTGAGATGCTTCAATTAAAGCTTGTTCGACAAGCTTTAGCTGAAGCACCCTCTCCAACATTCTGAAATGTGGGGAAGCTGAACACACAAGATGCTGCAGGACGCTGGAGCGTTCTAATTAGAATGCTCCAGCAGACTTGATTAATCGAGTTTGCTCCAATGTGTTCTGATTAGAACACATAAAAGTGTCTTTGGTGGCATCTTAATTTATAATTCTTTATTTTTTTTTAAAAGCAGTTCATAGGCTACACAGACCAGAGAAAAGTTGGAAATTGGGCTTTAAGTTCACCAACTCAAAATCAACCAGGTGAATTAAAGACCTCCAGAATTATTATTGTTTGGTTTCAGAGCCCCAAGTTGCGTGGCTTATTTTGTTTTTTTTTTGTTTTTTTCAAGTCCTGTGACTTTTGAAGGCTTGGATGTCAATATTCAGTATTCAAAGCAGGTTTTAAAAAAAGCAGGGTTATTTCTGAATCTTGTTGTGTTTCTATAGTGGCTCTAAGTAGTATAGCTAGTTCAAATAGCTAGCTTAGTCAGCTCTATGCCATACCTTTCTGAGTTCCAGGGCTAGGAATGATTTCAGTGGAAGAAGAGACATGGCTAAGGTACAACAATTAACAAATGAATTTTTTTTTTTTTTGAGCAACGTTAAGGACAGGACACTGCACTGGGGAAAGCTATTGCCCTTTGGACTGCACCCTCAATATTAAGCCTATCTTTCAGGGCATAGCTTTGTCTACAAATGTAATTTACCACCAAGATGGGTTGTAAGGAGCCAGAGGTATTTCCCCTTCAATCTCTCCTAGCTGCTGTAGAAATTGCCCTTTCAGATCTTTTCATCCCTTATAAGGATTACCTGGATCTGATAAGCAAACAGAATCAGCTGGTCCATAAAGGAGCAGAATACCCTATAACAGGGTCATATTGATCTCTGGGCCAGAGGCTACTACTAGCTTTTGTGTGGATTGTTGACCACCACAGGAATGGGTTCAGAAGAGGACTTGGATCCCAATGCTGAATGGTCGATGTGAACAGTGTGGATTAATTTTTGTTTTAGACCCTCAAGCTTTTTGAGATTGGGACCCTACTACCCCTTCCCATTTGAAAGAACAAATCTGTGGAATATGGTGAATTGCTATCCCTGTAACCTGTCATTTCCACTCTATTCTTACCTCTTCTAACATGGTATGTTAATGAAACAAAGAATGTGCATACATCTTTCTAAATAACTAAGTATAGGCAGGAAGGATATCTCTTGTTTCTTCTTCGAGCAAATATTAAAATATGCACTTAAAGTGAAAGCAAATGGGCTTTCATGTCAAATGGGAACACAGCACTAGACATATGTATACCTTCTTTAAAATTTGACTTGGGTAGCTTAACCTTGCTTAATCATGGCAATAATTGAGGTTAATTTAAATGAGCTACATAACCCTATCAATTAGTAAACAAGAAAGTCAATTAAACCAATTAAAATTTATTGGAAAGTGGCTACTGCCATCTGGAAACTTCATATTTTACAGTTGGAGTGACCTTTATATTTAGAGCCAGCAGGGCTGCCATTACTTCTATAAAACATATTCAGAATAGAAAAGATAAGCATTTGCAATGACTGTTTAACAAACATACCACTGTAGGTATTCAAAAAAAAAAAAAGCATGGTGTGTGCTTGTCAGTGAAGACAACAATTTAACAAAAGGAGACATATAGTATATTCCATAATCAGAACTGCTTCATGTATATGTACTGAAATCCAGTACTCAGTTATTATTTTATTTCTTACATAATATTCAGTCTCCAAATATGATTGGAGTCAGCATCACAGTAAGATTGAATCGGCTTTAATCTAAAAAAAAATTGAATGCCTTAGTTCCTTGTTATATGTGAGGCAACCTCTTTCTTCCCTGTTATCTGCCAGAGTAATTGATGCAGTCTGGGAAGCTCAGGTAAATCATCATATTTAAAAGCCAATCGGCACATCCCCACATGGTGTAAATCATCATAGCTCTATTAACTTCAGTCTGATTACAGAGCTACAAACTGCAACCAAGATCTTTGGCTGAGGATATGAGTGCAGGTCCTGGCAAAAAGGGAAGGGAAGGGAAGGGGAGGGGAAGCTGCAAAAAAGAGAATGACCTTCACTGTGACTTCACCCTTTCTCTCTACATTGACTTTGGGCTGCCTCACCCTCCTGTACCAGGCTCATATGAAGTTTTACCACACCTGAGAGTCTGGTTCTCTCTATTCTGGTGTATATTTCTTTGTTTCAGCATATTGATACTTAGAACAAGGAGACTAGGTTTGTGCCTTTTTGGTGTCCTGAACAGATTAGCACTGTTTACACTAAAAAGCCTGAATTTTCATATTTGAAACGTTGTATGAACCCTTATGGTTTTGTTCACAAATGCTACTCTGCAACATCTGGGTTACTGTGGTAATGTATTTTCAGGGCTATACTGAACTTGGCAGGTGTGGGATCCAGCCAGTGCTATAGAGGAGTATTGCTTGGCAGCCAGTCAGCCTGGATGCAGAGGTCATGGGATGGAGTCTGAAATACAGTGACAAGAAACAGTTACGATTCTCTTTTAAGCATCTGCAAGGTGAGGTAGGATCTTGCCACCTGGCACAGAACTGGCCAGGTCTAACAAAGAACCACTGAGGGGTTCCCTTTCCTCTGGAGGCTGAATGGGGCCAGTGGGATGTAATACACCACCATAATCTTATTCTCTAAGAAAAGGCATAAGTCAAACACAGCTTAGCCTCCTAGGGGACGTCCAGATGAGTGTGGATGTGGGGTATGTGGCGCCGCAGACCCATCTACAGCACCACATGCTGCACATACAGGCATTCCCTGAGCCACCATGTTGCAGTGCAGTTTGTTTTTTTGATCCTAGGAGATTTCGGGGTCAAAAAGCCCACACCAAAAAAAAATGGGGGGCAGGGTGGTACATGTGGCAGCAGTGAGTGCTACCCAAAGCCAGAGCCTGACCAGCATCTGCAAGGTGAAGCCTGACTTCCTGCTACAGTCGTTGGCCCCAGATTCCCTTACCCCACCCAGGGTAACCTGACACCTGCAAAGCATGTGTGACATGGGTGTTCCCTGGGAACCAGTAGCAGTGGCACAAGATGTGCTGTTGCTACTTGTCCCTGGGGAAACAAACATTCTTGCTCATCTGGATGCACCCCTTAATACGTCTACTTTACTTCCTTACGTTCATGATTCACCACTATGTTAAGGAGATAATTTAGGGATTGATGTCTGAAATGTCTTCTCCCTGCTTGGTGCACACACCAAGTATTTTGACTCTGGAGTGGAGGGGAAAGTGTCAAATTGCTGAGACCACTTTTGTGGAGGCTGCAATAGAGCCAGGACCCTTTCCAGTTCAAGAGAAGCAAAGTGTATAGGATCTGTAAAAGAATGATGCAGTGGGAGAGGAAAATGTGTTGTAGAGCTGAGTTGGAGGACTAAATCTGTTATTGGTAGTAAAGTAAAAATCCAAAAGACTCTTCTTTCATTTGTTATAAAGGTTAAATGTTGTGAAGCTACAGAACCATACTACATTATTCACTGAGTGCTTGCCAACATTGAATGGAGAAGGGTTTCTATAGGGAAAAAATAAAAAACAGCATGTGCTTTTAGGCTAATGTGTAATGCAGAGAGCTGAGTTAAGGTGATCTGTTCAATACTAATGTTATTATTTCCATACTCTCCAATGCCTTATTTTTGCAATGCTAATGTTATTCCATTTCACATCTTTCTTGACACCGAATTATGCATTGTGGGGAGAAAATAAAGCATTTCCACTTATTTATCAGTTCACAACAGAACAGAACATTTCCCGTGATTCTTGCTAATTTTCTCAGGAGAGATTACCCCTCCCCCCACCCTGCATAAAGATTTTCCTTTGAGATAATGGGTAGATAAAAAGTATATGCGTTCTTTTTAAGAAAACATAGAAACACAAACTCCTAATATAAAATGCCCATAATATAATAAAATCTTTTTTTTTCAGAAGACTTCCTTAGCAGCATAAAATCTAGGTATTATTCACCTTATATCTTTCAACTTGGTATACTGGACAAATGACATGTTAGCTGTCCTCTTTTGGAAAGATTTATGCATCGATTTAAAAGTACCTTGTACTGAAAAGAGGTGTGAAAACACATTTATTCTGATTATAATAAAATACAATACGGGTCTGAAATATGGATCAAAAGCTTATAAATCTGTAATGTGGTTAACACTGCCTGGAGATTACCTCGTTCCTCTTAGTTTTGACACTAAGGCATTTATGCTTTTTTACAATTATGGATGAATCTTTATTCATTTCTGAGTTAACCTAATTGTGTTATCTGACATTGTTTGGTACATATGCATACCGTTTCTTCTCTTGCACACAAGATTTGAAGCATCTTCATTGCAACTGTGCATTACAATTTCTGATTCTCTATCAGAGCTGCAGAATATTGGCTGATGTGACAGACATTAAGACCTGCATTGTGAATATTTATAGGACAAGTTAAGTATCTGCTTCAGTTTTGATAATTCACATTTAGTATTATTTCCTTGCTTTTTTTATTACATGTCATCCATCTGAACTTTGTAATATGTTTTATTTTTAAAGGGACTTAATGAAAGCTTTTCATAGTGACACTTGAATTTTTGTGGTGACGAATGTCAAGGCTTCAGACTGAGCATCTTTATACTGGTTGCTCTTAATATGAACTACTGTTTGATATCTGAATTAAGACCCCTCATAATTCTATGCTGTACAGTTATCCTAAAACAATGGGGACATTAAAAATTACACTGTATTTATTATCTGGCTAAAGACTTCTTTATATACTTGATTGTTGACCTGCTATAGCATAAAAATGTCAAACATTATTTTATTATGTTCCAAGAAGAAAGTTTTCATGGTGGCAGGTCAGTACATTTGCAAGGTTTTGCTATATGCTGGGTCTCTCTTTTCCAATAAGTATATCACTGTTGTGAAGCTGTCCTGTCTGTATTAAATAGGCAGTGCTGCTTTGTCTTACAATAGTATACTTCCTGCTAGCATTTGGAAGCAAGACCAGTATACTGGGAAGAAGTCAGGGGGTGAATAGATCTATAAATAGTATATACTGTATGAACTGATATGACGAGGGGTATTTTGTCAGGTGGAGCAGACTTCAATATTTCCTGTATTTTTTCTTAGCTCTTATTAAAAGTGGACAGACACAGACAGCCTCTGACCCCAGCACCCACAACACAGAAGATTTTTCCCCCTCCATAAACACAATGCTTAGTGCTATCCTGTTTTCAGAAAGAGAGGTCTGTTAAATCTCCAGTGCACATTTGGCCCTCTTCCAGAATCATGAGTCAAGCTCTATGAGAAGCAGCAAAGAGGCATAGCCTGGAAAATGTAGATGAACCTGCCTTTCATGTAAGTGGGCAATGCAAACTATTTCCCCACTAGTACTGCTTCTGATGCTTTCCTCTTTCTCAGTATTCCACTAAAAACAGCTAGAGAACTGTGTGTATCATTATGTAGCACTGATTACAAATGCATGAATGAAGAGATGGAGGGAAAGGTCAGAAGTTTGAAGTAGAATAATGTTCCTAGAGTGTCTATGTATATAAAGCCTCTGTATATCACCCCTGTGCTGGGCTTGTGGTTGAGAAATATGCCCTGCCTCACTTATTCTTGTTCCGCATATTCCAGTTCCCAGAAATGAGAAGTTTAGTCATCCTATGGTGATTCTAATTTCACCCAATAAAGAGTTTGGGAACAATGCTGGCCACACTACCTCATTTCCAGGATCTTGTACAATGGAGGAGAGTAGGTGGGGCATACTTTTCAGGGTCAGGGCCAAGCTCAGCACAGAGGTAATGTAACTAAGCCCTCATTCTCCATGCATGTTCTTAAGTACAGTATAAGAATATTAAACATTCTCCAAAGCACAAGAACCCTTGAAGCTATAGAAGTAATAACAGCAGAGTTATATAACTGGAATGCTATTTATCAATTGTATTGACATACTTGTTTTCAAAATTTAGAATATAGGAGTTTCTCTACTGAATCAGAACAGTGTCCCAGATTGCCCAGTACCCCATCTCCAAGAGTAATTGGTACCAGTTGAGTCGAAAGAATGAACAAAAAACTTCACAGAAGTCAGTCTTCAAAAAGTGATCTCTTAGGAATTTTCCTCCTAATGCCTCTGAGTGAGAGTTAAACTTTACAAGCTTTCAGGTATGATTCTTTTTGCTCCATTCCATTAGTTATTCATCATGATTTCTTTATAGTTATATTCAAGTAGCCCCTAAAGGCCTTAAGTAAGAGAGCCCCAATGGCCTAGCTTTTGCACAGGCATAGTACATGGTGGCTTTTGCTCTGAGGAACCCTGGTCAAAAGAGGGGAGAGCATAACATATTGCTTAAACAAACCGGCCCTGGGGAAAGGTTTGCGGGACGATACATATAAGAGGAGGTGTCAGGATAGGCACTGTTTTTCTAGAAATGACTTAAAAATCATTGTTATAGAAACTTTTTATTTACTAAACATCTGTGTTGAAAACCACATTTTTTTGGTGAAAAAGCCTGAAGACTTCATCAACTTCACGTTTTTATCATATTACTTGTAAAGATTTCTTTTCACCGGTATTTTTAATGGAAAATGAACCAATATAATGGAAACCATATTAGGGAAAGTCTTTCCCGTTGTTCAGCCAGTTTTAAGCAAAAAGGAGAGGTATGTGTTTAAGGCATGATTTGAGAGACAAGATTTGAAATGTTCTGGGTAGGAATTTTTTTCCACCCATGTGTAAAGGATGGCACAAAATATGCTTAAGATCATGGTGGTTAAGACTTCAATTGCAAAATCCTTTCTGCTGCTCTCTGAAGCTCCCCTCCCTCATTTTTTTTTAAAATCAAATTATCAATATACATGACTTCTCATCTTATGGCGAGCAAGGATCAGAAAATGGAAAACAGGTCTTGTAGATATCACTCACTATCAAGTCAAAGCACTTTTATTACCATAACAAAAATTGGATGGGAGATCAAATAATATTATGGCATTTGTAAAATCTAACTTTGAAAATAATGCTGTTTAAAATTAAGTACATTTTCTGAGTATTGTTATGCTGACATTTTTTCTGTGCTTTGTAGTATTTTGCAACCAAGCAATGTCCTATTTTAATAAGTACTTGAAATAAATTGTGTATGTTTGTTTTTTTTTAAATGATCTATGTAAATCCCAAAAGTTGAAAAATAATAGTGGTTGATAAAATATAATTGTCACTGTATTGTAATACTTGAAACAATCCTAAATTATCAGGGGCTCACTATCTGAATCTCAAATGTTTTGATTTGTTTGGAGTATTTGAGCTGGAGTGTATGATGCCACTGGCAGTTTAAATACAAGATGAAATAATCATTCCACTCTAAACTTCTGTTTTCTCTATCTTGTTACTTTTTCCAAAAAAAAAAAAACTTGTATTTTTTGTGTGTTATCTCAGTTATTGCTTTTGATGTTTACACCTCATCTCATCAAAATTACTTGTACATGGACTGAAACGCTTATGCTTAGATAAATACCCCACAGGGACTTGGTTTTATATCTTTTATGAAGATACAGGGCCAGTTTTCCTTCCTCCTCTTATTGTAATTTTTGTTTATCATATTCTTCATTAGGTAGCACAGGGGAAACTGCTGCTGGTTGGTGTAAATGGTATTGCCCCCCTGATTGTAATAGATTTGGTTTATTCTCTGAATCCTGTTTATAAGAAATAAACACAATGCCAGTAAAATAAGAGTTGCTAAAGTTAATTAAGCCAGTGATGGGCCTGGTTAGCTTCTGCCCATTGGTTTTCATATTAGCAAGTTCTAATATTTTGATTCACATTAGAAATGGCAAAAAAGTATCAACATACACTCATGCAGAATAAAACCAAGGCCTTAAACAAACAAACAAAAAAACCTTTGGTTAGAGATCTCCTTAAGAACAGTCAAACTGATAGCGAAAACTCTTATATAAGAGATGAGAGGCATAGATTCAAGTCTCCCTGGTCTGTCTGTTTGAGATCAGACTTAACAACATAGTAAATGTCTTTTTGGACAACATTGGAAGAAAATTATATTCTTACTGTTTGAACACGGGAAAACAGTATGTACTTGAACAAACTAAAAAGAAGACAAAGCTGTGTATCGTGTCAGCATTTTCATTGTTTCAATTTGGCATGTGCATAATGAACTACAGGTTGTTTTTTTCTGTTTTGTTTTTGTGCATTTGTTTTGTTGCTTTTGGATGCACCTGTTCTTACCTAAACAGAAAAACATGGTACCGTGTAAGAAAATAATATTCTTATTTTTGCAGCCTTGTTCCACTTCTGTAACAAATAAAATTTTCATTTATGATGCATGTCACTGAACACTGTCAAGATATTACAGACTCTGCCTGAGTGTAATCTTTAGCTCTGAGCTCTCAGGTTCTCATGGCCAGGGAATATTTGTCTTGTAGGTTCTCTGTTTCTAACATTTGGCAATATCCAAGCACACAGATAAAGCTCATTCAGTTTGCAGATCAATAACTGAAGAATACTTTGGTCTAGCTTTAGAATGAAATCTTGCCCAGCCTACTATCCAGAACATTGTTGTAAAACCTATTGCTTTGACCATATCATCTTTCTATTTGCCTCTACTTCTCTGTGGGTGTGTCTGCATGTGTCTGTTTTTTAAGCAGGCTTAGCCTAAAATCACCATTTTTCAGGTGCATTAAGGACACATGTCTATATGTGCGTGCCCTTAATGTGCCTTAAAAATAGTGATTTAAGTCTATGTAAGCCTAAATTTGATATCTGCAAGCAGGTATCAAATTTAGGCATGAATAACTAAGTTGCATTAGCTTGTGCACAGACATGCTAATGCGCATTACTGTGGTGTACATCAGTGGACAAACGCACTATGTTAATGCATATTAGCGCATCTGCACATGCACTAATGTGACTTAGCTATTTGTGCCTAAATTTAACGTGCCATAATGTGTATTAGTGTGTCTGCATGTAGACACGCACCTAAATTGCTTTATTGTGCCTTAAGCAAAGACACTTTCATGGATCCCCTTTTTAGATTTTTAAACAGGCAGTTTCATAATTTCTTACATGCTGCCCCTTATGATTGGAAGGAGCTTCTTGTAAATAGCTGTAACGCTACTTCATTATCCTTCAACCTCCCCCCACCCTCAATTCTCTTTTCCTAATGCCTATGTAAAAAATATCTTGACAGTGTTTAGGATGGTAATCTGATCACAGCCAGTAATTCTAAATAGTAAGGCCTCATCGGACAGTATTGTACTTGTAAGGTTCTTTGGGTAGACGTGATGTCTTTTATTAGACCAACTGAGTAGTTGGAGCAAAGTTCTTTGCAAGCTTTTGAGCACAAGTACCCTTCTTCAGGCATAGGAAGACTGCTGTTGTTCTGAGAAACTGTATCCAGTATTCTCGTTTTAACACTTTGGGTATGTCCACATGGTATTTGGGGTAGGCTAATATTTACCCTGTTCCTCAGGCAGGTCTTTGAAGTCCATTTTGAGCTGTTGCAGTTAGCTGGCACAAGAATTGCTACAAGCTAGTTGGTCTGAAGCCACTTTGAATGCTTCAGCAGTGTTATGCAAACACTGCTGTAAACATATTTAAACTGTAATAGTTTAGAAACAGGAGCTGTTCTACCGCCGTCTCCCTACCCTGTGTTTTGTGTTAAATACTGTGCACGAGGACTTTTGTTTTAACTAAAGGCTAATATGCTGTGTGTGGGGGAGAGGGGTGAGGGAGAGAATTAATCTGTTGACCATAAAACAAGGTACAATTATTGTATTTATTTTATTTCTCTATCGATTGCCTGATGCAAATTTACAAGAAGTGGTGGTTGAAAATGTCACTTTAGCTGCAACTTCAGTATATTTTTTAAAAATTACATTGTTAATAAATTAATGATAAAAGATTGTCAAAATACTGGTATATAAAAACTGAGGAAGATTAAGAGAGAACTTAATCAGATCTGGACCTTTCAAATTTCTTTAGTGAAAGCAGCAGCTGTTTCACAAAGATGCTATGAAAACATGCTATTTTAACTAATTTGACCTTTCATAGGTAAACAAGAACTGTACTCCCACAAAATTAGTAGCATTTCCTAGAGGTAGACCCTATTCTTAAAGAATTGTGAAAAATGAAAATGCAAGTAATGATTTCAAATGATTTCATTTGAATCTGACCCTACAAGTGCTAGACGCACAGCAGGAGGTGGGCTTCACAATTCTCAGCATTGCAGCACCTTAACTCTCAGGGATTCCAATTTATAATACAGTATCACTTTAAATGACCATACTGTCTCTGGAGGATCCCCTCAAGGATCTGTTTAGCTAGCCAGTAGAAATTGTTAAAGACAGGCTTAAGACTTAAGTATCCCAGCAAGTTCAGCACTTAAACCAGCCTTTTCTTGTAACATACGGCCAGTAGTGGATGACGCTGGTAATGAGATGAAAAGAGAATGATTCTTTAACTCAGTAATTAAAGCACACACCTAGGAACTGAACCGGGAACCCCCTTTCCTACTCTGAATTGTCAAAGTGCATCTGTGCATTTAATACAAAATGGATTCAACAGGAACTCTTGAGAGAGAAATGCTGGGGTGGACCCTATAGTTTGGAAGCCATGGGTTTAAGTCTTTTCTGGTGTAGCACGGGTTTCATCTGTATCTCAAATAAGCGCTCTAGCTACTATGCTATTGGGCAGCCCCTCCTGTCTGTTTTGTGTGGGGTTTGGTGAGATCAAAGCACATCTTGGTACTTTCTGGTCTGAGCATGTGCCTAAGAGCAGACACTTAGGAGTCTTTACTGATGAAAACAAAGGCTTCACAATGTTTTTGTCACCTCCAGCAAGCAGGGTCTTAGTTATCTGAATTGATGGCAGTAACAGTTCCCTGAATATGGCTTAATCCCACCTAGAGACAATAACCTAGTGGTTACAGCAGTAGCAGAGATGTGAGGAGAATGAAGGTAAGCTCTTAGAAATTAGAATTTGCTGGAGTAAAATACTGAAATGGTAATGCCTAATGGGGGAAGAGATGAAACCCTCTACAAGCTCTGACAAACAGTTCAGTTTGTCATCTGGTTTGATTAAATATCCTTAGCCCAGTATGGTAGGATAGAAATGTCCATCCCCTGAGAATAACCTTGCAGTTCTATGGTGCTTTTTAAAAACTTTTATCTCCATTACAATTATATTCTGCTTCAAATAAAAGAGCTAGGCCAGGCAGCAGTCAGTGTATTTTTTCAGCAGTATTATTAAAGATTTGAGAACCTGGAGAGGAGGAATAAATTGAATAAATGACACTTTAAAAAAACCAACCTTATTGAGAGAATCTCTTTTTCCTGGATGTCAGGCAATTGTAGAACATGATTTGGGGGAAGAAAGATGTTCTATCTTTTCATCTTTTAAAGAAGTGTCCTGAGCCCTTGTGTTAGGTAAGGTGGTTAATCGCTACCATTAGGTTCCAGTTTGTTTATATTCACGAATCAAACTTGGTTATGTAACAAAACCAAGGGTTTGGAATTGAGGGAGAATCTAAATTATATTCAGCTGAATGACAGTGAAATAGTAAAGTTGGGATAGTATGGTGCTGGATTCAGGCTAAAAGCACCTGTAGGCCTGTACCCAGGGCACCAGTTCGTATGTTTGAGATGTTTAGTTTTTTGTTTCTCATATACCTGGTGTAAACAATCAAGTGATATTGTTCAAATCTTCAGAGAACAAACTCAATAGCTTTGGGGTGAGGGTAGCAAGGAATTCTTCTGTGCATCTCAACAGGACATGAACTCCCCAAATCCTGTTGTGAAGAGTGAATTGCTCTCACTTGAGTAGATAGCACTCTGCTAGTGAGATAGGTAGCAGCCTCCTCTTTCCACCTGTACTTTTCTTTTGCACCCACATGAGCAAGTAACCTGCTGCCATTCCTGAATGTAAAGGACAAGGAAAGCCCTTTCTCTTTTTGTGGGATAGAGAAGTTCTCTTCTCTTCCTGATTCGCATTCATGCCTTATGCCACACCTAACCAGCTTAATTTAATTCCATAGTCGGTGTGACTTCACATATTGAAGCCCTGTGGTGACAGTGCTTCCTTATGTATCCACACACCTAATGGATTTGAAGCAAGATAAAAAAAATGTTAACTAGCTTCATGCTGACTCATTGCTATAGTTCATTTGTAAGCCACCTGACATAAAAGAAGTAAAAATAGTTCCACAGATTGAAACTAGGCTTGAACAAGTACGTCTTGTTAGTAGAAACAGAGTGAATTTGACCAGTGCACTTATTGCAAACAGTGAGTTAAAACAACTGTGGGAAGTGGTTGAAGGATTTTTGGTAAAGTGCACTGGGAAGTATGCAGTAGATGTAGGTAGTAAACAAATCCAAGTTGCTTACTCTTTGTGGGACATAACTTCAGTGCGGAGACCAGAACCCAGGTGAGGTGTAATGGCATTTAAAAAAATGGAACTGTGTGAATAAAGCAGACCAAAGAGGAAGACTTCAGCTGGTCTTTGAAGTCTGGAATTTTAGGATCAAATGGAAGTGGGGCTGGAACAGACCTCCATAAACTCAAGGCAAGATCATCCCTGACCAAACCATTGCAGCCAAGTGTCTGTCTAATTTTGTTTAGAAGTAAACAGAGCATGATAAAACGTGCTAGGTGACCATCTTGGATGAGCTCTTGCAGTGGCTGCAAGAGGAGATTGTGAAAGATAGGATAAAAAAAGACGCACTAGTCTATCCACCTTCTATTATAGTATTCACAGAAAGTGCCAATTCCACAGATGAAATTCTTTATGTTCCTTGGCCTTCAATCGTTGCTTAGGATACATTTATAAGGAAGGAGAGGAACAAAGTAATATCTCTTTTCAGCTTAACACAGTGCATTTAATCCATAGCTATTTTTAAAAAATAGCTAAAGCTAAGAGAGTTTGTAGTGAGCTCTTAATCCATATGAAGTACAAAGCAAAGAGAGATTTGCCCTTTGACAATGAGAGAGCAAAAAACTAATAATCCCTGAAAACAGTGAGTGGCATTTCCCCTAATAACTATTTATAGAATTAAAAAGTAAATGCATCACCCATATTATTACACCTGTTGATTTCGTGAATCTCGCACTGTCAAGACTGCCTTCGTTAAAATAGAGATGCGGTGATGACAGCCTCTATAGTGGAGGTGCAGTGACTCCCCAAGAACGAGTCTCTCCTTTTCCTTCTTCAAAACAACCTAGTCAGGCAGGAAGTAAATAACTAGTCCTTCCATACACATATCTGCTCTTCTTTGGTGGAGATACCTGTAAACATGTCAGCTTATAATAAAGCTCCACCGTAATTTTAATTAATAAACATAGATTTTTCTCAGTTTACAAATATGTCTGTCAGGAGTTAGTTTATAAAAAATCATTTTAATATCTGCTTTTTATGGCACTAGTATTTAAATTTAAAATATAAAATTGTCATAGCACAACAGTCTTGAAATTTATGAGGCCTATTCTGACATCACTTCTAACTACAGTCTGTAGATAATGCTTTTATCTGCTGGTTATTTATTTCTCTATCTTAAGCCATTTATTTTAATTTCACTCAATTATACAAATATGAAGAAGGGAAGTAGAATACCTCCTTCCTCACTTCTGCAAGCAACAAAAGAGAAAATCATGGGAGAAAATAAAATAATTAAGAACGTTTCATTGAGACTGATAAAATAATTTTATTTAGGACTTTGGGGATGAGGGTGTTGTCTCTTCCCCATTTGTTACAACAATTTCTATCAGTAGCTCATAATTATTCTTCAAGGTCCTCCCACAAAAAATGCTGAAGACATCACACTTCAAGATCCGTGTCTATGCTCTTGGGTTTATGGACTTCATAGAGCCTCTCATTGAACTCATAAATATATAGATACTTGGCACATATATGCTTTAAAAGCAGTATTTCTTAACTTTTATCAGAAAACATACTTTTATATACCTGATTGCCTGAATTTAGTATTAGAGATCTACCACTTGATGGACCCAAACATTTCCCTAACTGAAGATATTAAGAATAACAAATAATAAACCATTTAAAAATCTGAGTCTCCACTGTGACCCTGGATGCCAATAGTCTTGTGTATAAATTATATATAGTTAGATATAGTAAAGACTGTACCACTCCAATGTCCTACTAGAGAAGATGGATATCCAGAGCACTTAAAAACAAATCTTCTACAGGTTTCACAGCCCAGCTGCATTACACTGAGATGAAAATGAGGAGGAAGCATGCATGGAGGAGAAGGAAAACAGCTTTGATTTAGTTTTCCCGAGGTCCTCTTAACTTGGCTTATTAACACAAAAACAACAAGCATAAGGAGAAGTACCCCTCCATTACTTAGATGAACTCCATCTACATCTTCTTCTAACCTTTATTACACTCACCCTAAAATAGACAGGATATTGCTCAGGACTGTTCATTATTGTTTCCAGAGGGGTTTGTCACTCTTGTGAAACCCCCTCATTTTGTACCCATGGAATATGGTCATCTATTGAGGAAATTCAGTTGGAGCCATCTAAATATCTCAGTGCTGGCTTGCTGTTTAGTAAAAAAGAAAAATGATACTTGTATTGATTCTTAGCTAGCATGAACCATCAAGATCACTGGGTATCACAGGAAACAAGGTACAAATGCACCTAAAAAGGCTAACTGAATAAGAGATGCATAAGCTTTCATATGCCAGAGTAAGCTTCATCAGAGGCTACAACAGGATATTCACAGAGCAGTCTGTGAAACAGAGTGATTTGAATACAAAAGATGAGGGAAGGGGTGGCAGTGCTGAGAGGGGCAAGCATGTAATAAACCCATGGGGGACAAAAAGATCCCAAAAGTTAATCCAGGCAATGGGATAAATCCCCATTTAAACAAACCAGAGTGATCTTCCCCACAATCCAGTCTGGAAGATTGGTTCTGCAAGTTTGTGTTGAGTCAGCTTTTAATATTTCACTGTATAAAACAGCTACTTTGAGATTAGCGATGGAATGCCCAAGAAGGTTAAAGCCAAGGGCTTTCATGTTTTTTGGACTTGGTGTCAGATAGGTGTCCCCTCATCCTTGCCCTTTATGTCCAATATAGACAATGGAGAGGCAATCTAGGCATCTGTGATGGCATATGTGATGTTGGTAGAGGTGCAGGTGAATGTTGTACCTTGGATGTTATAATCCATGTTATTCGGTCCAGTGATTATATAGCCTGTACTGATGAGGGGGCATAGCTTGCGTCTGGGTCCACTACAAGGCTTGGTATCTTGGTGAGAGTTGGAATCAGGTAGTCTGTTACTTGAGAGATGCCATATGAGGTTGGAGGACTGCGTGTAAGCCAGGCCAGGTTTGTCCCCCATGGCTACCTTAATGGTTATCATTTTCCAGGAGGGGTTGGAGTTCATTGATGTGTCCATGGTGTTCAACCTGGCGGCTATATGTGACAACCAGAGTGATTCTGTCATCTGTCTTGGGGTTGATATTATAGTTGCTCAGTGTGGGGGCTGAGTTTAACTTGTATTTGGGTGGGTATGGTTTTGAGGTTCTATTGAAATTGTAGAAATCCCTGTTACGGATCCTTTAGATATACGTCCCAGTCAGTGGGATCAAAACAGACATGGTTGCAATGCAGAGTTTGTTAGTAGAGGCTGGATCTAGCGGCATGTTCAGGATGAAAGCTGGTGGTGTGAAGGTAGCTGTGGTAGTTGGTGGGTTTCTGATGCAACGTGGTGGTGATATGCCCATTGCAAACCTTCACTGTGGTGTCTAGGAGATGAATTTGCTGGGTGGAGTATTCCAGAGTCAGTTTGGTGCAAGTTATTTTAAGTCCTGGCTATTATAAAATGTATCTGAGGACTTGCATAATGTTGCTGACCTCCAGAATCCTCCATATGTTATAACTGCTTTTTGCAGGGTATTAGGGTTTTTTTTTTTTTTTTCTTACAAATATCTTTGGTGGTTAATGTCTTACACTGCTCTGAATATGCTTTGGACAGAAGACCATATTCATTCTAATTCAGGGCTACACAACCTCTGGCTCATGGGTGAAATCTGGCCATGGAGCCATGACATCTGGCCCACAAGGCAATTAGCACCACTATCCTTTCCCGATGCCAAATTTAGGAGCCCTGCACAACCAGATTGGGCCTGTAGATCAGGGTGTTACTGTCCATGTGGCTGGATAAGGCCTATGGACTGGGCCCTTACAGTTGAAAAGATTGGGCACATGGGCATCTTTACACATGTTCCAGGGCTGGATGGAGGGGCTGTTTTAGAGAGGCTCTCAGGAGATGCTATAACTAAAGCATCCACTGCATCCCACGTATTCCGCATCCTGAGCTTCAGAATGGCAGTGGGGGTTCTTTAACTCAAGCTCATTCAACAAGCTTAGTTAGTGTCCCATTGCTATTTTAAAGTGTGGAAAGGCTGAATATGCAAGCAGCTGAGGGCACTTTAATTAGAGCAGTCAAGAGCCCCTACACTCCTGGGGCATGTGTAAAGACCCTGGGCTGAATCAGCTGATTAATTGAGTCTCCTCAGTAATTACCCCACTGGAATAATGCATTGCATTTGAAAGGTTATATAAGTATCCCAACAATGCAGCTGGTGCAATAAAAAAATATTTTCCACAAAAATCCTTGCCTCCTTTCAATCTTATTTATCAGAATACCTTAACAAAAAGTTTTGACTATTAGTGAAAATTAAATAGTGTGCTTTTTCACAGGGTTATCTTCATGTAAATAGCACTAGTGGCCATTACAGTGAAACAGAGCTCCAAGTTATAGAATAAATACTTTTTAAGGACTTAAGTTCAGAGCAAGAAGGTGAGATTTCTTTATTTAGTTTCATAGCCATAATGTGCCATTGGTTGGGGTGGATTTTGTATGTATGCCATCAAATATAACTACAAAAAATACAGATTTTTAAATACCCCTGGGAAATCATTTGTTTTTTATTTTAATCTATTTTTTGAGGTGCAGTTAGGTTAGGATTAGCTAGATGGTGATTAAATAGGTTAATATTAGATCCAAATGTAGCCCATCTTTGTTAGTGTTTGGTTCGAACCAGATAGATAAGTAAAAGTATAAAAGTGAGTAACATCATTTGTGTACATTGCATACTATGTTATATGTATGAAATGTATGTAATATATCACTTACAAATGGGTGGAGGCTTTTCTAAAGCTTTTCTCAGTATTGCTTTTTGGGTGGGCAAAGAGAAGATGACTGAGTGATTATGGAAGAAGGGCGATTTAATTGCTTGGTGAAAAAAATTCTGTATCTTTCTCCTCATAAACATTACCCCGATAGGAAGAACTACTGATTTTTAGATACATTTTTGAACAGCAGTTTAATGGATACTTTACAACATGCTTTGCTTTAGGCTATTAAAGATTTAGAAGTTAAACTTGATACTAAAATAGATGCTCTTGAACACAGATTAGATCAAAGGAGAGAAAAAAAAGACTTGATGCACTTGAAAGGGAAATGAAAAATTTATCAGACAGATCTAATACTTGTCAATCAGATTGCTAGTGTAAAGGCTTTGCCAGTGACTTTAATTAGGGATAATGTGCTGCTGCATCAAAAAATTCAGGGCCAGATGGTGCTAATCCTAGTGTGGGTGTGCAAGCAAGTGGAGTAATACCAAGTCTGTACACTTTCAAGTACTGTTCAGCCTTGCCTGATGGATGTATGTAGAGACTTCTCCTTCTTCTCTGCTCTCCTTCAATTTCACTGTCACAAAGGAGACCGAGAGGATACATGGCTATTACTATCTTCAGATCTGTGGTGGCTTATGAGTTGTCTAAGACACTTAGCAAGGAACATGGTTTACCACCAAAAGGGCCAGTATATCATACATGCTCCATTGTACACGGGGTACACGCGAGAGAGGCTATGCCTCAGGTTGTCCCTGGACCTCAGAAGGTCATTATTCCTCATTCAGCTCCATTTTAGGCTAACCTTGGGGATGTGTCAACATGGTAAAATTCTCTGTAAAGTATGAGTTTCCAGAAGAGCTCCTGTAACTATATTAGGAGAGAGGAGGATACAGGAAAGGGGAAGGATAAGGTGGTTAGTGCCAAAAATTACCTTTTTAACAAATTAGTTTCAATAAGACTAGAATTACTAAAAAGGTTTAAAACCAAAGGTAGGAGTAATGTCTATATTTCTTGTTGCAAATATTTAAGTGCATGAGTTTGTTTGCTTATCTGAGTATTGCTGAACTCAGTGGAACTACTTACATTGGTAAAATTATTGGCATACAGGGACATGCCAAACAAATTACAGAACAACTAAAAGGAACTATACCGGGGCGGGCAATTATTTTGGTTGGAGGACCACTTACCAAGTTTTGGCAAGCTGTCAAGGGCCACGTGGGTAGCCCTGCCCCTTGGAAGGTGTCTCACCCCCTGGTTGCCATCTTTTGCCCAGCAGTCCCACCCCCTAACCCCTGACTTTTGTCTCCAGAAGTGCTCCTTTCAGAAAGGGGTTTTGCCATCTCAGAACCAGAAAAATACTGAATTATATTCTAAAAAGCAAACATCTAAAACATTAATTCATGTGATTTCAAAACATATTTTTGTCCTGGTTTACATGTGTTTGTGAAGTGTACACCAAGGTCATTGCACAATAGGTTTAAATGAAGTCTTACGCTTGTATATTGTTTGGGGGGGTATAGGTTTGTGGATATGTGGGGTGAGGGAGCATGGGGATATGTGGGGTGTGGGTTGGTACGGGGTTTGTGTGGGAAGAGGGTTGCTTGGGGGTATGAGGGGGTGTGGGTGTCTACGTGTAGGGCAGTGTGAGGGGGGGTGTGGGTGCATGTATGGTGGGGTATGCGTGTAGGGCTCGCCCTATGAACACACACATGCACACACTGCACCTGCCTGTGCAGGCATCCCTACCTTACCCCTATTTGTTTGCAGAATGCTTTGCTCAAGTAACCATTTACCAGTACTCAACTTCCAACTTTACTGTATAACACTTTGACCCATCTGATCATCCTTGCAGGAAACCCCATCCTCTGCAATACTCCAGACATGAAATCATGTTCAATCTTATCAAGCTTTTTCCAAGTCTAAGTTCATTATTACTGTGGTTATTTTCCTCTGTTGCACACCTGATATGACATCTTTCATTAACCATAGGGTCTGAGATACCCTCCTCTCAGGAACAGCTCATGTTTGTTCTTGTATCACATCTGCTAAACAGCAGCACGTTATTTTGGCCAGTACTTCTGTCATTAATTTATAAAGAGTTTAAAAGGGTTATTGACTCCAGTTGCCTAACATGTCTTCCTTTCCTTTTTCGAATATCAAACTTACCACACCTTATGCAAAATCCTCCCCTATCACCCTTCCCTCCATTATTTCTCTGCATGAATGATGTATGCCTCCTCAGGCTGGGGAGGGGGGGGGCATGGTGACGACCCACAGTGGGTGGTGTCATCAGCGAGGGCGGGCCGAGTGGGGACTGTCTGCAGGTGGCCACAGCAGTGTTGTCAGCAGGGGGGAAGCGTGGGGAGTGAGACGGTACCACCCACAGCCATTGTCTGCGCTGTTGGCAGCAGCCGCATCAGCAACGGGGGTGGGGACCGCCCACAGAAGCCAGTGGTGGCTTTAGCAGAGGCTAATCTCAGAGCACATGTGCCTCCCTGTGCCCCTGCACACACATCACCTGTGTTTCTCTGTATATCACTATTATGTCTGTCCCCAACCATTGCTAATGTTTCATAGAATTCTACCAGCAGTTCATCTTTTCCTGGTGCTTTTCCTATCTTGCAAGCTTTTAAGCAGTCCTCCATATCTCTCATATTTAACTTTCTTCCAGTTTTTGTTTTTTTCCATCTTTTATTCCTTCCTTTATCTCCTCAACTAATACCTTAATTTTTCTTTCTTCCCTTCCTCTTCTTGTGTACAGCTCTTTATAAAACTCTGCCAGCATGTTCATCACCTTTGCCCATTCTTCTACTTAAATTCTTTCTTCCGTTCTCACTGCTTTCACTTTCTTCCTTTTTCCAAAAAACACTTAAATAATCCTTCCCCTTCTCCACCTGAAGTGCTCTAGTCAGAAAAAAATTTTCAGCCATTTTCCTTTTGAACCATTCTTCGGTCTGTTTTTGTCTTCCATTTCTTTTTTACTCATCATCCTCTTACCATCTTCTTTAATCATTCTTGCTTCCTTGCCTATAGTTCTTCTAGCTCTTCCAACCCCTTCTTCATTTCTCTTCAGCCAATATTTATGAAAAAATCTCTTGTTCTTCTCTTGATCGTTGTCTACTACACCCAAATGTATTTTTCATATCTCTTCAGCCCCCATCCTTTACACACATTTTTCACAGGTCTTCTCGTATTATAATTGAACATTTAATTTCCACAGCCCTTTCCCTCTACCTCCACTTCTACCTACACCCACTTCCATTCTCAACAATCAGTGATCACTGAAGGTCACATCTAAGATCTCCTTCTTGCCAATCCCTAGCCCATCAGATGTTAATACAAAATCAGTCCTCAACACCTCTCCCCCACTCAGTTCCATCCTTGTAATCATTTTTTTGCCATCCTATACATCTTTTAAATCTCCTTTTATTATGTTAATCGGTACTTGTTATGAGCTGTCTGGCTCTCCCTCTCCTCTGTTCTATTCTTATTCCTCTCCTCAATAATGCAATTGAAATCCCCCACCAGTATTTGTTGCCTACCTCTGCCTACAATGCACCCGTAATTTCTTAAACAAGGCAATCATTTTATTTCAGCTGGGGGGGAGGGGTTGGTAGGGTACAGGGGATTTTTGTGGTGGCTTCATTCCACTCCCCACCATAACTCCGCTCTCAGTGCTGCTGCCACCTGCCCTGAGCACAGCCCCAGCCCCAGCCCACTTGCTCTACCCCACATGCATCTGGAGGCATCCCCCCTAACTATGCCTAACCAGGGTGTATGCCGCACCCCCTCAGCAAGCTGCTTGTGGCTCAGTCCCGTGCCCCTCCCCCAACCCAACTCCCTCCCTCCCTCACCACTGCATGCATGACCCTCCCCACCCCAGCTGCTGCCCTGCATTTAGAGGGCTAAGCCCTGTTAGCCCCACCTTCTGCCACCGGTAGTCCCAGACCACGTCAGTTCTAAATTTTTGTCAACCCATCCCTTTCCCCCTCTATTTATCCACCTTCTTCTTTCTAAGCTTTATGGCATGTGATTCCTTTCTTTTCCCTCCTTGGCTCTCGTCTTTCTTCTTTTTTGTCCTCGCTCCTCCGTCTTTCTGTAGCATTGTCTCCTCTTTTCCTCTCTCTCTCTTGTGTCTCAAAGTCATTTGTTCCACTTATCTTTCTTTCTTTTCCCTCCTCTTTCTTTTCCCTCCACTGTGCTGCTTCAACTACTGAGATTTCACTGTTTTCTCCCCAGGTCTTTCTTCCGGCATTTCTCCTCCACTGTCATATATTCTGACTCAACATCATCTTCCCCACTTTCCCTTTCTTGTCTCTGTTGCTCCTCTGTATATTTAGCTTTATGTGACAAGGACCACGGGAATCACCAATGTAAGTGTCCCTATTCCTTACAAATAACATACTTCAGTACTTCTTGCCACTCCACCACCCTGTGCCCTTTCCCTTCACATCTGTACCATATTGTGTACTGGCAGTATGCAACCATATGTCCTTCCTGCCTGCACTTGGTACAGAATTTATGTTTTCCAAAATGCATTGTAAACCCTCAGTGTGGCCCAACTTTGATTACTGATGGTAAGTGCCTTATTCCACCAGGACTCATCTCATCTGCCTTCATTACCACCTGAGCTCTCCGTGATCCTGTCTGTATACCATATTTATCACATATCTTAACATTGTATGTAACTTTTTATACGTGATTCTCCAACTATTTTTATATCTTCCCCCATCTCAAGAATATCTATGTACATTTAAATAATTGTTGTCCTCTCTCTTGCCTTTTGTTCCACAGTAAATCTTAACCCCTTGATTTCTTCTTTCTCATCTACCACTGCTTACATCTTCCAAAAGGCCTCATAACTTTCTTGGCTTCAGTCTGAAATTTACCAGGACTTCTGGTTAGGGAGGGTAAGAAGGCTTTTCAAATGTTCTGCTTTAACATCTAAAACTTCAAACAATATTTTCTGTATAAATTCACATCTATTCATTTTCTAACATTTCTGTTCTTCTTCTACTGTTAACACTGCTCACTACCTGCTGGTCTGTCTCTTGCTTTCTCCCATCTCCTTCCTCTTCATGGGTCTGGCTTATTTGTCCCATTAGTTTTCTGCCTTTCAATCACTGTTCCCTTCTTCTTTTCTGACTTCTGCTCTCCCACTCTTCTTGCCAACTGGACTCTTCCCTCATTGCTTCCTTCAATAAGGCCTCCTCCAAAACCACCAACCCCACCACACCTTTCTTTCCTGCCTTCTTTTTTTCACTTCTTCCCCTCCTTATACATCTTCCGTCAGACTCTTGACCTTCACTCTGCTCTCCAATTAGTTTTTCATCTCTTGATCTGCTTTCCCTTCCATTACTGCTACTCTTCTCTCCAAAACTAATGCTGATCCTGTTCTGGACTCTGAGAACACATTCTCCAGCTCCATCCTGGCACTCTGTCATTATACCCCTGGCATCAAGATGATAAACTGGGCCTCTGCCCAGCCACTACACTTGATCTTAGCCAAGGAATGACTGAGAACCTATGCTGCTGATGGGAGCCTACCACAAAGATAGATTAGTGCAGCCCACCTGAATCAGATGGTAGCACCCATTTCATGCAGTCCCCCTTAGCACTGACTTCTTTTTAAAGTCACGGTGAGCTACTGCATTGAATACATTTTGATTTTTCTCTTCACTCCCTCAGCTGAGCTGTGCCTCTCTTTCCCACCTTAAATTTCTGTTTTTTTGCCACCTTAAATGTCTGGTAAATTTTACCAAATGGGCCCCAAGCAGTTCACACAGAATCCTTCTGTTGTCCTCTCAGCCTGGTGCATACTGTTAGTGTAGTTCCACCTTTTGTAAGGTGCAGCCAGACTAGGTTGTCCTGCACCTCATCTGCATATAAATTTTTGGAGAATTCTAGGACTCATGACAAGAACGCCCAATTCTAGTCATGAGTGGGGGGCTAATTATCACATGGATCCTTTGTGGAGGGTATCTGGAATACACACACATGCTGAGCTGTGGGGTCACCATGGCTTGAAATGCGGTTTACTGCTGGGCCCAATCCAGTGACCTATATGGTGAATCATGAGCTTTTTGGCTTTGGAATAATATCATGCCCATTTGGTACTGTATAGGGTGATGGAGAGACCGTTTGAGCTGAGTACCTGACCCCAGAAGTGGGGCAAGGGTGGAAATGAAGGGAGGGCTGGTCAGAGGGGCCAGAAAGGACTGAGGGTTTTTTTGTGTGTGTGTTTGTGGATATTGTAATGGGTACAGGTGGCTAGTGGGCCTTTGTATGGGGGTGTGGGTACAGTTTTCTGTAACAGGATAGGGCTACTCCTTTTGGGATGTAATAAGTTACAGCATAGATATATATAACCTTATATAGAGAGAGACATATTTTTACAAAAAAAAAAAAAAGTTTTTTACTATATAGAAGTAGGAACAAAGTGCTGCTTAAAAGTTTGCTTCTGGAGTGCCTATGCTAAAACTTGCAGGAGTTTCAAAAAAGGCAAAATGCATCAATTCTGGAAGTCTGTGGGTACCTGTAGTAATTTGCCTGTATGGTAAATTGTTTATTTCAAGGTCAGTGTTTTCAAATTTGAATTTCACTTCCTTGTGCTTAGAGAGAGCAGTCTGATGGTAAGGAGAAGGGGAGGGACTGCAGAAGGAAGAAGCTCTTGGGGGTGGGGAGGGCAGCAAAGGGCAAGGAGGCTACTTGACCCCTCAGATTTATTTTCCCTGCTGTTGTAGGAAGTAGGGAAAACTTCAAGGCATACATCAAATTATTAGATTCTATACCTGGAAAATAGTAACGTTTATACATTTTTCCAGATATAAAATCTAATTATTAGGAACACGTCTTATACTCAGGGTCATTTTATAGTTAAGTAAATACAGTAAGATAAAATGATGATTATAATTTTTTCCAAATGAAAGATACGTTTTTTTCCAACATGAAAAGAGTAATCTTTTGCCTGTTCTAGTCTGGGTGATACAAACATGTAGGAGAAAATGTATTATACTGGGAATTATGTTGATTATTATACATGCAAAATCTTGTTCTGTTTTCTACATGTAGTTAAAGAGGGGTAAATATGAGTTAAATGCTGCCGGTTCACAGGAGTGAGAGGATGAGCTCTTCACTCCTTAGTTTGGAAAAGGAAAAAAAGTTTTTTAATTTTATCCCCATTCCCAACTTTGTCCCTAACAGTGGATCTACTACCACTTCAGTGCAGCTCCTTGTGCCTGGAAGAGGAATCTTTTCTCATTCTGCTCCACAAAACTTGCCTCTTCCATTGTGCTACATCTTCCATAAGGAAAAAAAGTGGAGAAAAGAAGAACCTTGAGTTTTCTTCCACATAAGCACATCCCACAGGCTGTCATGTGGTAGGGGCAATCTGGCTCAATATTATGTTGCTGTTGAGTACAAAATAATCTGCTTTTAAGTATTTATAGACAAGTGCTCTCACATTACAATGTCTTTGTCCAAAGCAATTCATAAAAAAATAAATCCTTGTGGATCCTTTTCCTTCTCAGGAAAACAATTTCAGCATTCAATAAATTTTAAAATAGAGCATTATTCTTATGGCACAGTTTCAAAGAGAAGGATTAGAGCGGCTCATTTCTATCCCAAGCATTCATCACAGCCTGTGGTTTCAGCAGGGGTTCATGTTTAGCCTCTTCTCATTCTAACTCTAGCTTTCATTAACTACATAAGGACACAAAGTCCAACAGTGAAACAGAGAATTGAAACTTTGGGGGAAAAAAACTATGTGAAGGATAGAACCTTCAATGCCCTAGACTGTTTAACCACGTTGAGATACCTTTGCTTCTCTCCCTAAAAGTCATGTTTCTCAAAGTTTACTGAGTATCACTTATTGAAGTTTACAATGAAGACAAAAAACTTCTTCAGATTTACCCTCTTTCTAGAACAGAATCCATGAAACTAGCAATCTGGGCAAATCTGAGACACATCCAGCTAATAGAGAAATAACATGACCTCACCCTAATTAGTCATAAGCCCATGAAGCAGGCCTTGGGTTTATGCTCCTGTTTTTATATTAGAAGGGATTTTTTCTATTGTTTCTATTTCAAGGATAGGTGAGAGTGTAGAGGCAAGCCTTTTACATACCTTGCACCTCCACAATGGCTCTGAGAAAAGGACTTGACAATATGTCATTGGCAGTGACCATTCTTTCTTGAACTACACTTTTCAGGATGTATGAACTTTAATTCACCAATTTTAATCATCAGTAAAACTTCACTTCATCTTAATATCTTACTATGGCTTATTGTTTTTCATCAAGTTTTGCATTTGTACTTCAATATTTGCCTGAAAAAGATGTCTATCTAAATGGGAACCAGAAATATTTAAGGCCACAAGTTGTATACTACTTAATGAAGTTCATGGCATTAGCATTTATACAATTGGAGTTGACACACAGATGTAGATATTTTCTGCAATTCTCTATAACTCTAAAAACATCTGCCATTTTAATTCATTAAAATTTTAGAGGTCTTCATTAGTGTAGCCTTTCAATATTTTTAGTAGTAGGTTGTCATTATTAGAAAACTTTTCTTTTTCATTATAAATTTAAAGTCTCATTAATTTTATTTTTTAATCGTTTGTTAATCTTTTTATCCATCCTGCCACTTTGTTACAAAACTTCCCTGTGTTTCAGACCACTTCTTTGAGTCAGAATGAATCATTCTTGGGGCAAACTGTGCCCTTCTAGGATATTTAAACACAGATCACTGGCAGATACATATATGCTATATTGGCTGCCATATGCACTATTTTTATTTCCTTGCACCTACACTGCAGTAGGTTTTTTCTAGTCTTACGTGTAAAATTACATATGGATTGGTCTAGTGTTGGCAAAGTGAAGCTTGTGAAGCTGGTGATAGAAAAGAGATTTCATAAGCTAACCTCAGCTTTTAATTGTGTGTAATGGCATCTGTGCTCCATTCTTCAGTCTTTTTATTGTTTCTTTTTGGGCACCATTTTTCACCTGGTGCCAGTACTTCAGAAGAGAATAAAATGAGAACATCACAAGAAAGTATGAATATGACATCTCTGTAGCTTTTTTCCCCTCCAGTTGAAACAAACTATTGCTTTTGCAAAGGATTTCATAGACATTAGGGCTGGAAGGGACCTCGGGAGATCAAGTCCAGCCCTCCGCCCAAAGGGCAGGAAGTCAGCTGGGGTCATAGGATCCCAGCAAGATAAGCATCCAATTTACTCTTGAAGGTGTTCAATGTA
>NW_017728886.1:222948979-222994406 GCF_001723895.1 Crocodylus porosus
AAGGGCAGGAAGTCAGCTGGGGTCATAGGATCCCAGCAAGATAAGCATCCAATTTACTCTTGAAGGTGTTCAATGTAGGTGCTTGAACCACCTCTCATGGCAGGCTGTTCCAGACCTTGGGGGCTCGGACAGTAACACCATCATCCAAGGATTTAGTTGCTTGATCATAAAAGGCAATTGGGTTGGTCAGGCAGGACCTGCCTTTGAAGAATCCATGCTGATTGCCCCTGAGCACCATCTCCCCTGCAGGCCCCCCACAGAGGTGCTCCTTGATGATTCTCTCCAAGATCTTCCCAAGCACTGAGGTGAGGTTTACAGGCCTATAGTTACTTGGGTCCTTCTTCCTCCCTTTTTTGAAAAATGGGATCACATGAGGCAGTTTCCAATCCCCCAGAATCTGGCCAGATGACCATGAATGCTCATACAGCCAGGCCAAGGGCTCCTCAATGACCCCTGCCAGCTCCCTCAACACCCTTGGGTAAAGGGCATCTGGACCTGCAGATTTAAAAATGTCTAGCCCTTCCAGAAGATCGCTAACTACATCTGCACTGACTGAAAGCCTGACAGAGCTATCCCCAAGATTGTCCCTACCTCTGGTAGGTGGGATAGCCCAGTCCCTGTTCAAGAAAACAGGCAAAGAAACTGTTCCATCTCTACCTTGACCTTCCTAATAGCCCTCCTACACTCACGGGCCGAGGAGGAGTACTTCTCCTTGCTGATAGCCCCTCCCTTCCACTGGTTGTATGTCACCCTTTTGGTCCTCAGGCATTGCTGAATGCCCTTGCTGAGCTAAGGGGGTTTCTGAGCACTCTTATCCCCCTTGCTTCTCTCAGGGACTATTATTCTTTGGGCCTGGAGGATTGCCCCCTTAAGGTACGACCATTCCTCATGCATATTTCATTTTAATTTCACCATGCTGTACACGTGCGGTGGTGTATTTCATTTTAAATGACTTTGTTACATAGCAAAGTAAAATGTATCTGATATATTTTAGTTAGCTATGTAACATATTGCAGCGATACATCTGGAGGAGGTGGCAGGGATGGTGCACAGGGTGTTGGAAGCCCAGGCGTGCTTGGGGAATCTCAGAAATAGTGGGCTTCCAATGCCCCATGCACGGTCCCTGCTACCTTATCCAGCTGTCAGCATACCTAACCACCCTCCTGCTACCTTCCTGCGCAGCCCCAGGGGCAAGCCAGCCTGGTCCCAGGCAACGGGAAGGTGGTGGGGGTGATGCACAGGGTGCTGGAAGCCACCAAGCTTTAGCTTCCCCAAGCATGCCTGGGTTTCCAGTGCCCTGTGCACTGTTGGATCAGGCCTGTGAGATATGGCAGCACTCACCTACTAGCACCCCGCCCAGGCAGTCCCAGGGGAGTGCCACCTCCATGGAGGGAAGCACTGGGCCCTCCTGCAGCTCAGGGGCTGCATGACCTAGTGGCAGCGCACATAGGCAGGCTCCACTGAGGACTGCAGTGGGGAGGAGGGAGGGAGTGATGAGGGGCCTGGGTTGTTTGTTTGTTTGTTTGTTTGTTCAGCAGAGACTGTCCACCTCTCCTGTGGCTGGGGGGTGAGCTGCCAGCTGGACCTAAGCTGTGGGGGGCCTGGACCTTCTCTCTGCAGAGGTGGCAGCACCTAGGCAGCACCCTCTGCTACCAGCCCACCTGGGTGGCACTGCCACCACAGAGGGAAGCACCATGACTTGCTATCAGCTTGCCCCCACCTGCAGGAGACACAGACAGGCTCCAGGAGGAAAAAAAAAAAAGATCAGTGGCACCTTGCCACTTTTTAAAAAAATTTTCTAAGCAGAACCTATCCACGTGAGCTGCCCCTGAGCTGGAAGGGGGCTCTGTCCTTTCCTCCATGGTGGCAGCATCCCCCAGGACCACCTGAGTGCCAGCAGGTAGGTGTTGCCTGGAGGGGCACTGCTGCTATGGAGGGAAGGGCCAGGCCTCGTGCAGCTCAGGGCCTGCCGGCAGCTCGCCCCCTAGCCGTGGAAGATGTAGGCAGGCTCCAAGAAAAAAATTAAAGGATTGGGCACCACACCACTTTCTTTCTTTTCTGGTGGAGCCTGAATTTGGTGGGGGGCGGTGAGCTGATGGCAGGCTGTCACTGTTCCATCACAGTGACAAAAGTCCCTAAATTGAAATAGGAGGTTTTTAATCAATGCAGTTAATAACCCACCAATTAAACATTCACCATTTCAATTTAGGCAGAACTGAACCCCTGCCGCATGTACAAGTAGCCACACAGAATAATGAGGTCAGGAACCTGGTATACTGATATTTAATTTTATGCTTCTGTACAATTAAAAAAAAATGAGGAGGTGAATAAGTAGTTCTTAGTTACCTTGAGTTCCCTCCCCGCCCCACAAATGGGGAAGAATTTAATTCAAAAGATATGAGCTTTTAAAGACAGCCCAGCCCTTTGGTTTTCAACTGGTTTTCACTCTTCCATGGTGGTGCATTTTTCTACTTAACCAGATTCAGCTCAGTCTTACAATGATTTCTGTGTCCCTTCCTTTTTCTCAGGTGTGCTGATAGGGGGAAGTACTTTTTCTCACATGGGGGTAAATAGAGTGAAATAAGTATTTAATGGGTTATTGAAAGATAGTTTATTTAAACCTTTCCATACCTGAATTAAACAAAAAAATATGGCTTTATTTTAATTGATGGGAAAAAATAATATAAGCTGTTGTTTACTATTCCTGGAACAGTTACTCCATCTGTAGGCTAAATAGCTTCATTTCTAATTTTTATATTTTATTGTAGTATGTCAGCCACCTGATCATAACCTACTTCAGTTTAAAGGCATATAATTATTTCCATTACATTTTTTTTTTTTTTTAACTCATAACTTAAACTTTTATTATGTATGCTGAAATTACATAATTACTGCCTGGAAACAAACTTTTCCTGAAAGCTTAAATAAAACCAGCAACCTAAACAAACCAACAAAACAAGAAACTATGATAATTCCATTCACTTTAGAGTATGGTGGCTTTCAGTTTAGTGTTTGAAAAACTGTACGTTTGTCATACATTGTGGATGCAAAAAATTATGAAAGTTTGTGGAAGTAAACAATAAAGTTAACTTTGCTGACCACTATATAGTTGCTAGCATTGCTATACCTTTGCTTCTTTGGACTTTGTGAAGTATGGAAGTATACAAAAGTTTTCACTTGGACTTCTTAAAGCGAATCAGCTTCACATTCGGCACACTGCATCTCAGAACTTCTCCAGGGTGAGGGACAGCCATTCAAAATGCCTGAGCCTGAATTGATTCAATCTTTGCAGGTAAATCAGTTTAGTAATTGGACAGACATCCCAGAAGTGCGGGCATATGCCTGCAGTGGCTGAGGCTAGAAGCTGGGGGGGCAGTAGAGCAGCCCTCCCTTCCTTTCACAGCATGGAACTGAAGGGGGCAGGCCAGGCACCAGCAGGAGCTCTGATTAGCCCAGCAGGAAATTGATAACAGTGTTTATCACCCAATTAAGAAAACACAGAGAGACATTACCAACTACTTGTTGATTCTGCCTGCTGATTCAGCACTGACCATAGTCTCCATGTGGTCTGCTAGCTAATACACAGACACCTCTCAGAGAGGTAGGAAAAGAGAGGTAGAAATTCCTATTTAGTGGGGAGTGGTGAAGGGAGGAGGAAAGAAGTCTGCGGTCTCTGGAGCTCCAGCCAGGGAGCAGAGGGGAGGGGCCATCCCTGCTGTGGAGCAGAAAGCCCCAACCAGCCCAGAGAGTGTACCGGGATGCTGAGGGTGTCTGGTTTATCTTAAACTAGCAAAGGGTCTGGGAGAGATGTTGTATAAATCAATTTAAGCCAAATCAGTTAAGTCTGGTACTACATTTAACCAGGTTTATCTCAAGCTGCTTTCAGCCATTCTCAAACAGTTTTATATGCACTGAACATCTGTTCTGTTTTGGGTTTAAACCAGTTTCTGGTCACTTAAACCAGTTTACATCTAATGTCTGTCCCTAGCCCAGCTGACACAATCAGATTTACTCTACCTACCTCAAGGATAGTCTGTCTGCACATTTTAGGCCATCTCTACACATTACATCCATTAGACAATTACCTTATCAATTGTACAATAATTTTAGACAGGCTACACATGTGTATTAACTATCAAGCCTTAAAAAGGTCCAACCAGCTATAAAGTTATTGCTCAAATATGTGTAATAGCTTTAAAGCCAATTTCTATCCAGCTTTTATTTGCACATGTAGGCAGTCCTGCTGCAGGCAGACTGCAGCTGCTGTGATCTCCCAACCACTGGGGAGCACAACACACCCCTGGATCTGTGAGACTGCAGACACTATGATCTCCCAGGCGCAAGGATGCACAAGCACTCCAGGCAGCAGCTGGGAGATCTCAGCTGCTGGATCTCCCATTCTCAGGGTGCTCCAAGCACCCCTGTAGCTGGAAGACAACAGCAGTGCCCCACAGCTTCTGGGTTTGAGTCCTATACCTGAGTGGGCTCTCTGAGTGTTGCCCAGCTGGGACCAAGAACCCTGTCAGGTTGCGGGGATTCTTGGTTATGGCTGCTCCATGGTCTCTGGACCTGGGATGCCTGTCAGCAAAATGGGTACCAGCCATGGCACCCTGCTTCTTGCTGATACCCGGGAACCCCTTACACTGACAATAAGTTGCAATTGTATCTAATAAGCAATCCCACAATCATGCCTCCTGCCATGCATATGTGGCATGGCAGGAGGTGCACTTGTATGAATCACACATTAGATCCAATTGCATCTTTACCAGCATGTATAAAGGGGGCCTTAAACACACTTTAATTTTCAGAGAGATATCTCTGTTTTGTCTTTTTTGTATTACAGTAGTCCATGTACAAGAGGAGTATTAGATGAAATCCTGGCTTCATTGATGTAAAGTGGTAAAACCAGAACCATTGAAATCAATGAGAGGATTTTCATTTATCGAGTTAGTCTGTTTGGGAAAAATGAAGTAAATTGCACTTGTAAAGCCATACCAGTTGAGTAGCACAGGCTAATCATGAAAGTGTGTTAGTATGGATCACTGAAGTTTTCAGCTATGTTATCTCAAATAATAAATGGCCTTGTGTATCTTGAGCTAAATATCAGGACATTTAACTTTTGTTAAATATAACAAGACCATTGAACATGTAGTACTAGTAGCTGTGGGTGGCTTTTGCAACCTGTGTTGCTTAGGCAGATCGACTGTGTTGGCATTAAGTTGTAAGGTGGGCCTGGTGATCATGAAATGGATACCTATACGTGGGCTGAACTGAACCAGAAAAAAGCTGTGCAAAAGGCTGCCAAAATACTATTAAACATTTTTGACAAACACTTCAAACTCCAAAAAAGAGAATGTAAAGGTGTGGCTGTGGCTAGGGACAGAATTTCCACAAAAACTGGTGTAAGTGATTAAGAAACTGATTTAAACCAGTAACAGAACAGAAGTTCAGTTCACATAAACAGCTTTCAAAATGTCTGAAACTGCTTTAAGATGAACCTGGATGGATGTAGTATCAGACTTGACTGAATTACATCAAACCAGTTGAGGGAACTTCTGTTGCAGATCCCTTCCTGATTCAAGTTAACTCACAGTCCCCCAGCATCCCAGGAGCCTTTGCAGCCCTGGGCTGTGCTGTCTGCTCTAGTAGAACAGGGCTGGCTGCACCACCCTGCTTTCATAGATCTGAGGCGGTAAAGCCTCTGTGCCATAGCCTCTTCCTACCAGCCTGGCAGGATGGGGGCCAGGGGAATGGAACCCAGACCCCGCTAGCCCAGGTGTGCACAGTACACAGGGAGGGAAAGCACCCTCTGTGGGTCTTATTGCCCCAACCTTCACAGACCCCCTAACCAGGCTGGAATTTCCTTAGCCCTGCCCCTCACCATCAGTCCTTGCATTCAAGGGGCTAGGGGGTGTGGCAGAAAACACCCCCACCAGCCCAGCACCAGCCCCCCCCCCCTCCGATGGGGTCTGCAGGGCATGGGGATGGAGAAGCCCTCTCTGCTAGGCTTTTTACCCCCTGCGCCTCCAGCCTAGAGGGCTGGGCTGGGATCCATTGGCTTCTCCCCCTGCTTTCACAGAGCTGAGGCAGTAAAGCCTCTGTTTCCTAGCCTCTGCCTGTTAGCCCAGCATAGGGCCAAGACCATATTGAGGGATGGGAGGGGAGAATCTGTCAGTGCCAAAACGCTACCCTGTGAGAGGCCATTGTTGAGTATTCTTGGAGTGCCAACCTTATCTGATAGATAGACCTTCACCCTTCTGTTGCTCATCAGTCCAAAACAGCAGGAGTAATTTGGCACATGGCAGCAGCAAAGACAGTTTAAGCATCAGTCTGTGTTTTTTCACACAGTATCATAGGCTGAGGAAAGATCTATGAAAGCGGCATCAGTCTTGAGCTTGTGGTGAAAACCAGCCTCTGTTGTTTGTTGTAATAGCAAAGACTTGTTCACAGCAGCTACAATAGGGTCTACAGCCAGCCTGTTCTTGGTGGAGTCATAGGTTGATGATATGGCTGATTCTTAGAAGGATGTGCTGTTTCAGGAGCTTGTAAGTTGTGCAGAGCAAAGAGAGAGGCCTGTAGCTTCCCAAGTCATGTACTGACTTCCCTGGTTTTGGCAGGGTTATCACCATTGCCACGTGCCAGATTCGTGGAATGTGGCTGTTCTCCAGCACAATTGAAAAGAGAGCCAGAAGCCACTGTTTTGCCAATTGGCCAAGATGGTGGAGGAATTCCAGTAGAATACCGTCTTTCCCAGCAGTTTTGCTATTCTTTGTGGATGCTAGGCCAGCATCCAGTTCTGCAAAAGTGAAGTGGATGAGCCCCGGGCTGTATTTGGGTGCCTCCAGCAATGGCCAGAAGATTGGGAGCTATGTTCTAGTGCCCCCCAGCTAAAGGTATGGGCCACTGCAGGGGTTTGGCTGCCTTTCCAGTTTCAAAAGTGAACATCAGTTTTATTATCGATTTAATCTATGCAGTTTAGAAAAACCTGCAAAGACTGAATTGATTCAGTCCAGGGCTTTTTGACTGTTTATATTTAACCTGTGTGTCTATAAGTAAGGGAAGAGGTCAAAAGAAGCAAATTATACAGAAGCAATTTTTCACTTTGGTGAAAAAGTAGTATTTTGTCAGGGGATTTTGTTTTTTTCCAAATAAGTTTTCAATTATTTCTGATTTTATAACAAATACCAGGCAGCAGAAATAAGTATAAGTTTGCAACTCCCCCCCCCACCATGTAGTTTGACTAATTTTTAATCATGCAATATTAATTTTCTTCGATTATGAAATACAGTATATCTTATTACATGTTATGGAAAAGATTTTCTAAAGTTGACTAGAAGGTTTAAGAACCTCAGGTTTAGGATCCTGTATTCAAGGCACTATCTATGGCCTGCCCTAGTATATTTGAGGTTCAGTGCCTGGTACTTTTTGAACTCCTACTGTTGTCATTCAGCAAGTGGCTGCATACTGAGTATATTGAATTATCTGGCTTTAAAAGCATGTTCAAAGTCCCTTTGAAGTAAATAAAAAGACTTCTACTGAAGTCAGTTGGCTTCCAAAATCTCCTAAATTTCCCCTATCAGACAGACTGAATAGACCATCAATGGCAGCAAGAAAACTTGTGACCAAGAACAATCTTTAAAGAATGGCAATTTAAAGTAAATTTAGAAGGAAAGAAAATCTTTCTGAGGCAGGTGTTGGCAACATACAGCCCAGAGAATCACTGAATCTGGCCTGCGGAGCCAGAAGGTTTCGCCCTTCCCTGTGCCTGTGCTGGGGCTGGGGAAAGAGAAGATGCACTCAGGCCAGCCAGCTGGGAACTGTGCCTGTATTACCACTGCTCCCCGCCCCCCTCTCCCCCCAGCTGCAGCTGGGGAAAAGGGGCTGGGAGAGAAGCAATTGCAGCAGCATGGGCACAGTTTCCAGCTGCCTGGCTCTGGCACAGCTCTCCTCTGTCTAGAAGCTCCCTCACACCCCAGCCAGGGAGCAAAAGACTGGGAAAAACAGCATCCTCACCTGCTCAGTTCCCAGCTTTCTGGCCCCTGCACAGGCTCAATAAACACCCCCCCACCGCCACTGCCGCCCAGCTGATGTGCTGCCGACACTACACACCCAGCACCAGACTCGAGGTGGATTGTTCTGGCTCACAGCTTGAAAAGGTTGCCAGCTCCTGTTCCTGAGACATAATCAAAAGAGATAGACAGATAGATGGGCTAAATGGTCTCCTTCCAGTCCACAGTATAGGAGTAAAATGATCAATGAAATCCAGAGCTCTGTTGCAAATAATTAGGGTCCTACATTCTTTTCATTCTGCTTGGGAGATTAGAGTCTGGTTTTTAATAATGTCATGCCATGTACAAATAACAGCTTATTTATCTAAATTTTTCTTGCCCAAATTAGCCATAACTTGTTATCAATAACAAGCAACTATGGAGAAAACAAAAACTGCATTGAAGATTTTCAGAGACAAAATATCATTACAAAGCTGTATGTGAAAGGCTCAGAGGTTTATCTGCTATTTCACAATTTAGCACTTCAAAAGAATTTTTCAGTTTGCAAAACTCCATATGTAACATATACTGATGCACAGAGAAAATGCATTAATTAGGCAGATCACTCTGAGATGGGTAGAATTATCAACATTTGCAAGTTAAATTCAATATCACTGTACAAATTTGAAGAAGGATTCAGATTTGCATACTTTATTTGTGCCTCTGGTGAATACCTAGAAGCTGGGGTAAAATTAATCTACATACAATTTTATGCATGTATTAGGTAAAATATCATTTCATTTTTACTTCAAAATCAGTGGACTTTTAGTGGTTTCTAGGTTCTCATAGACAGGAAAATGTGAAGATACTCATGTTACAGTGAATCAGTCGAAACCTGTACTAATAACTACATGATTCTTCCTTCATGTATGTGTAATACTGTGTTCTTGAATTAGAAAATATATGAGAGTTGTCTTTTGTTAAATGCTGTCTACTGCACAGAGTGAAAAACACCAGACAAAGAAGGGGGTTTCTTTTTACCATCCCATATCATGATATCTTAGGGTTTTTTATTTACATTTACACTGTCATATTTTGTGGCCCTTTTTATCTATTTTAATTACTGAGTTGATTTTGTTGTTGTTTCTCCTGGCAGTTAGACAAATGAAGGGATGTTCTGTAGTCTGTTGGATTTGAGAGCAATACAGATGATAGTGGTGTATTTTTATTTTATACTCGCAGTTGTGAGGCCAACAGAATGGGATTCAGAGTTTGTTAATTTATTCTATTCTGAAATCTGCCAGTGATGTATGTAAGATAACAGAGCAAATGACAAAATGTAACATAGATATAGTGATATGTGCTTTACAGGTTGTTATGAGATTTGACACAAGATTGCGAAGTAGTTTGGAGGCCTTAGGGGGGAAGAAAAGCACTCTGTAGTTTTGATAATTTTATTTTTATAAGGAGATTATACTGCATTATAGATCATGTGAATTGAAAGCAGTGTTTGTGTCCAGGCTAACTTTATATGGGGTGCTGCCTAATCCTTTTAGGTGCTGGTATTTTCCTTCTGGTGAGCCACCTCTCATAAGTTGTGTTGGAGTTGATAGGATTTATGCATACTTTCTTTGCTATCTTCAGTTTCTTTAAACACTTTAAATTTATGCCAGTGCACTGGATTATAGCTAGCTTGCTACTTTCCATACTGTGCTTTGTCTCTTTCTGTGTCGTTTAACATTCATGTAAACATAGCTGGTCCAGAGATGGCTCCAATTTTATGAAAAGCATACGCTTCTATCATTAGGACTGTTTTGAAGCTCCTCAGAGGCTTAGGAACCAGCCATACAAATGAGGGGATCATTCAGTGTGAGGATAATAAGAGCAAACTCTTAGAATCACAGAATCATAGACAGTTAGGATTGGAAGGGACCTCAGGAGGTCTAGTTCAACCCCCAGCTCAAAGCAGGACCGTCCCCAGCTAGATCATCCCAGCCAAGGCTTTGTCTAGCTGGGTCTTAAAAACCTCCAAGGATGGAGCTTCCACCACCTCTCTAGATAATCTGTTCCAGTGTTTTACTAGCCTCCTAGTGAGAAAATTCTTCTTAATATCTAACCTAAATGGCCCTTGATGCAACTTGAGACAATTGCTCCTTGTTCTGTCATCTGCCACCACTGAGAACAGTCTAGTTCCATCCTCTTTTGAGGCACCCTTCAGGTAGTTGAAGGCTGCTATTAAATCCTCTCTGTCTTGTCTTTTCTAAACTAAATAAACCCAGTTCCCTAGGCCTCTCCTCAGAAGTCATTTGCCTCAGCCCCCTCACCATTTTTGTTGCCCTCCACTGGACTCTCTCCAGTTTGTCCACATCCTTTCTGTAGTGGGGAGCCCCAAACTGGACACTTCCCTTGACCTGTTGGCAACATTTCTACCAATGCAGTCCAGGATGCTGTTGGCCTTGGCAACAAGGACACACTGTTGGCTCATATGCAGCTTACTGTTCATTGTAACCCTCAGGTCCTTTTCTGAAGAGCTGCTGCCCAGCCAGTAAGCCCCTTGCCTGTACCGATGCTTGGGGGTGGTCCTTCCTAATTACAAGACTTTGCACTTGTCCTTGTTGAATCTCGAGATTTCTTTTGGCCCAATCTTCCAATTTGTCTAGGTTCCTCTGAATCCTATCCCCACCCTCCAACATATTGACTACTCCCCCCATGTTGGCTGTGACTCTGCAAATTGCTGAGGGTACATTCCATACCATCTTCCGGGTCGTTAATAAAGACAGTGAACAAAACTGGCTCCAGGATTGACCCCTGGGGTACTCCACTTGATACTGGCTACAACTAGACATTTAGCCATTGATTATTACCCTCTAGGCCAAATGCTCTAGCCACCTTACAGTCCATTCATCTAGCTCATACTTCCTTCACCTGCCTAAAAGAATGTTGTGGGATACCATATCAAAAACCTTGCCAAATTCAAGGTATACCATTGGTCTCTCTTCATCTACAGAACCAGTCATGCCATTATAGGAGGCAATCAGGTTGGTCAGGCATGACTTGCCCTTGGTGAATCCATGCTTGGCTGTTCCTAATTACCTTCTTGTCCTCCAAGTGATTAGAAACGGATTCCTTGAGGATCTGCTCTATGATTTTTCCAGGAACTGAGATGAGGCTAAGGGGTCTGTAGTTCCCTGGATCCTCCTTTTTCCCTTTCTTAAATATGGGCATTCTGTTTGCCCTTTTCCAGTCATCTAGGGCCTCTCCTGATAGCCATGAGTTTTCAAAGATAATGGCCAGCGGCTCTGCAATCATATCAGCCAACTCTCTCAGCACCATCAGGTGCATCGAATCCAGCCCCATGGACTTGTATATGTCTACTTTTCTAAATAGTCCCTAAGCTGGTTTTTTTTGACAGTGTTGGCTGTTCATGTCCTCCCCAAACTATGCTGCTAAGTACAGTAATCTAGGAGCCAACCTTACCTGTGAAGACTGAGGTAAAAAAGGCATTGAGCACTTCAGCATTTTCCCACAATTTCCCTGATCTTCCTCTTATTACTGACATAACAAATTCTCTTGGTAGACTTTTCCTTTTTAAAGAATGATGGTTATAAAATATAGATATATATTTAGATATAAAGCACAAGTGAAGTTGTCATGGATATTAGGGCTATATGAGTTGTGTTCATGCTACCATTTTTTAATAGAATACTTTAGATTTTGATTTTCCTAAACCAGCAAATTGTTGAAAAGACAAAAATTCTGTTTAAAATATTTTCCTTTATCAAGTAGTAGCCTAGAGTACAGTGTACAATGTTTTAAGTTAGGCAACTTCCTAAGGACATTTCAGTGCTGCTTTCACATATTTTAACCTAAGAAGGCAACTTGTAACCACAAGCAATCTTCACCATTGCACCTACAATAAAAACTCTGTTAGCACTGTCTAAGGTTAAATGGTATCTACAAACAGTCAACAATTTATTCCAGAAGAGTGTTCAGACAATTGTACTGGTTACAAAAGTGGAAAAGGGTTTTCTGCCTTGCAAATTGGTTGCTGGCGAAGGAGCTGATCTTTTCACTAGCATGAAGCATTTTTAAAGAGACAAGAAGTAGAAAGTAAACAAGAAAGTGCTGGCATTAAAGATTTTCGTTTCTGTGCAACTTATCCCCCCCCGCAACTCATTTGAGTGTTCCAGTAGTAGACCAGGAGACATGTGGTAGGTGGGTGTACAGTATTTTTATTCTTTATTTTTTCACTTAGCCTTTTTTTCTTGTTATCTTTTCTTGTCTATAATAAAATGCCTTTTAGCATACTCATGCAGTGAATCCAGTCAGGGAATTTACAATCCATGACCCCAGTGCTTGACTCTTTTAGGGAAACAATGTGCTTGGTATTTAGGCAGGTCCACACTCTGGTTAAGTACAGACAATTAAAAAGCCTGAGGCTGAAGTGATTCAATCTTCACAGGTTAGTCTAAGCTGTGTAGAGTGAACCAACAAGCAAGTGAACACACACCTCTTTTTGATTCCAGAAATGCAGCCTCATGCCCAAGCCAGAAGCTGGTGGGGAACTAGAGCACATCTCCCTGCTAGGCTGGAGCAGATGCCTTGGGCCAAGGCTAGCCTGCCCAGCCTATGAGGATTTGTGAGGGAGTTGCAAAGCATCCTGGGATGCTGGGGGACTGTGAGTTAACTTGAATCTGGAGGGGATCTGGAACAGAATTTGACTAAAACAACTGAACCTAAATCAGTGAAGTCTGATATTACATTCATCCAGGTTTATTTTAAACTGGTTTCCACCATTTTGAAAGCAGTTTATGTGCACTGACTTGAACCTGTTTCTGATCGCTTATACCAGTTTATGTGTAATGTCTGTCACTAGCCTGTGTGTAAAGCAGATGAGTAGAAGCTGTAAGGAGCCTCTGTCTATCTATTTGACAAATGTGCAGTTTAAGGAACTTGGGCATTGAGTGAAAACTTATACAGCCATATCAAAATACAATTCTGAGCTACTCTAAGTCAACTCACTCTGCATTAAGGAGTATTTTAAAAAGGGAGTAAAGATGAATATGTGTTGCTGAACTCCAGATAGATACAAGACTCACAATTCTTTCCTGTTCTCTTTCAGAAGTGGTATAACTCTGTTATCTCAGCACTTTTTAAGGTATGGAGATATTCAGGTGTATACGTCACTTTTTAGCTAAAAACTGGTTGTAGGATTGATTCTTCCTTTTCCTCACTTCCTTGGATGGTCTGAAGATATCATCCTGTTAAAAATTTAAGCCTCCCTTTTCCCCCTATGACTAAACACCTGGTGATACTTCACAGTTGATTTTCCTCTAGTCAGTGTGTTCTGTCTTCCAGTTGGATTTGGTTGGTTGATGTAGTTAGTCCTTTTAGTTGGCTGTTAAATATCTGAGTCACACTGGACTGAAAAAGGTAGAAAGTGATGGCTGCCTCACAATAGTAAAATGTGCATAATGAAGGTAGGCTTGCTAAATGTAGACTTGAGAACAATAAACTCTCTGGTAATTGACGGGGTGACATAAAACAACCAATTCAAACCCAGAGAAAGGGACTCTGAGCAATCTTCCTGGTACCTTGTTGCACTGATGGCTCCTTCTCAGACATTTAAACTGCATGGTAGCAACACAGAGATGTCTTTATATTCAGTTCTTGTCAGTAGGGCTCACTCTTTCATGAGTTAATTCCAGTAAACGTTTACTAGGTGGAATTGTATCTCCCTGCAGCTGAGCACCTCCATCTGTGCACAACACTGAAACCCTGACCCATGAATCCAGGTTGCTGTGTCTTTAAGATTACATCAATGTTTACATGTATGCTAAGTGCTGTGATTTCTCTGAGGTTTAATATAGGAAGTGATCAGTGATCCCACTTGGATTCACTTTCAAAGCCTCTCCAAAGCACCTAAACATAATCCAGAAAGCAAAGTGTGGTAATACCTTTTATTAAACTAACTTTTTATTTGGGATAAATGGTCAGCAAGACCTTAGTCATGAAATGCCCTTCCTGAGATGTGGGGGGAAAAAGCAAACACAGCTTTTGCTACGCATAAAGGTTACTTTTGCTTCACCACTTTTATGTAAAGTGTTGCTTAAAAAAAAGAAATGGATAGTAAATACATGGAGCAAAAAGAATTTATCAGATGTGGTTATAGACCAAGTAGACAGCAGTGGATATAGATACAAAAAAATCAAGAGGGGCATGAACTGCACTTATGCAACAGATGCAGGTTAGTAGAGGAAACAGATATTTTACAATGAATGAAAAACAAAAATTAAAAAAACAATGTGGAGGTATCCATGAGAGGCAAATGCTGTGGCAGTCTCGTACAGAGATCTGCTAAGTTTCTTGTATATGTAGACTGTAGGACCTGAAAGGGGGGAAATCAGCGTTAAGAGTAGTCCATTTTCTTTTTTGTTCTTTAAATTACTAACAAGAAGCTTGGAGCACATGTACTTGAAAATCTTATGCCCAAGTAGCATCATTTGTTGTGGAAGTTTCCTAGTTTGTAGCATCAATATTTTCCTGAACAGTTTTTCCTTTTTTGTTTTATTTTGCTGTTGCAGTGCCTTTTGCTATTTTAGTCCTGGGTTTTGCCCAAGTAAAAACTATACAGGCTTGTACACTGTGATGTGATCAGCCTCCATCTTCTATTTTATTTTTCAGATGAACAAAGCCTAACCCTTTAATACTCACTAATACTAAAGTAATTGTCTTCCTATTTGTAGTTTTTCTTCACTTATTATTTACTTCTTCATTGTCAATATAACTCAGTCTATCCCGAGTGCGGATTTCTTTACAATCTTAAATATGGAATTTTTTTCTGCTTGTAAAATTAAAGACTTGAATTGGAATCTGGGAGACTGACAGCTTTCATTCATATTGGAAACACTTTTGACTGGGGGAAGTGTATGTAAAGCTTTCTAGTACATCCCCAGAGAAAATCCCCAGTGTCTTTTAAACCTATGTGGCCCTTGTTCCTATTGGTGTCTCAATCTGTGTATTTATTCTTGGAATCCCCTTGGAAAGTAGGGAAGTACATATGAAATAACAATAGGACATGGGGACCAGGTACAGACATTATACTTTTACCAGTATAAGTGATCAGAAAGCAATCTATACCCATAGCAGAACAGAAGTGTTTTGTTTGCTACTGAGCTAAACTATGCCACTTACAGAAAGCCACGTAACTTGGATCGATTCTTGGGCTTTCGAATGTCTGTTCCTAGTCAGGGTTGGTAAGCAACTTGCCCCAAATCCCATATTAAATTTTGGGCAGAAGTGGAAATTGAATTTGTGTGTCTGTACCTAATATGAAAACCTTTACTGATAACCATCCTTTCCTCCATCGTATAGAATGGGGTAGGTCAGATTCCTGCACTGTATTTTTATAAACTTGAAATGAGTTGCAACACAAAACAGAGAGTCTTTTAAATATAAGGTCAACACTTTAATGAATATAGAAAGCATTTTCTTTTTATTTATGTTTTACTTGACAGTAATCAAAAGAAGTGTAAGCTAAGTTCAGAACTGGGGGGTAGGGGGAGGAGGGGAATCTCCTCTCCTTATCCACATGCCCTTGTAACAATACTATATTTCTGTTTCATTTTCATAGTTGAGAGTACCTGGTTGTAACAATATATCTTACCACCACTATACGAGCTTGCAAGAATAAGATTTAGGTTCTAATTATTAATCCAGGGATGTATCTTTAACTCTACAGGCAAAAAATATTTTATGAGGATCAAAGGAATATTTTACAAAGGGGAAAATTACTTTAAAGTTATCTTAACTACTCTGAGGTAAAGAAACATCTTGATGCAACTGCTTCTGTTGGCTAAAGGTTATCAAATCACAATATACCCCAGAGTAGCAACTGAATGCTTTCTGACAAAATTTGAGGGGATAAATTCTTGTTTATTAATATTTGCTGCCAACTTCTGGAAAATTTTCTTTTTAAAAAAAACTCTTTTAATGAATCCAACTTATACTTATAGATTTGATATTCACAGATCAATTCAATCCCCTAAAATATACTTGTCTCAATGCCTAATTCAAACTTCCCGTCACTTTTCTTGGCAATTACATAAACACTTTGAAACAAAATGCCTGAGTATCCATTGAACAGTTGGTTCATTAGCAGATAGTGCAGGGTGACAAAACTGTTTCATTGCCACTGATCCATCTAAAGAGAAATATGAGAAAAATCTATCTGATATCTTCTGCGCAGAGATGATGTGCTGAAACACGAGAAAACAGAACCCTGTTACTTGGTGTAATGACTAGTTACAAGACGCAGTAACAGATCGTGTCTTGCATTCTCTTTTAGGCTTTAGCAAGCTTGGACAGCTTTTTTAAACCATCATAATGTCAGCCTTGAATTTAGTGCATTTACTTCTTTCATATTTTATTCTAATGGAATTGCAGCTTAGTATAGCAATTTTAAGGATCGATAGATACATCATTATAGAGCCAGGAAGAATAAGAATCAATGTGAACACTTCAGAATCCTCATCAGGTATTACATCTTCACACAGAGCCCCTCTCTCTGCAATAATCTGTGTGATTCTGTTCGCAACATCTGTCACTGACAACAAGAAACCTGAACTAGGTTTCTTTTCCTGTTCATTGGAATCTTTCATTGTTACAGAGACTGATATTCTTTTTTATAAGGTTAGAAAAGATCCATAATAGCTTTTATACCATTATTTTTGAAACTCTAGACTTCATTAAAACCCTCTTCAGCTCTTTCACTTCTAGCTTCCTTGCTGCTTATGAATTATTCAAGGCAGATTTCACTTGAGGTAAATAGTTTGATTTGAAGGTTTTTGTATCTGGATTTAGATGCAACAAGAAGTGTTAAACGTTCAGAATTTTAAGTGAACAGAATTGCAGAGGCTCAGCTATTAAGATGGAAGACATTTGCTGTTAGTGCTCTGGGGCTGCCATTGAGATTTCAGCTCAGTGCTATTTGTCATTCTGAAGTAGGTAGGCATTATGATGCCTGGAGTATAAATCAGCCTTTACATGGTGTCGAGTCCTGAAGCACTTTGAACATTCTAATCCACTTCTGAGTTAACAGAACATTTTTGGTTTTACAAGCTTTAAAGTTTCCTTTTTTTTATTTAACCCTGTCATTGTATTATTAATCATCATTATTTTGGAGATTTTTATGTACTTCACCAATTGCAGTTCTTTAGTGCTTGTTTCAAAGCCGCGGCGATATTGACTGAGATAAGCCTTAGATTCTGTCTTCTGTTGAAGATAGAGTTTCAGCAGGTGTAATCCATTCTTTCTAATACTCCATGGACCAAAAGATTCAGTAAAATTCAGACTTTTTTCCTACCAGCTTTGCTAGGTGGACTAATGATATTTGAATAATCTACTTGGGAACTGTCGTCTTCCCCACTGTGCCTTTTTTTTTTTTTTTTTTGCCTCCTTTCAATGGTTGTCACCTGCTATAAATAGCTGTGAGGCGGGAATAATTTTCAACATGGTATTAGTGCCTTCCTGTTATGCAGGAGCTAACAGCACACTGTAGCATAGCAAACACTTAAAAATATATTACCTTGTAGTAGCAAAACAAAACAAAACAAAAAACCCAGAATGCTAAGCAAGTACACAGGGTTAATTTGTGGTAACTCTGTGTGTGTAATATCAAGGTCATCAGTTCATTGAACCTGGGTGGTTTCTGTTTTTTGTAACTTACTTGTTCAGGAAGTGTTTGAACTTCCACAAGTATATAACATTGCAGTGATTTCTTCAGATAATACAATTGTATGTGCAATGCAGCAGCAGCTTGATAATTTAATATTTTGAAGTGTTAAGGGTTCTAAATAATGAATGTTACTTATTTAAATTTAAATATTCTAGGTGGATTAGAGACTAAATAATAGACTCTACTCGAAGGAGTTTGCAATTTAATTTTATACATACTGCAATGTACCAGTACAGTTAAGGATTTAATCAACTGTTAGTGTCTGGGAGAGTATAACAGTGAATGGATCTTGCTGCGTATGCCCTGTTTCTTATTCTCTCTTTCTAGACTATCCACTTCTTGCCACTGTGCTAGAAAGGCTGGGAGTTGACCCAGTATGGCATTTTTTTTTTTATGTCATTGCATGTAGGAGAATAAAGAAAATGTTTTGCAGAAGATATAGCACTATACAAAACTATGTAACATCTTGGATTGTGAACTTAGTTGCTCTGTAGAAGAGCACTCATCAACCCTGAGGTAACAATTTAACCATGTGCAGAATGGATATTGGTTGGGTCTGAAACAATGGTATTTAAAGCCCTTTCCCTTTCTTATTTGCCAATGTGAACATTGTATGGTTCCCACCCTTCCTCTGTCCTCTCTCCTTTCCTCTTCATCAATGCACACATCTTAGGCGCAGCAGAATTGTGTTGGTTCCAATTCTGGGGAGCTTCTTAGGTTATGGCAGAGGCTGCATAAAGTTAGTGCAAGATTTTGTTTTAGTGACTCTCTTACTTGTCCTGAAGATTGATAAACTTTGAGGGCAGAAGAGACCATTGAAACTACATCAAACTAGGCAGTTCTAGTTTAAAATAATCCTGTATAGGTTTAAAAATTAAATCAATTGAGAACTTCCATATTCCATTACCCTCCCTGGTCAAATATTTATCTTACAGTGCCAGTTTTATCTTTTGCTTCAATTTCCAACCAGTTGGTTGTATTGTATTTTTCTCTGTTGGGTTAAAAAACCCTCAAGCATCCTTTTCCTGTGTGGTTTTATTGAAGTCCATGATCCTGTAATCTTTGAAATTTCTGTAACATTAAAAAGAAAGCATTTTTTATCAGTGTAAGGAATTCCTCTTCTCCCTCTCTGGTTTTTCAAAATCCTTTCTAAGTGTGAAAACAAACTGGGCACAGTACTGTATGTGTGGCCTCAACCTTGCCATATTAAGAAGTAAAATTACCTTTTTACTCCTACTTGATAGTCCCCTTATTATACATCGCCTGTTAATCTTTATTGCCACATCATTACACTAGGAGTTTGTGTTCAGTAGTTAGCAACCATGACTTTTTAAGGATTTTTTTTTGGTTTGTGTTCTCCAGGATACAGTCCCTTGGCCTGTAAATTTGCCCTACCTTTCATTTTTCCTAGATATATAACGTAAATTACAAACCAGGATTGTTGCCACATGATTATTGCCTCATGATTGTTGCCACAGAGCAACCTGGGTTCAGTCAATCTTTCTTCTTTGTTATTTACCAGGTAACTAATCTTGATGTCTTCTGAAGACTTAATCAGCAATGATATTGTTTTCTGAGAAATCACTGGTGAAAGTATAGGATAGCTTTACAAGGAGGAACAATTCCTGAGTAACCCCTTTAGAAAGAGGCTGCTGGCAAATATTTCTCTACATCTACTACATCTGGAACAAATTGAGCTATATTTTGACTCTGTCCATTGTGCAGTTTTCTCGGGAGTTACAGAAGGTGGAATTTAGAACAAAGGCCTGCCTGTCTCATGTACTTCAATAATCTAGGTATGACCCCGACTTTTCTTCTGGCTGTTGCAAAGCAATGTCCCATATGGGGCTAGCCATGTGTATACATCTAGAAACTGCCCAAGCACTCACTATCATGCTGCATTTTTGGCATGTTTAACATTCTGCAGTCTGCAAGAATATTGCTCTTTGCTGAGCTTATGGTTTGCAAATGAGATTAGCTAGTTTTACCAACACAAAAATGGATTTAAGTAGAGGCTTTGAAAAAAGCTACAATATTGTAATGATTCAGCATTTTTAATTTATTATGAGTTTTAGGGTAAGTTGACTGAATTTTCTTTGGGGGAAAAAAAAATTAAAAGGGCCAACAAAAGATTTTGCAGACATGAGGAATGGCTTTGAACCTGAACCCATTTTTTTCAATAAGAAAACTTGATTGTTTTAATGTTCTAGGGAGGCTTTACATCAATTATTCTCAACCAGGGTGCCATGGTACCCTGGAGTACCTTGAGATTCTTTCAAGGGTGTTGCAAGGTGCCACACAATGTTCGTACCGCTAGGGGTGTAAACAATTCACAAGACAAACCCAAAGTGTGCACACTACCCATAGGATTACTGGGGACTCTTTAATGTGAATATCTACAGACGTTACTTGTGCAGACCCCCTTTGCTGCCCAGAAGGTCCCATGCTTTCAGTTACCACTCTTTGTGTCAGTAGCATACCCAGGGTCAGGTGAGCAAGGAACTAGCCCTCGACACAGATTTAGAGGGAGCACCAAAATGGCACCTCCAAGGAAACTGACAAGTGCCCCCTCTGTTTTTTAGGGTTGTGCAAAATGGGCTGTATTCAATTCGGATTTGGATCAAATTGGAGATAGGGAGACAAAGATTCGATTTGTTGACCCGGATCACTGTCCCGATTCATTTTGGCTGAATCCAAATCTGAAGATTCAAAGCTGATTGAGAGAATCAGCAATTCAGCCATAGACACAGCTTTAAATGTTTTTTCTATATACCTTTAGGTACTAGGTGTGGCTCACGGATACTGGGGTGGATGAAGTGTCCCACAGGAACCCGGGGGGCCCCCCAAGTGCTCAGCAGCAAACCCAGAAGTGGACTGGAAGTACTTCTGGTCCACTTCTGGGTCTTTTGCTGAGCACACTGCCCGCCCCCCACCCCCCCCGCACCTTAGTGGCTTGGTGATTGGCTGTAGGGGGACCCTAGGTGCCCCCCCAGACTCAGGAGGCACAAGTTGCCAAGCTAGGGGGTTGAGGTGGGGATGGCCCTGCATGCTCCCTGGTGGACACAGAAGTTAACTGGAAGTGCTTCGGTCCACTTCTGGGTCTGCTGCCAAGCATGCTTGGGATACCCCCACCCCACCAGACACACTTCTGTGGGACACTCCATCCACCCCAGCATTTCAGCATTCACAAGCCACCGGGTACCTTGAGGTATGTAGGAAAAACATTTAAAGCTATGTCCAAATCATCAAATCTCTCTGATTCGGTAGAGATTTGGCTCAATTCAAATCAGCAACTGAAGCTTTGCACAGTCCTACTGTTTTGGTCAGGGTACTAAAAGAGAGGTGGTGTGAGCAGGCCCTCAACAACATCTTTACCTAGAATGGTGAAACTGTTAACTACATTTCTGCCTTCAGCATTTTTCTCTCTCTTCACTCCATCCTTTAAAAAGAGGGGGTAGACTCCTCTGTTAGATCTTGGTGTGTATTCCAGGAGCTACAAGTAGAGCAGATTGGAGCTGCTATGTCATTAGAGAGGACTGGGTTTAAAAGCAGCTGCAAAACAACTTCTGCTGTCCCTCAAAATCAGTGGTTAAAGGCTTGTTCTGCACTTTCTGTGACAGTACAGTGGCTCTAGCTGCTGCTTCTCGTTCCTTCCAGTGCAAAGATGAGCCGCAGTGGCTGGAGCAGCTAAGGTCCCTCAGGTGTTCAGGCTCCTCCTTCCAATTTTTTTGCTTGTTGAAGGGAGGGTGAGGGGCAAGGGGAGGACCAAATGCAGTGTTTCTGCAGATTCTTCAGAACTGTAGAGTACCAGACAGACCAGACCAGGGGCATGAAGCATTCCACAGAATGAGCAGTGCTGGAGAAATATGATTTCTAGCAAGTGCATCTACACTAGATATTTACCGTGGAGCTGCCTAATTAGCTCCACAGTAAAGTCTCAGTGTCTACACATGCAGTCCTATTAGGCTGCAGGAAACCAACTCCATTGTATGTTAGTACTTATAAATACAAGTCCTGTCCTTCAGCAGCCTTCTTTAGTGTGTAGTAACGCATATGTAGATACTGACAGGGCTGGCTGGGTCACAAGGGTGCTTCAGTGGAGGGGCTGCATGCCAGCTAGCCCCGCACCGGAGTACCTTCTTACCCTGGCCAGCCCCTCTGCACCATGTTGAGCGGGATTGGAGCAGCCCTCAGCTGGCAGGCTGACTCCTAGGGCCCCTGCCAACCAAGGCTACTCTAACCTGGCTTAACGTGCTGTGGTCCCAGGCACAAAGGTAAATTCAGTACCTGGGAGCAATATATTCTGGTGTAATATGCACCAGTTTGTGTTGCGTTGATTTCCCACATACTCTTGCCTGGTGATAGTTATACCAATGTGCAATGGATGTGAGTAGGATCAGAATCAGTCTTTGAGGATGTATACCATTAATCCAAACTAAAGGCAGAATAACTTAAAAACTGTTTATCCCATTTACATGGATCTCAGCAGAAGCTGTGTACATGGTACACTTGGGATTCTTACTGGCTTACTTAGACCTTTACCAATATATTCACATAAGCTTCTCTATCCTCTATTACAGAAACATCTAAGGTCTGGGAATTAGTTCTCTCATATACTGTAATTGGATTTAAATGTTAATTTTTTCCATTTCCTTAAGTGTATGGTTAACATGAGTTTAATACTTTATGCAATAATGTAACAATTTCTTATATTGGAAAAAATAGGAAATGGTTATTCTAGATTTCATCGAAATAAGTTAATGGGATCTTCCCATCTTGTTTAAGTAATAAACCTGACCCTCTCACTTTCTTTAATGGCTCAATATCATTTTCTCAAAGTCAGTACAGCTTTCACTGATGGAATGGTTCCATCACATAATGCATAGAGCATGGAGGGGGATGCGACATTGTTCTTACCCATCACTTCAAAGATGTTCTGATTTGAGGTATTTGTTTATTTCAGAAGAATTTTCCTTCTAGCTCTTGTTCTTCTTAGGAACAAAGACCTATAAAGCACTTTCTGGGTTCATCAAACTAGTCCCCCTGAAACTTCAGGAAACAAAATATCCCTCTTTTTATCTGATCCAATAATTTGAACCCAATACTTGTATTGCTCTGGAAGTATTCTGAGACAAGCCCTAGTCTTGCAATAATTGTAGAAAGGTAGAACCCTATACTCTGGCAGAAGCCTGAACCAGTCAAAATTTCCTATAAGTTTGTGACCCATTTGGCTTGTTTTGGGGATAAGAAGTAATGAAGCAGGAAAGAGGATGCCAGGGTGTTGGTTTTAGCCCCAAGATTCTCAGGACCAACAAAAGCCCTGATACTACTCAGATGCCACTGGCAGCTGCCATTAGCTTTAATATTCTTAATGGGCCCAAAGTATAAGGTTGGCCAAATAGATCTCTGCTGACTATGGTGCACCTGCTATGCACCTGGGGCCACATGAGGAGCTGGGGTGCATATGAAAGTAAGTACTAAAAGAACAGGGCCCAAATACAACAAAAAGTTTCTCTGTCCTAGCAATGTTCAGAGTTTACCAACTTCACAAAGTATTGGAAGCGTCTTATAGGGGTTTGGCAGAATTCAGTGCTGTCTCTTCCTATTGACACACTTGAGCCAGGATATAGATCGTAATGAAAGTTATGAAAATGAGGTATGTGTGCTATTATGCACCCCTTCAATATTTGTGTAATTGCTGAAGTACTTGTTTAGGAAATGCGCTGCAGGAACAAATTTGCTAATTTAATGTGAGCATAGAACAATGACGAGTCAAGTGTAAAGGCTGCAGTCATGGAGGAATGATTATCATGCTCAGCACTACTACATGACAAAGTTTATAAAATTCTTATGATGTTTAAGACCAAAGCTTTATCTTGGAGAGAGTGGAAAGGAAGCTGTAATGCAGTTTTATAGATTGTCAGTATGAAGAGAGTACTTACATATTTTTATCATACCACACAGCTAGTAATTGGGTTTTTATCATTTGTGTTTTCTGTCTAGTTGAGCTATACTGTGTCATCTTGTTTATAAGAACCCACAGCATTGCCATGTTAACGATTGCAATCTAGCCTCAGAGTGTCCTGTTTACTTGTAGATTTTGATTAAACTAGAAAATTAATGAATAAGTTCAAGGCAATTCATAGTAAAATATTTTTATTCTTTCAAATGCAAGTTAGATTTACTTCTTAACTTTTTTATTTATTTTTAATTATATCTGCACTATACATCTTTATGCAATACGTATATTGCACACTGTGGCTGTGTCTATACATACACTTAACTGCAGAGTAAACTAATTAACTGCAGAGTAAAGTGTCACTATCTACACATGTGATGGTATTAGGCCACGGTAAACTAATTAATGCTGCAGTGAGATCGTATTGTCGGGGACAGTACTATCTTATGCTGAGTTAATTTACTGTGATTAAATGCATTACTGTGTGCACTGACTGCAGGCATAAATTGTATCCAGTCAGCTCAGCCAGCTGGGGACCATACTCCTGTTGGCTACCTAGTCACATGGCTCTGTATTTTTAGCCCTCTCATGTCCCAGCTAGCCTGATGATGCCCCCAGAGCCTGAGGCTAAACCCCTATGTCCCCTGCCAGCCTGGGCCTGTTCCACCCTGGCTCAAATTGTTGCTGTCCTGGGCATACATGTAGGCGCTGTGCCCAGGAGTAGTTTACTAGCTCAAACTGCTCCAGAGTTTACTGCTTTACATTAATTACACATGTAGACATACCCTGTTTGACTTATTGTTGACTCTGGTGGTTATAGAATTGTTTAGGTGTATCATCGCCAGTTCACAAATCCCAATAAACTGTTCAAAGAATACTACCCACTGGATATATAGATACTCACTGTTACATAGTAGCTGGGATTTGGGTCTGTGCAGATATTCAGGAGGTTACATTGGGTAAAAAATGGCCACCCAATCTAACTTAGTCTGGCTATGTGCAGACATGTAAATTTAAATCCCTGGTTAGGCCAGTTTAAGTACCACACTATGCAAATATTTCCCAAAGGTTAGATTGCTCCAAAAATATCTGTTTTGTCTAATTTTAGTTCACCTGAGAAGTGCATTAAATTAGATTGGGCACGGTTAGATCAACCTAGCTGAACATGTTCAGAGCTCGGCCATGTGGCTGGGAAAGATCACCATGCCCCAGCCCCAAGGCTGCTTTTTTCCTATGCCCTTCATTCCCCTGTCTCTGGGCCCTTCACTCACCTCCAGGGGGGCAACTCACCCTGCCCCACATCTCCCCAGACCAGCTAGCTACCCTGAGCCTGAACACTGCCCCCAGTGCCAGTTGTACTGGCATTTGCTGGTGCCAGGAACCCAATCAAAGTAAATTGGGGTTGGGAGGAAGAGTGGGTGGGATCAATGGGACTGGGGTTGGTCTATAGATGAGGACTTAATCATCTAGGGTGGAGAGGTTGAGGAACTAAAAATAGCTCATGCTCAGACAGGGGGAAGAGAGCCCCCTGATCCCACTAACTACCCCCCCCGCCCACCTGCAGAGCTGTTAGTCCCCTGATCCACCCACTTACTTTGATCAAGATTCCAGCACTGGGAGTAGTTTGAAGGATTAGGGGGGAGGTCTGGCAGGTTTGGAGGGATGGGAAGGAGGGTTCAGATGAAGATTTAGTGGGACTGTGTGATTCCACCCCCAACCTCTCACCTGCAGATCCTGATAGCCCCTGATCCCACAAACCATCACAGATCCCACCACCACCCCCAAAACTTCCTGGCAGACCCTTAGACCCTTGACTTGGATTGGGCTCCTGGCACCTATCTAATCACTGAGTTTGATTGGACAGCCATTTTAATCTGATCTAACCTCCCAAACTTCTAAATGTAATGTCCATAAACCTTTCAAAAAATACAACCTGCTGAACGTGTAGGGCACTTTAAAAATGTGCTTGGGGAGGGAGTAAGGGGGGTTGAGGGTGTGGTGTTTTAATTAGGGTGTCTTTGAGAGACGCTGTAATTAAAGCACCACTGCATCTCATGTCTCAGCATCCCCGGGCTTAAAAATGGCAGCAGGGGTGCTTGAACTAAAGCTTGCTGAATGCTCTAAAGCTTGTTCATCACCATTTTTAAGTGAAGAGACACTGATACATGAGATGCAGCAGGCTGCTGGAGCACAGCATTTGCCATGCTCCAGCAGAATATTCACTGGAACTCCATCATGTTGGAGCAGACTCTGCACTCATGTGTAGGTGCCCATAGATACTGACTGCTACATTGTAGATGGGATTTTAGCCTTTGTAACTCTAACCTGTGGCAGGGGATGGAAAATGTCTTTCTCCATATTCATGTCTGTCACTTCATTTAGTAAGCTTTGCAATACTCTTCACCATTTTGTATTTTATGACATACTTTACCACTTTTTTTAATCCCAGAGGTATTTTTCATATTTCTCTGCCTCTGTAAAATCCTGGATCCTTAGTTTCTGAATGAAAAATACTAAAAGCAACTAATCAATTGACCATCTAAAAATGACCTGAAATAACTCTTCTGTACATGTAAATGGTACTGTTTTTATGATCAAAGATGTTGAGATTGTCTAGAGATAGAAGTAATTCCTTCATGCTATGAGATTCTGGATAACCCTTTTCTAGCTGTACAGATTTCTCAGAGACCACTTGGTTGGTTAGGTATCAACCCTTAAATGTGTCCCTTATACAAGGCAAAACACTCTTTCTCTTATCAAACTGCCCTAAACTAGCATGACTGCTGGGTTCTTTGAGTGAAGCAACTTTTGTTTGACAACATCTTTTATTGGACCAACTGCATGGTTAAGAGAGATGTTAAACAAGCTTTTCAGCACAAAATTCCCATCTTAGAATTATTTAAGGAAGAGAGAGAATGCTACCTTCTGTAAGAAGAAAATAAGAAAGCAGCTTATGAATAGTGGTTTAAAATATGGAGGCTTACTTAGCTTTGTTGCACTTGGTAAACCATTTTAATTATACTTAGGACCTCAGTATTACATCTGATCCAAAGATTTTCAACATTTTGCTGAATTTTTAACATATTCATGTAGCATCTAAATTTATTTTTCCTTATGGATCCTCCACGCAAGTATTGATCTTGTCTACTTCTCCCTATTTTGAGATGTTCTCAGTGTTCAAAATTTATTTGGCTACAGGCTATTTCATCCAGTACTTTATTTCTCTGTTTGTCTTTAAATTCTGCTACATGTACGTCTCAGTTTAGGCCATACTGTGTATTTGAGTCATCAAACCATAAGGTTTTATTAAAATGAAAAGTCCTTTTACTTTCACAGTGACTCTCATGGAACTGTCAGCATTGGTTATATTCCCCTTTGTTTAACAGAATCTTTACTCTCGCTTTTCAGTTGTATAATTAAGTTTTAAACATACCTGTTTAGAAATTCATTAAAAAATGTCTTCATTGCAAAAGGAACCAGATACTTAAATTTCACATGGAAATGTTCCATACCATTTCCCTTTTTAGTGGACAGAGGTAAGGGGTTCCAGAAAGTGCTAGACAAGAATCATGTTGTCATTCATCAGCTTGGGGCTAATCAACTGTCAGGTGTGTCTAGCAGTTAGTTATCTGCTAATGCCCCTTCCTATCCACTTTGAAGTTAAAAAGCAGAGCAATTCTGGAATTAAGCTTGAGGAGGTGTGTGCTTACATGGACACAAGCTGAAGCTAGACAAGTTCACTTCCACTTATCCACATTGCATTGCTATAGATATGCTATGCTTTGCCATACCCTCATCCACACTGTCTCATACACATATCTAGTGCTAAAACTTTTGGAGCATATCCCATCTGGGATTTCCTAGCACAACCCAGAATGGAGTGTCACTTAGGAATTGTCTTTCCTGGTCCAAAGATTGCATGGTTTTTCCAGCTCAATCAGGTCTATTGCTATCTGTCTGTATTGCCTGTTTTAAAAGATGTAGGCTGGTGATTTGTAAGGACTTTTAACTTTGCTAGTTATAGATTCATAGATGTTAGGGTCAGAAGGGACCTCAGTAGGTCATCAAGTCTGACCCCCTGCCCTGGGCAGGAAAGAGCATTTGGATCAGATGACCCCAGCTAGGTGCTTGTTCAGTCTTCTTTAGAAGACCCCCAGGGTAGGGGAGGGCACCACCTCCCTTGGAAGCCCATTCCAGATTCTGGCAGCCCTTATTGTGAAGAAGTTCATTCTAATGCCCAACTTAACTATGCTCTACATCAATTTGTGGCCATTGTTCCTAGTTACTCGAGGGGGTACCCCTAATAAATAGAGCATCTCCAATCCCCTGCTGCCCTCCCCTGATTGATTCTTAGGCAGTCACAAAGTCAGCTCTCAGCCTTCTCTTGTTTAGGCTGAAGAGATCTAGGTCTCTCAGTCTCTCCTCATAGGGCCTTGCCTTCAGGCCTCTGACCATACAAGTGGCCCTCCTCTGAGCCCTCTCAAGATTCTCCACATCCTTCTTGAAGTGCAAAGCCCAAAACTGGGTTCAGTACTCCAACTGCAGTCTGACCAGTGCTGCATAGAGGGGAAGTATCACTTCCCTGGACCTGTTCATCATGCATCTGCTAATGCATGATAAAGTGTGGTTAGGCTTGCTGATTACTTCATCACATTGATGACTCATATTCATCTTAGAGTCAGCTATGACTCCAAGATCGCTTTCCACTGCTGTGCTTATGTGAAGGTCATCCCCCAGCATGTAAGTGGGTTGGTGGGGGTTTTTGCCCAGGTACAGCACTTTGCACTTATCTTTGACAAGTTGAACTACATCTTATTTGGTTCTGTCCATTTTCCCAACCTGTCCAGATCCATCTAGATCCATTCCCTGTCCTCTGGCATGTTAACTCCGCCCCATAATTTGGTATCACTTGTAAACTTGGACAAGGTGCTCTCCATGCCCTCATCCAAGTCACTGATGAAGACATTGAATAGCACTGGCCCAAGGACTGAGCCTTGCAGGACTCCACTACCCAAATCTTTGCAGGTCAATATCAGCCCATCCAACACCACTCTCCGGGTATGACCCCTAAGCGTATTTGCCACCCGCCTGATTGTGTAATCATCTATATCACAGCCTGTCAGTTTATTTACAAGAACAGAATGAAATGCTGTATCAAAGGCTTTCTTAAAGTCTAGGGAGATTACATCTACCTCAACTCTTATGTCTAAGCATTTTGTGACCTGTTCCTAAAAAGAAACAAGGTTAGACAGGCCAGATCTATCTGCAGTGAATCCATGCTGATTTCCTTTCAGCATTATTTCCCCTGCTGGGCTCCCACAAATGTGATTTAATGATTTTTTCTAGAGTTTTCCTAAGGACAGAAGTGAGACTAACTGGCCTATAGTTTCCTGGTTCCTCCCTACTCCCCTTCTTGAAAATAGGAACCATGCTGGCCCTTTTCCAGTCCTCTGGGACCTGACTGGAGCACCTTGAGTGCTCCAACAGCCATGTGAGTGGCTCTGCTATGACACTGGCCAATTCCTTCAGCACTCTTTGATGAGGTTTATCTGGGCCTGCTGATTTGTACACATCCATCCCCTCCAAGTCTGCACTAACAGTTGGTGGGCTGGTGTCCCTCCTGTCTCTACCTATGATCCAACTGGGAGATTTGTCTTGGTCTGTGTCTAGGAATACAGATGCAAAGAACTCATTGAAGAGCTCAGCTTTGTCCCCTCTCTGTGGCCAGTTGCCCTAGTTTGTTCTGTAGGGCTCTTATGCTACCTTGCACCTTCCTTTTGCTCCTTATATACCTGAAGAAGGACATTTTGTTGTCCTAGGCTGGTGACAAAAATTTAAGTTTTAATCCGGCTTTGGCCTTCCTAACTGATTCCCTGCAAGTGTGAGCCAGGGAGGTATACTCGTCCTTGGTAACTACCCCCTGTTTCCACAGCTTGTATACCTCTTTCTTTGCCCTTAGGCTTTCCTGGACTTCCCTGTTCAGCCAAGAGGGATTCTTGACCCTTTTCCCCCTTTTATGTGCATGGGATTGTCTCCTTCTGTTCCCATAGGATCACTCCCTTGAGGAACGATCACCCTTCCTTGACCCCCATTTTGCCAATGCTCTTGAGCTTTAATGCATCACTAACTAATCTCCTGAGCACACTGAAGTTAGCCTGTCTAAAGTCTAGCACTTCAGGCCTGCTGGTTAGTTTATTCACTCTTTGCCAGATACTGCATTCAAGCAATTGGTGGTCACTATCCCCTAGGTTACTTTGTACTTGCAGATTCCACCAGGTCATCCCCTGCAGATGATATCAAGTTCAGCAAGGCATTTTCCCTAGTGAGATTGTATACCTCCTGCATTAGGTAGAGGTCCTGTATGCAGGTTAAGAACCTATGTGAGTGATTAGATTTGGCTGACGGCTCCTTCCAGCAGATGTCAGGGTAGTTTAGGTCACCCATAATAACCATATCTCTCAACTGTAAGAGCCTCTGAGATCTGTCTGGAAAATTCCAGGTCTAGCTCATCCTCCTGGTGTGGTGGACCTCCACTACTACCCCCTTGTATCCTGACCCACAGTACTTTGGTTTGGCCCTCCTCTGATCCCACCTTGATTATAGACGATGTATAATGTTCCTTAATGTGAAGAGCAATACCCCAAACCCTTTTTTCACCATTCTATTTTGTCTGTACAACCTCTAACACTCAATGCCTACTGCCCAATCACGAGTAGGGTCCCACCAGGTTTCAGTTAGTCCAACCAAGTCAAAATTGTTGCTTGCAAGCAGGAGTGCGAGTCCTTCCTGCTTGTTCCCCATGTTCCTAGTATCTGTGTAGAGACATTTAAGCCACCCAATGGGTGCCCTTGGTACCCCTGTGTTCTGATATCTATCAGGCCCCTTAGTGCTTACTTTAATGCTTACTTGGGCTGATCCAGTGCATTGCTCATGGCTCACTGATCCTAGGTTCTCCTTAGCCTCCACTTCCCCATCCCTTGATTAACCTAGTTTAAAGCCCTTCAGAGGAGATCAGTCAACATGTAAGTGAATAGATTGTTCCCTTTAGAAGAGAAATGAAGAACATCTCATCCCAGGATGCCTCTCTCATGGAAGTGTGGATTGTGGTTCTGGAAGCCAAAATCTGCATGAAGGCACCAACTCCAGAGCTGCAGGTTGACTTCCTTGATGCAGGTGTCCTGATGCAGACGGTGACCACTGACCAGAATAATGGACAAAAAGACCACCCATGCACCCAACTTCATAAGCCTGGCCTCCAGAACCCTGCAGTCACTCATGTCACAGTCCGGATTACTCCTGGCCGCATCATTCATGCCCACATGGATGAGGACTATGTGATAGTAATCAGAGAGCCAGATGAGGTTGGGAATCCTCACAGTGATGCCCCAGATCCTGGCTTCAGGTAGGAAGCAAACCTCCATGCCATGGGATCCAGTCCCTCCATGCCTCCCAAGTGGGAGTCGCCCACTACAATGACCCAGCATCTCTTCCTCCAGTGCTTGGTTGTCACTCAGCCTGCATGGGGTTTGTTGTGGATGGGTCCTTTTTTAGTTTCTTCTGAAATGTGAATGACTTTTGAGTGGAAGCTCGTACTAATAACACTGAGAATGCTTTGAGACATTATGTCTGCCATAATTGCTTTGTAAAACCTGATGAGCACAGAAATTAACACAGCAAGATAGAATCACATTGTCTTTTAAATTTGAGATGACCAGCAGTGCCCTCAGAATTTAAAGATAAGGAAGTGATGTGTTTATGCCAAATCTCTAGAACCAGTGTACTCACTAGTGGGAGCTCATACTAATATACTAATAGATGTGGGTTGCTATTGCTCTCTGGAAGCAGTCTACCCATGACTGTGAAGGTCTAGCATATTGGTTTGGTACCAGCATGTTGACTGGTAGTCATTAGGGGAGGTTTGTGAAACATGTAGTAGTGGGCATAAAACATGTACTAAGGAAAAATAACTAGCTTTCAGAGAATATGGAGCTCATGTTTTATGTTGGGACTGTCAACTTAATGTTTTATGTTGGGGTTGTCCTGAGCTTGCCCTCAAGAAAGAGCAAATGAATGTCATTGGTAATGGGTGTTACTCTTCTCCAGGTTAGAGCATAGTCAACAGTAGTGGCAGTGTTCATGAGAACCACAGTATGGAGAAACAAGCAAGTACTGAGGAGATCCAGCATTTACATGCTTAGATGATAACCTGCTCGTAATTACATTGTTAGTATATATTTTTAGTTTGGAAGACACTGTCTATTTTATCCTTCCATGGCTCATAAAACTTCACCCTTCTCATATAGGCCCAGGGAGAATTAAGTTAAATACTCAGCAGTCACAGGGTGATGCTGGAGTATGGGGTCAGTAGCCTGAAGACAAGGTGGCACTGCCTACAAAACCATTTTGGTGCCAGTGATACAAATGCTATTCATACAGTCATGGACCACTACACCTTACACAATCTTTGCTTAGCTAAAGGCAAGTATTTTCTGAAGCAGTATGCCCAGGATTCTGACAGTTTGCTGAGCTGATTTTGCACAGCTGCAGAATATGTCTATTGGTATTGAGACAGTTTTAAGAAAGACAGTATATATAGGACTGCATGTGTCCCCATGCAAGATAATTAGTAACTAAGCAAGAATGCATGTGCTGCTTTAGTAATTACACTTGTCTGGAAAACTTCCTGTAATTTTCTTTTTTTAATTTTAGCTTCCAAGTGATAGGAGATTACAAAGAAGGTGCTACTGTAATCTTTTGGGAAGTAAATTACTTGTGGTAAAGTTTTGCTCCATGTTGGCTAAAGGCTTTTATCTCTATTTTTAAATGTCTGCCTGTCATCAATTTTAGTTAGTATATGGTTTTGTTTTTGTTTTACAGTCTTCCATTTAATCTTAGTTTTAAAAAATCATGTTACATTAATGTGGATAGTTTATTTTTTCTTGCTAGTACTTTAACAAGACTATTTGGGGATGGGAAATAAAAGCTTATAAAAGAAGTGAGTATCTCGAGGGGTGGGAGGAAGTAACATTGAAGGCAGTCAATTTTGAAAGCAAGATGCAGTGCAAAACCAATAAGCCTAGTCTAGGTAAAGGTGCAACAGAAAATAATATCCATATTTAATCTGCAAGTACCATGTTTGGATGCATTTTAAATTCTAAGTGAGAACCTGATGATGGCAACAAGTAGTCCAGCCATTGCAACTTCCAGTGACTTTATGTCTGTAAAATGGAAAAAAGAAGTCACTTCAAACTAATGATGTTGTTCCAACAGTGTGCATAAAAGACATGTTTAAAACTGTGGTGTCAAACCAAATATAAGCAAATAGAAACTAAGAGGAGATCAACTGAGCTAGAGGTAGATGTAGTGCAGAAATAGAGTCCATGGCACATGTTAAAATAATGTGTAATTGGAATTTGAGGACTTTTCTGCCCCATCTCCAAAACTGTGCATCTTCAGATCTCAGGCATGTGCATGCTGGAACTACACAGGTTTTAGTCCTGGAGCTACCCAGCTGGGCTGTATGTACAGTTTCAAAAGGTCCTGGATACCAGGAACCCAAGCCAGGAAAGACTCTTCCTGATCTTGTGTTAGCTTCACCCCAGGCTTTTGAACAGCTCATGAGCAACCCAGATGCCTGCACATTTTTTAGACCCAGGACTACCCCATGCCTGATCCATGTTAGGATTGAGCACAGGGTAGTGCTGGGTCCCAGTTGAAACCAAGGGTTAGCCCTATCCCAGTCCTTGGGATCAGGCAGGATCCTATTCTGTCCTAGACCCTGGGACTGCCTGGTGCTTGATCCTGATGCCCAGCCAACCACTGGGACTAGGCATGGGGCAACCCTCATCCCTGGCTGGAGCCCAGGGACCACCCAGTACTCAGCCTCCAGAATTGGAGTGGATGCTTGTGTCCAGGGCAACAGAATATCTGGATTGGGCATGGGGAAGCTCTGGGTCCAGTTCAGGACCCGGTGCTGTCTTCTGCTCAATCCTAGAGATGAGAAGGTCACTATGTCCTGGAAAGAGCGCCACCCAGTACTCAGCCTCCAGAATTGGAGTGGATGCTTGTGTCCACCGCTCTTCCGATCCTGGATTGGGCATGGGGAAGCTCTGGGTCCAGTTCAGGACCCGGTGCTGTCTTCTGCTCAATCCTAGAGATGAGAAGGTCACTATGTCCTGGACCTGGAGCTGCCCAGTTCTAACACTCATTAAATGTGAAACATATTTGAGGTTGCCATTCAGCAGACCTTTGTTCAATTCAAATTTAATTTAGGGAATAATTGCTGTAGAAAAAGAGAATTGGAGAAAGGTCAGCATTTTAAAAACGTTAAAATTTAAACTAAATGTTCCAACATTTTGTTGTTGGTATGTAGTTTTCTTTGAAACTGAATCTAATGACTAAACAGTACTCAGAAATTAAAGAAAAATAGTTAATTTTGTCTATAATATAATGGGTTGATCCATTTTGCTTCTTATATTTCAGCTACTGAACCAAAAATCAATTATTTGTACAGCCATATAATTCTGTCATCATACTGTAATCTAGAAAATAATATTAAGTGGGGTTCTTGAATTAACCACTACCACAAAGTATAGAGCTAGGGCTTATTATAAGGCAACCTCACTGAAAGCATCTTGACTCTGGACTTTACTTTCCCTCATGAATAATAATAATAATAGTAATAATCATAAATTTGTAGGTGTGTAAATTGCCAGAACTGTAGCATTTCTTGATTTTTATTTATTTTTGTTCTTTCCTTCCCCATAACAAACCAAAAGACCTATTTATCTAGGCTGTACTTGGATGAAGCCAATTATAAAGAAATGCCTTCCTGACAGTCTGAGTTTTCCACTTTTATACTTTGGTGTTGATTTTAATGTCATTATATTGCCATGTATGCATGTTGCATATGAAATGTTTGGATTTGAAATCCCAATACATTAAAAATTCTTTTTTTTTTTAGGTACTTTGTATTTTGACTGGCTTGTATAACAATAAATGAGTTGTTCCAAATGTGAAATTTTACCATTTTGCATTGACTATCCCAAATCCTTATCCTAAATATTTTTTCTGACTTCTAGATTTAAAATGGAAACAAAAAAAAGTTAAATGTTTTGTTTAATTCCCATGAGAATTTTACTACATTTTTATGTTCCCATGAGGTATTTCAGTTTCAGTTAATCTCTGTCTTACAAATGGAAAACTAATCTGTGAAACTTTTAAAGAGAATGTTTAATAGAAATCCTATTTTTCCTCTGGACAGATTCAAATTTCTATTTCTTATGTTCATGAGGAGTGATGATCTCCTGTTTATTAGGTTAATATGCAGATCTTGGCAATGGAACAAAAGTAGCACTTCCTGCTAGTTACTGCTTCCCAAATGTTAGGGATGGTTGAACTGGCATAGCTCCTTTGTGGTTGCTGACACACGTGAACCTACTGAAGAAGCAAGCGATAGGGAAAGTAACTTGTCCATTCTTCTGCCTGTTTTCTTTAGATATGCCAGCAATTGCTTGTAGCTTCCCCAGTTTTGCCAGATATTCAAATAAGGAAATAAGCCAGAACTATAAGCCTTTTTCATTCAAGCATTTGCTTCAGTGGGCAAGCACACTGAAGGTAATGTTTTACTCAGGTGGTATGAATGACCAGGCTTTGCAAATAAAAATGAATGATTGGTCTCCAGCCTCCTGATCAGCTTTCTCTGCAATACTGAAGGAGATCAAAGAAGCAATCAAGATAGTAAAACAGGAATAATGAATGACTGACTACCACATGGAAATTGGGATATTGTGCCCGTGAAACGGGATTTAGGGAATAATATTCTTGACATCTTAAATGCCTGTTTCTTGGATTAGGTAGTTCTGCTGCAGAAGAAAACTGGAGCAAGAGCGACATGGGGGTTTCTTTGCAGAGTAATGTTATTGATAATGAATATAAATGAGCTATAAATAAGCTCAATCACCTCGTGAAGAGGGATTTTTTTCATCTTTGTTTAAAAAAAAAAAAAAATCTAGATCAGGCTGCAAGATTCCACCCTCCTGGAGCAGCCAGCTGCCTGTGCCTACCCTGGCCTCTGATCCCCAGCCCTTCTGCAGTAAGGTTCAGCAGAGGTGTAGCAGAGAAGCAGGCTCCACAATGGAGAGGAGTGCTGTAAATGTGTGGAACGTAAGGTGTTGGTCCATGCCACCAGTTCCTCCCTCCACCCCACAGTGCCAGATCAGACTTCTTCCTAGGCTGAATCTGGCCAACAAGCTGCAGGTTCATGATCTCTGATCTAAATGAAAAAAAAAAAAGAAGGGACTGAAACAAGTAAATCCATAGTTTCAGCATGGAAGATGCCTAAGTCCATCATAATAGTAAAAGCTGTAAATGTGCAATGCCAGAATGCAGGATGGAGTGGGAAATGTTATAAAATGATAGGGTTCAAGAAAGTAATCAAGGCCAGTACCTTTCATAAAACCACTGTCAAGTAAAGTCAACAAACACTTTTGAATTAGAAAACCTAGATTAATATACATTAATTGGGAGAAATTTGGGGGTCCAGGGCCAGATATGTATTTGTAGAATGTTTGGCATGATAGAGTCCTATCCCTACCTGGGATCTCTGGGTGTGGCTGCAGTTTAAATTCTGATATTGTTAATACATAATCAACACCAAAGAAAACTGTGAGGACTTCAGAGGGACCAAATTGAGTTAAACGGACAGGGCTTTATCAAAGGCAGAATCGGTGTGGACTGGTGCAAGTAAAAAGCAATATTAGAATGATTCATACACATTGGTATATTCTAAACTATCTGTAAGCATTCACAACAAAAGACCTGAACATTACTGTGGACATTTTAATGAAAACTTCTGCTTATTGCACAATACTTGATGAAAAGGCCAATGAATTGTTAAAATAAATAATGGCATGGAACACAATGTCAACATTTATGTCACTTTTATACCTGACAGTATGCCCTCATTTGTAATATAATGCTCAGTTTATCTTTCTAACCAGTAACAGAAATGGAATATGTCTGGAGGCGATATATGAAAATTATTAGAAACAATGGAAGATTTCCACATGGGAAAAGAAGGAAAAGGGTGGGGGCTTCTTTTAAAGAAAGATAGAATGGGAAGTGATAGAGAGGAAGAAAATAAATACAGCAAAGATAAAGTAAGTCCTGTATCTTTTTACCATAATGGGAGGAGAAGCAGCACATACTGCAGGTAATTAAACTTATCAAAGGATTTTTTTTAACGACACATAACCAATTTGGACAATTCATTGTCAGACATGACATTCAAAGCTGGAACGTTTCTAGGATTCAAACGCACACAGAATAAACAAAAAAACCCTGTAAAACAGACACATTGGGATATTGTTAATATCCCCAATTACATTGTCATAGTTTCAGGCTATGTGTAAATGAATAACTTACTAGGATTAAGAAGATTAGTCCAAAATAATCTGAAAAAGGGCTTTGAACTTATTTCTGGAATATCAGGTATCCACTGACTTTGCAGATACAGGGTAATGGACTAGAAAAAAAATACCAGTCTCCTATGGTAACTTCTATAAGGTTCTGCCACAGCAATGTGTTGTCTTAACTGACTTCAGTCTGTGTACTACTTGTCTGTGGAATGGGAAAGCAGCCAAGTATCTTTGTAAATTTAGATCATACCACAAATATTTGATTAAGAGTAAGCTTGTCCTGGTAACAATTACCTGACAAGTTGATGTTGTCTTTTTTTCTGTTTGCTTTTTACATAAGGCTATATTATTTTTTGTTTCCCTCCTTTCTTTTCACTAAAGAGCAGCACTTTCTTTTTATTGTATTTTCATTGTGCAGGATAGATGGATTTTCTTTTCCTGCTCAGTCTTTTTTAAAATCATTTTCCTCTTACCTAAACTACAGTTGTAACGGGTCATAATATCAGAGGAGCAATTATCTTAATAGTTATCTCTCCACTCTCATTCTCTAACCTGTGTATGCTTTTTTTAGGATAATGTTTCCAAATCTGAAAAACAATCAACCTTATTGTATTTAATGGTACAATCTTCCACTTTTCTAGATAGTATCTTCCAAAATAAGTTGAAAGCCAACAGGGTAATTTATTAAACAGATTTTTTTTTTTTATGTAAAAAGAACCAAATGAACTCTGCTTTCTGACTTTTTGTTTTGTCCTTTATTGAACATCTTTAAATGTTAGGATACTACACATTCAGATCAACCAGGGTCAGTTGATCTAAATGTCCAATTATGCAAGCATTCAGGGGGCTTAATTGCCCAAAAAACAGCACTCCCCATCTAAGCTCGTTCACTTGAGATGCACTAACTGGCTAGGGACATTATGCATAAACCAGTTTAAGTGATCAGAAACTGGTTTAAACCTGTAACAGAACAGATTATAGTACACATAAACCAGTTTGAAAATGGCTGAAACTGGTTTGAGATTATCCTGGTTGTATATAGTATCAGACTTAACTGATTTGGGTCAAACCATTGTATGCAATGTCTGTCCCTGCTGTGGGAGACCCCTTCCTGGTTTAAATTAAATCAGAATCCCCAGCACCCCAGCATGGTCTCTAGGCTGGGCAGAGCTCTCTGCTCAGAGAGTTGGGCTGGGGCCTCCCTCTGTTCGCTGGCTGCAGCTCCAGCAGAGACTACAGCTACAACAAGGTCTACCTGGCTTCCTCCTGCTCCCCCTCACCACTCTCTGCTGAAGCATGGATTCCCCAGTCTCCTCTGCCTTGCACAGACACCTCTCAGGATTAGCTAGCCTACCACATGCTGGCTATGGTCCCTGCTGTGGGAGACGGAACAAAGGCAGATAGCACAGCATTGGCTTAGAGCTTTTTGGAGCTAATCAACAGGTAGCTGGTAATGTCCCTCCATTCCTTCCTTGGAAAAAGTTAAGAAGAGCTTGAACTAATGAGAGATGCTTTTGTTTTTTTAATGGGATGTTAAACACTGTATTATCAACTCCCTGCTGGGCTGCTCAGGAGGGGGTGGGGGAACTGCTCCCTAATCAGAGCATCCTGCTGCGGCCTAGCCATGACCCCCTCATCTCAGCATCATGGAAGGAAAGGAAGGGCTGCTCTAGTTCCCTCCAACTTGTAGCCTGAGCCACTGCAGGCATGTGCCTGCATTTCTGGAGTGAAAAGGGAATGTCTATCCACCTCCGAATCAGTCTGAGCTTTGCAGGTTAAACTAACCTGCAAAGATTGAATCAATTCAGGCATTAGGCTTTTTAAATGTCTGTCCCTAGCCACTTAGGTCAAGATCAAATTAACCCAGTCTAAAAAATTGTTAGCTTGATCTCACGAATGCTTACATGCATTTGCAGTACAGCCTCAAGGCTATGCTATTCCCACCCTCCCCTCAAACCTGACTGATCTATTTCCCATTCTCCTTTTCCTTCTGCTATCACCACCCCCATGGACCCACTGATCCCTGTCTTGGACCCGCCAACCCTCCCTCCTTCACAGACTCACTAGCCCATCTAATCCTGCCTACCCCTGTCCCTCCCTTCAGTTACTTATGTTAGTTTCCCCATGTGGCTCAGGGGAACACTGAATGGCTGCATGTGCTGCTCCCAGATTATGTTTATGTAGTTTAAAACAAGTTGCCTAAATTTAGACTGGGCGCAGCAAATAGTCATGCACCCTTAGACTAATTTTTTTTTTAAATGGAAGAAGGAAGAATGCCTTGGAAGGTGTCAACTTGAGGGCACAGAAAAATTATAAAATATATTTTCTACTTGATTTCTCATCTCATGTTGTATATACAAAATGAAAGAGGAAAATAAAATATAGGTGCAATTTTGGTATAGTGAGTTATAGTAGCTGTTATCATAGGTACAAGAAATTTCTCATCTGTAAATCCCTACAGATAGTTGTCTTCTCTATGAGTCAGAGAACAGAGAATTCTGAAGGCTTTTTTTTATGCACATGTAGTTCTACTTGTTTATTAAACAATATTACAAAGAGAGGAACCCAGCAGCTATCAAAAGATTTTTCAATAAATCTGCCATATTGCTAGATATGATAAAGTTAAAACTCTCTAGCTTTCAGTTTCTGCATAGCATTTTGTTGCCAAACTTCTATAAACATAGTTTATGGTCTATTGGTAGATTTTTAGAATGCTAAACTGTATGATTTTTTTTTAAAGGTAACAAATGTTCTTCGGCTATGGTACCCTGTATTTTTCATAATCTACATTGAAAATTGCAGCTATTAGTGACAGCAAGTATAAATAATTCAACTATTTAATGAATAATTCATTATAAAAATGACCAAAATATCTGATATCACCAATGTCACAGAGCTCCGATTTAAAACTCCCCAGCTAGACACTTACCAGTTTGCTGCTTGAGTCCCCCCACACTGAGCCCATACCCTCAGGCTTGCTGAATAGGTTGCATCATTGTCTCTTTTCTTGTCCTTTCTATCACAGTACCTTCATAGATGATCTGTTGGTTACATGGAAAAGAGACTTCATAGGCTAGGAGTCCAAGGCCCCTATGTTAGTGGCAGCTTAAGTACAAGCTTTTGTACACAGCAGCTAGTTCTCTTCAGGGTCACATGAAAGCGGAAATAAATTAATTATTTTTGTAAGGGATCAAAAAATCACTCTCTTTAGTTGTTTCAAGAAACATAGAGATGTAGACAAAAAAAAAATACTTGAATTTCCTCCCTTCTACCCAATCTATACAACTGCTCTTTTGTCTTAAGTTCTTAAGTAGTCTTGTAAGAAATCCAGATAACTTTTTTTCTTTTTTCTTGTCTTCCCATTTCTCCTCTGGAACATGGAGGGAGTCAGCCTCTTCCGCTAGGAACAGACATTTAAAAAGCCTGAGCCTGAATTGATTCAATCTCTGACTAGGCTGAACTGGCTTGAAACTGGACAGACATTCTCTCTGGACTGAGGAAATTCAGGCACGTGCCTGCAGTAGCTCAGGCTAGAAGCCGAGGGGTGCTAAAGCAACCCTTCCTTCCTTTCTGCAGGGAGCTGAGCTGAGGTAGGCATGGCCAGGCCCTGGCAGCACTCTATCATTGGGGAGGTCTGCCTGCACAGTCCCAGGCTTTTCCCTGCTGGCTGTTCAAGGGGTGGGAGTGTTGCCAGCCCCCAGCCCTGTGCTAGCACTCTGAGGCAAGGAGTTGGTGGGAGGCAGGGATGTGCAGTACATACATCTGAGTTCCCTCCCTGCATCTTCATACTGTCTGCAGCAAACTAACAAGCAAGCAAGCCAGCTGAGGGCTGATACTGATAACAGTCTTTGTCATCTGCCCTCTCTCCATTACTACAAACTTCTTAAACAGCTTACCAGCTGACCTGTTGATTAGCTCCAAAAGCCCTAAGCATTCACTGTTCTGTCTGTGTGCTCCAGTGAAATTGGAGTAGGACACACACAGGCACCTCTTGGCATTAGCTAGCATACCACATTCTGGCTACAGTCCGTGCTGTGGCAGAGGAAGAAGGCATCTCTGCTTAAGCAGTGAGTGGTGAGGGTGGGGGAGTGAGGGGCACAGGGAAGCCAGCAGACCCTGCTGTGCCTGCAAGTCTGTGCCAAGCTCCAGCCAGGGAGCAGAGGGGTGGGGCCAGCCCTGCTGTGGAGCAGAGAGCCCTGTCCAGCCCAGAAAGCATGCTGGGATGCTGGGAGACTCTGATGTAACTTAAACCAGCAAGGGTTCTGGGACAGTTTGAGCCATAAATCCGTTTAACTCTGATACTATTCAACCAGGTTTATCTCAAACTGGTTTCAGACATTTTCAAACCAGTTTATGTGCACTGATCATCTGTCCTGTTATAGGTTTAAACCAGTTTCTGATAGCTTAAACTGGTTTATATGTAATGTTTTTCCCCTAGCCCTCCAGTCCATCCCCTACAATCCAGACAGTCTTCATCCACTGTCTCTCAAAACATGTGTTAAAAGAATTATTTATAATCTCTAGTGTCTTTTGTCAGGGGACCTCCTGTCTGCTTGCCAGGTTCAGTTCCTCACTCGGTGACCTACTGCTTAGTAACCTTCCTCTTGGAGTTGAGAATTAAAATACTGGGGGAATGAGGGACTGGATGTACTCAAATCACTGGGACTGGAGGGACTCTACCTATGGGTAATGAAGGAATAAGCTGATCCACTGGCAAGGATATATGAGTACTCATGGTGCTTGGGTCAGGTTATGGAGGATTGGAAGAGGGCTAACTTCATCCCAATCTTTAAGAAGGAGAAGAAGGAGGATCCATGGAACTATAGACCAGTCAGTCTTATCTCTATCCTAGAAAATCCTAGAAAAAATTATCAAGAAGCACATCTGTGGGAGCCCGCTAGTTAATGTGATGTGGAGGGGTAACCAACATGGGTTTTTAGCAGGCAGGTCCTACCTGACTAACCTAGTTTCCTTTTATGACAAGGCCACAAATTGTTTAGATTCAGGAGTTGAGGTGGATGTTATCTATATGGACTTCACGAAGGCCTTTGACAAGGTATCCCATACCATCCTTATAAATAAACTGAGTGGATTTGCCTTGGATGATTACACAGTAGACTGGGTAGCAAATTGTCTCAAGTGTCACACTCAGAGAGTGGTAGTGGGCTGGTCAGTGTCAGCCTGGAAAGATGTAGGCAGTGGAGTCCCTCAGGGCTCAGTTCTGGGGCTGGTGCTGTTCAACATCTTCATCAGTGATGTGGATGAGGGGGTGGGAAGCACCCTGTCCAAATTTGTGCATGACACAAATTTATGCGGTTCAACTAACACCCTGGAGAGGAGGAACCAGATTCAGACTGACCTAGACAAGTTGGGGAAGTGGACAGGGAGCAACAGGATGCAATTCAATAAGGACACGTGCAAGCTGCTGTATCTAGGGTGGAAGAACTGCCATCGTACCTAGAGGCTGGGGGAGACCTTCTCAGCTCCACTGAGGCAGAAAAAGATCTTGGAGTCACTGTTGACTCCAGGATGAACATGAGTTGCCAGTGTGATGAAGCTATTGGCTCTGCCTGGTCATGCATCTGTAGGTGCTTCACAAACAGGTCCAGGGAAGTGATTCTTCCCCTTTATGTGGCACTGGTCAGACTGCAGCTGGAGTACTGTGTCCAGTTCTGGACATTGCAGTTCAAGCGGGATGCGGACAACCTGGAGACGGTCCAAAGAAGAGCCAGTCACCTGATTTGAGGCCTGCAGGGAAGGCCCTATGAGGAAAGGCTGAGGGACCTTAACCTCTTCAGCCTCTACAAGAGAGGGCTGAGAGGGGACCTTGTAGTGGCATACAAATTCATAAGAGGAGAGCAGCATGAAGTAGGTGACAATCTGTTCACCAGGGCACCCCCTGGAATGACAAGAAACAATGGCCATAAGCTACTAGACAGGAGGTTTAGGCTGGACATTAAGAAAAAGTTCTTCACGGTCAGGGTTGCCAAAATCTGGAATGGGCTCTCAAGGGAGGTGGTGCTCACCCCATCCTTGAGGGTCTTCAAGAAGAGACTGGACAGGCACCTGGCTGGGCTCACATGATCCCAGGGTTGGTAACTCTTTTCTTGCCTGCCAGGGGTAAGGGGTTGGACTAGATGGCCCACTGAGGTCCCTTCTGACTATGAATCAAAAAAACCCCAAAAAACCAGTTTGTCTTGCATTGTAGCCAAGCAGATTTCCATATGAATAGAGCATCTTCAAAGTTTGATTAGTCTCTGTTAGCCCTATGTCACTACCCTTTGGAATTTGAGCCCAGGTGGTGGTAAAAAGACAACAGAGTGCAAGCAAATCCTGCATTTGAAATGAGTCTGCAGCCTGCCATGGATACAGAGTCCTCAATATTAAACAGAATTCCTAAACTGTATATAGATTCCTCAAATTGTCATATCCAGCAAATGATAAAAGTCTGTTTTCCAAGATGCAATTTGTAGGATAGATTTAAGTAAGCTAGTTAAGGATCTTCCATTTTGTAAAACAACTTATTTCCTAAAATTTTATTTCCTGCCATTTTATAAGGTGGACATTCAGCCTCCTCACACATCTTAAGATGAAAAATGCTTCTGAGCTCCTGCTGTTCCCTTGTTATCTAGGGGCAACTCTAAAGGAATGTCCAACTTGTATACTGGATTTGCACATGGAAGGTGTCTCCTGTCTGTTAAGGGTACTGATGGAAATCACCAGTTTTTCTATTAATGTAATTCTGCCTCATTTGTTTCTTTTTCATTTCCCCACCTGAACTAGAGAAACATAAATATATAACTAAGTGGCTTTCTTTCAGCTTGAAAAGAGAATGTACATTCATTCAAGGGATTTTTTTGAGGAAGAGGACCATCTCTTCTGCAAGAAAAATCAGTTCCTCTGGAGAAGATTTCTCTCCTCCCAATCTAACTTGAACAGCTTTCCTCTTCTCTTGGATGCAAAGGACACCCAGTATCCCACAGTTCTCTGCTCTCCCTCCAAGGGGGAAGGAGGGAAAGCACTGGCTTCTGGATAGCCCACTCAGGAGGGACCCTTCAGGAAAAATCCCCATCCCTTTTCCTGCCAATCAGCTGATTGCCAGTGGGGTGTGGAAAATTTTTCCTGTACAGCCATTTAAAAGCTGGCAGGCCCTGCTTCCCTGCATCTCCAGGTTTAAACTACCTTGTCCGCAGCCCAGATGGGGCCCAGCTGCTGGTTCCTTGCTGTCCAGAGGGGTGGGATGCCATAGCTGTCCATGGGCTAGGCCTAGGTTCTACAGGTGCCTGCCAGGTGGGGCTTACCCCCCAAGGGTCTTCAGGGCATGGGGAGATGTTTCCTGCTCCAGGCAAGATAGCCACTACCTCGCTCCATGATTCCAGAGCTCCTGCCCAGCCTGGTCTCTGCGTGATCAAGGCAGGGACCAAACTCCCAGTGAGCCCTGATCACAAAGGGGCTGGCCCAGACTCGCTGGGGGTTTGGTGCCCAATCCCCAGCTGGACCTGGGCAGAGTGATCAGCTGGTGACACCAGGCTCCCAGGTGCCAACAGCTCTGCCCCTCCAGCCACCGCTCTTGCAGCACTGCATAAGCCACTGCCAGAGGAGCAGTGCACAGGCAGCGCAGCCCGGGCTCTCCCTACCCTGCCTGCAGTGGTCACCATGTATGTGTGTGTGGGGCGAAGCTCTCCACACCCTGTGTTCAACATACACTGCCGTATGTGTGTGTGCGCACGCGTGTGCCTATGCAGGCAGTGCCTCCTGCCTTGGATTTCCTTATCTGTGTCCAAGATTTTTTTTCTTTAAACATCCCCTTTCTATTAATTTTGATGATTGCTTACAGATTTTTTTTTCCATTAGTCTGTGTGTGACAGGTGACAGTGAGGTTTACTGATAAAAATTGAACCTTACCAGGCCTCCTCATTTTCCAGCCAGGGGGCCAAAATATGTATGCTCCAGATCGCGTGTTATTTTCCTAGAGAATTTCAGATGAACTTTTACTGGTAAAAATTAATGCCTGCCTGGTCTTTTATCATATGTGAGACTTAATGGAAGTGTTACTTCCTCTGGCCTGATTTATCAGTGGGGCTGTCTCATCTCTCTCATACTGCCTGCTATAACTGAAAAATTCATTCAGATTCTCTTGGGTTACCATGCAAATGTTAGTGACTCTGACTCTCCTTTTTTGGATTTATTCCTCCTTTTCCACTAAATTCTATTTCTTTTTTCTTTCTTTTTTATACATTTGGCTTGTTGAAAGGTCTTTGAGGAAGCAACATGAGTTGCTTCTGTGACTTAGATATTTTATTGTTCAGTGGGATTGTGGTTTCTG
>NW_017728886.1:222995301-223013133 GCF_001723895.1 Crocodylus porosus
TTGTCATGCATCCAGAGATGCATCTCAAGCAGGTCCAAGGAGGTGATCCTCCCCTTCTGTGTGACACTGGTCAGGCTGCAGCTGGAGTACTGCATCCAGTTCTGGGTGCTGCACTTCAGAAGGGATGTAGACAACATGGAGAGGGTCCAGAGGAGGGCCATTCACATGATCAGGGGGCAGCAGAGCAGGTCCTATGAGGACAGGCTAAGGGACCTGAACCTGTTCAGCCTCCACAAGAGAAGGCTGAGGGAGGATCTAGTTACTAACTAGTCAGAGGGGACCAGCAGGCATTGGGACAGTCCCTGTTCCCCCAAGCACTGCCAGGAGTGACAAGAAATAATGGTTACAAGGTGGCAGAGGGTCGATTCAGGCTAGATATCAGGAGGCGCTACTTGACGGTCAGGGCGGCTAGGATCTGGAACCAACTTCCAAGAGAAATGGTGCTGGATCCTACCCTGGGGGTCTTTAAAAGGAGGCTGGATGAACACCTTGCTGGGGTCATTTGACCCCAGTACTCTTTCCTGCCATGGTAGGGGGTAAGACTTGATGATCTGCTCAGGTCCCTTCCGACCCTAGCAACTATGATCTATAAAACTATGAAACTATGAAAAATGGAAGAAATCTATGCTTCCAGGCATTTAGTAACTACCTGGGATTAGGCATATGCTTCTCAAATAGATGCACTATTATAAAACTGTCAAATACAGCAGTTTTAAACTTGTCTTGAAATACGTAATACTAGCCATTGCAAGAGAGGATAACCACATTCACTGTACCATTGATCCAGTCAGAATGACAGTTTCAAAGCATCTTCAGTGTACATCTTTGTACATCAGTGTTGTATTAATCTTCATTTGCATTTGGCATCAACAGGATAGTTGGGAAAATCACCTGCTTCTACCTGTCTTCACTTTCCTGAATTTGCTGGTGGGTGGCAAACATGGGCCAGCCACTTTTTAACAGATCTTGAGATATTGAAATGGAGATGTTGAAATGGAGGAGAAAATCAAGAAACATTAACACTGACAGTAAGTGGGTATTTAATCATTCACTATAATGATGAGGCATACTGTACTAGTCAGTACAGTGCTCATTATCTGGTGTAGTGAGTGATTTGTGTTCATTAATATATTCACAGATTCATATTCTAACATCTTCATGAACTGGGAAATTAATGTACAAATGCAATAATTAAAAAACAAAAGACATTATTTGGAAAGCTACTCTGTTAAGGGAGGCAGGAGGGACAAAAATATAGTTTTTAAAATAAAGGTTTAACCTTTAAAAATGTAAGTTGCATTATCTTGAGATGTAAACTACAATTGGTGGTTATATATGCTAGATTAAAGGAATCCTTTTTTTGAATGTTAGAGGAGACAATTATTGATAATAATAGCTTACAGGAATGATCATCTCTATAGATGAGTTTTTACGATCAATCCTAGCAACTAGTTATCATGGAGGGGGAAAGAAAATAACCTAAAAACTGCAGGAGAAAAACAATGGAATTAGAACCAGTACAGAAAATCAGCTATACCTGGGTCAAGCTGAGTCTGTGACTTAGAACTTGGAATTGCTACTGCCAGGGGTAAAGTTGTGCCTGTGCTAGCTGCGGGAAGACTTTGGATTACCATGCCAAGTATTTTTCCCCTGAAGATGAGTCTGAAGGCAAGGTTTTTAATGACCTTGATACATTTCCAGCTCTCTTCTGAACAGAAGAGAGCATATTCTATAAAGTTCACATGTGCGTATTAAGCCTATAACCATCTGCTGAAATTATGAACGGTGTGTTGACTAAGTTTAGCATGTGGGGAGGAAGTCTGAAGGTCAGCTGTGCTTCAGCTGCAGTGAAATATTTTAGGGGGACTTATACACTTTTTTTTCAGCCAAGCTGAAAAAATGACAAATGTTTAGACATCATTTGAATTAGGTCAGCTTGCTTTTTTCTTAAATATCCACTGAAAAATAAATCAGTGGATTGAATATTTAGTCTTGTAATATAGTAGAAACTAGACTCTTACTAAAAGCATTAGCAGGCTGAACTATATTTTTGGCAGATTCTCTAATTAATGATGCTGTGCAAAATAACAGAATAATTCATTAGCAAGTTTCTATTTGTACTGCATTGTTTCTTTTGGTTGCCTATGGCATGTTATATCTTACCATGCAATTTGGAAAACAGCTTTGATGTAGTATTTCTCATGCATACTATGGTGCTGCTTTCTCAAGTTCCTTTGAAATAAGCATATGAATAAAGTTTCCTCATCTAGTGTTAATTCTGTTCGGCCACATAAGCAATTGATTTTCCAGAGCATAAGCAAGTGTTGCATGTACTATTGATGGTGTGTGGATTACAATATGATGGTTTCTAGTTTACAACGCATACCTGTGCCTGAGTACGGTGGTGTGGTTTTTATATGTTCAAATGCTTTCATCTTTTTAGGTAAATGTTAGACTTTTTTTCAATGTAAGGAAGTGTTTTGTAATCAACTGCTACTGTGAAGTAGGCAGTGAATGCTTTCCTTCATTCAGAGGTTAATAAGTGGGTAGAGACTTCTCTGAAAATCTGGCTTTGTTCAACAGTTCAATTTTTCTGCATCCACTTGTTCAAGAAAAATTCTATAGAAATCTATTACATTTTTAAACTGCTCTGCCTTAGTAAGCTACATGTTCCCTGTGAACATCTTATTAGCTTCTCAGTGATCAAGGAGAATTAGACCCCTTTTTGTAGTGGAGGCAATAGAACTCTATGCACATCATGAGGTTGATGTTTCCTTTAAAACAGTTTTGTGCCATAAGCCAGTATTGCTGCTGCTGTGAATTGTGACACAGAGCCAAAGAATTCTGGGGAAGGAAGGAAAAGACAAAAATGTTAGTTAAAAACAGTGCAGAGTAGGCAACATTTTTGGCTAAAGTGCTGAAAATACCACAGCAGGAAGGAGGTAGCGCAACAGGTTGGGAGGGGAGGGGAGTGGGGGCAGCGCAGTCCCAGCCCTACTGCCTTCACCTTGAGCTGTCCACAACCAAGTGGCTCTGATGCAGCTGCAGCAGCTGCGAGGAGCCGGGGCAATGCTGCTGCTGCTGGTACTTGCCACCCAGCCGCACTTGCACCTGGCACAGCAAGACTGGCGGGCGCCTAGCGCCCTCCTCCACTCCTTGCACTTCACTCTCCCACGTGAAGGCACATCCCCCCAGCAGCCCGTGGGAGGGTGCATCAGGGCAGGCTGGGCAGTGCTGCAGCAGCCACCACTGGGCAAGGAGGAGGAGGTGGGGGAAGTCTTCCTTGCTGGTGGTGGTACAGTGAGAGCTGCAGGAGGGGCTTCTCTCTTGCCCCTGAAGTTCCTCTCGAGCACTCTTCAGGCAGCATCTTCTCCTGAGTCTCTTGAAAGCGCCCAAAGCAGCAGCTTAATTTTTTTTTAAAGCAATTTCCTCCACGCACCTCCTGACACGCTGAGGAAAATTTCTCCATCTGCCACTAATTGACATGATGCTTATCTCTGACAGTGTTTCCTGTTTCTTTTTAAGTGGTGAAAGAACTAAACTGTATCTAAATGCTATGTTGTATGTATGTCACACAGCCCATAGAAATACACTATGAATCCTATCCCAGGCAGCCTTGTATAGTTATAGAATACCCCAAATTCAGTGGAAATGATGTTGATACTGGTACCTCCATGCCAGATTTGGTCATTGGAGCATGATTCAGCTGTAGAAAAACAGCCTGGCTGGGCCCAGTCCTGCCATGCAGTGGGGTTGGTTCCTGACTCCATCCATCCAGCAAACTGGGAGGGAAAGGGTAGACCTCACAACAGAGGCGCTCCCTTCCTCCAGCTGTAGCCAGCAGCAGCAGTGAGTTCCCTGCGCTGCTTTTCAGGGTGCTTGAAACTCTGGTGGAGGGCAGAGGGTAGAGAAGGAGAGAGAGTGTACAAAGAAATGCATCTTCTCCAGAGGATCTTCTTTATAGAAGTATTGACACTTTCTTCTCCATATCAAAAGATGTCTTTTCAGACGCTGCCTCGGTTAACAAGAATTCATTGGTTGTTTTGTTATGATGGCTGCTATTGCTGCTGCTTTCTCTTTTTTTTCGGGGAGGGAGTGCATTCTACTTATAAAAGGCTTGGCATAAATTCTTCTTTAAAGAAACATTAAAAAGAAAAATCTTTAATGCTGTGTGCTGTGTCATGCCTTTCTGATATGCTTTATGGGCTTTAGGCTGATTTTAATGCTACATGTATTATCAGAATTATGTTCAATACTGAAAAATATTGCTTAGATAGTGAACCTTTCTCAAATGGGTTCTAACCCTTGGTCACAATCCATGCGACAACATTCTAATAATTAAGCTTCAATTCTGTTATGACTGGCAGTGCTTAGTCCTTTGCTGAATATTCATTTCCACTTCAACAGAGGTCTTTGTGTTGGATCTCCAGGGAAGAAGACTCTTTCATCCTATATCTTCAGTCTTATCTCTTTAATATGGAGCCAGGGGAATAATGTGAAAAAAAGTTCTTTGAATGTTCATTAGAATACTTTAATTCAACTTGCTTTGGCCATGGTTATGCTGTTTTGTGTTCACTGTACATGAATATTAAATTGATCAAATATTTCTGGGAAACAAATGCCACAGTTGTATGGATATTTATACCAGAGGTGCTAGTATGCTGCTCCAGCACAGAAATGGAACTGGGGCCATGTGACTGTGTCTAAGTGATCCTTACAAAGTAACACGGCAGCATTTCTGAATACTCTGAATGAATTTGTCAAATACTTATGATGATGGGAAAGAGCATAATTTTTCCACAAGTATCCTTGTCAGAGCATGGTTTAATTAACTGGGTTTCAAATTACATATAAATATAGGGTGATTAATTCAGTCTTTCTTCTATTTCCATGCATATTTAATATCAATAGAGACCATATATTGGCCCCCTGCCTAGACTTGAGAGAATTTATTTGATATATCTGTGATATCAACCTTTTGTATCTATGGGAGTGACTCGCTCCATCCTCTCTCCTTTTCCTCCTCCCTTATGCATATACTCCCTCTCTCTCCTAGCAGGGAGCAGTTAAATCACAGTGATGTTGGATTTTTGATTGTAGCTGTGTCAGGCAGGCAAGGTTCTTTGGGCAGATATCTTTTACTAGACCAACTGAGTAGTTGGAAAAAAGGTCTTAGGAAGCTTTTGGGCACAGTCACCCGTTGTCAGGTACAGGGAGTCTCTTACACCTGACGAAAGGTAACTGCACCTGAAAACTTGCTAAGAACTTTTTTCCAACTTCTCAGTTAGTTTAATAAAAGATATCACATCTATTTCCTGCCTATATCCCCAGCAATTACAGAGAAGTCAGTCACATAGGTCATCGCACTGATTACTGTGGGACTTCTCAAGTGAGCAGATAGGTACTGGGCTGGATCCTTATCTGGAAAAATCAGTGTAGCTCTATTGAGATTAATGAATTGTGCTGATTTACACCAAATGAAAATCTGCCCTTTGACTTCTCTTGTGTTTTCTGTGCTCAGATCAAAGGGAAATGAATAGATGGGACCAGCTGGGTATACATAGTATGGTGTGAGTACCAGTTGTATTTAAATTTGGTGTTTGTAGGCACTTATGTGTGTTTGTATTTCCATTCCAGTGATGAGTGTTTCCTCCTAGTGGTGTTCAAATCAACCCCTGTGAAAATAAATAAGGAGTCAGCTTTTTTCCCCTAGGAAATTCAAGCAGCTCTGTTCACTTCAGTGGGACTTGATAGGTATAAATCAGAGTAAACTTGGTCTGTCATTTCTGACACAGACCTAAAATGACCCTGGATTTTATGTAGATAAACAAATTGGGGGGGAGGGACTTTAGATTTTTATGAGTTGTCCGTTCAATTTTATTGAGGGAGGGGATTGTTTAGACTGTATATTGCTGAATATATCCTGTTGAGAACCAGGTAGAAAGCCCAGATGCATATCTGATTTAAATGAATTGTAAAGACCTTGTGAATTTTTGAGCAGGGTAAAAATACACCATGTATACTTTCATCACAGTGTCTCAATTCCTTTGACAATAGAATGATTGCAAGGCCTATCTCAAGCCTAATAGGCCTTCTCTTCTGACAGTGATGGCAAAATATACTTTGAACCAAAAAATTTCATTTCTAAAAACATGTACTAAGGATAGTTTAATTATTTTTAAATATTTCAAAATTGTATTTATAGTAACTCCTTTTTTTTTTATAAGTGCTTATTACTGAATGCTTCTTAATCAAAGCAATATTTTAATGATTAGGTTCAGCAGCTGAAATTACTTTTACATTTCCTTTATATTTACCTTAGCTACAAACTATCCACTTTATTTCACCTTTTCCTTTAATACTTTATCTAGAAATTGTGTATTCCACTAATGTTAAGCTAAGTGCACATAAATATAAAAATTGGATGTCACATGAATCATGCATTGAAATTTTAACATCTACTGCTAAGAAAATGGATATTAATGGCTTGCTGTCATATATTCAAATTAAAAATGCAGAAATTTTTTTTCTCCATTTATACAATAACTAATATCCTCCTCCAACTTTGCTGGCCCCGGTAGTCTTATCTGGGGTCCTGAGGGCCTCCTAGGGCTGCAGCCACAGCAGAACGTGGCTGCCAGCCAGCCAGGCTCTGGTTTTGGGCAGCACATGCTACAACCACATGCGACACCCTACTTCTATGACATGGGTTTTTTGACCACGAAAGGAAGTGACTTGGAGACTGAGAATGAAAGATGCCTTGGTGAAGATGCCTTGGCAAAGACAGTGTGCGTTTGTGGGCTGTCGGTTCTTTTTGGTGGGGTGTGGGGTTATTTTATATATTAGGGCTGTGCAAAACAGCACCATCCCATTTCGCCTTGAGTTTTGAGGTTTTGATGGAACAGCGTTTCATATCACATTTCATTTTGGTTTAAAACAGTGACTCTGTTTCAATGTTTCACTAGATCAGCCAAGGATGGAGAATCAATCCAGCTGGGCTGACTTCCCATCCCCAGCTCTGTACTGGGTGGGGGTGGAGAGTCAGCCCATCTGGGCTGACTTCCCATCCGAATCTAGCACCAATCTAGTGCTAGGCCCTGGCTTTGGGCTGATCTTGCACTGGGGATGGCAAGTCAGGCCCAGTGCTATGGTCAAAATGTTTTGACTTTCAAAACATTTTGACTAGCCTCATTTTGTTTTGAGGCTGTTTTGAAGCCCTTTCTTTTGTTTTGATTTTGCTGTTTCAACCTCAAAATGAGTCAAAACAGTGGCGAAACGAAACAGCCAGTAAAATTTCACACGGCCCTAATATATATATGTATAGGAATAGGGGAAGATGGAGCGAGAGAGAATGGAGATCAGTATGTTAAACAACATTGTAGGCTTAACAGTAGCATTAGCTTCTCTACTTTGAAAGTTCTATAATGTAAGTTAGGGATAACATATGGAAAATATTATGTAGTGCATCTGCTTCTTCCTGAATTTGTAATAGCAGCTTCTGAAATGCATAGGTTTTTTAAAATTTTGTGTAATTCTCCTGGTACTTTGTAGACTAAATTACCATTGATACGCTTAATGCATGTTAAGTATGCAGAAAGTGCTTTGAAACCATAACAGAATAGATGTTCATGGAACTTAAAGTGCTTTAAAAATGGTGGATCCTTTTCTAAGTTGATGGATGTGTTGTTAGAAGTTAATGGATGTGTTAATGTACTTTAGGTTACAGTGTTTTTTGAACATCTGTATCCCATCCATCATGCTTCAACATAGGTCACATTTTGCTGCTATCCCAGGGGCCCCTCATTGGGCAGTTTGCTAGCCTCAGTAGGTGTTTGTCTGCTCTGGCAAGCACTGGCCCAGCCATGCCTCTGGGCATAGGTGGTGGAAGGGCAGAACTAATGGGCTTAGCCCCTGCCAAACCTTCAGGGCAGCTGGTAACAGCAGCCGTACCACAGTGCTGCTGTCCCACAGTTCCTGGCACCATTCAACATGTAGCCACTCCTCCACCACCATGTATAGCACCAGCATGTGCTGACAACAGCCATGTGGGAGGGAGGGGTGGCAGTCAGGTGGGCTTCAGCCGTATCCCAAATAATATTTTCCTCCATCACCTATGCCCCTGGGCTGTCACAAAGAGGAGATAGAAAAGGGTCTGACTCCTCCCTGTGCAGCTGGGTGGGAGGGTTGGGGGAATGAAGCCTCTCTGCCATGCAGATCCCCCTCCCCAAGCTTTCAGGCTCAGGTTTTGGTGGGAGCCAGGCCAGGTCCAGGTGGCAGAGAGACTCACTCCTTCCTCCCTCCCCCTTCTTATGGCCCATGGTTCCTGGCATGGTGTAAAGCTAGCTAGGCAGCCCTGTGCTACAGCTTCTGGCTGCAGCTGTCAAGAGGCTGAGGCAGGGGGTAGCAGGGAAAAAGAGCCCCCACCTCCACTGCAAGGGCCTCCCCATAGTTTGCTGGCTTGGGTCTTTGGGGGGGGGTATGCCAGGCCAGGCTGGTCTTGTATGGCAGAGGGGCTTCCTTGCCCCATACCCCTGCCTGAGCCTGCAGACAATAGCACCCAAAAGCTGCACTGTGGGACTGCCCTCACATCCCCACAGTTGCTGCTGATGGTCGCCAGTTGGCAGAGGGCTGCTGGCTCTGGAAGCTTCCTAGAAGAGTACAGAAATGCCCCCACCTCCTGGTCTTGACCAGTGCAAGCTGGCACTGAATCCCCCTGACCACCAAACAGTGAATGTTCATTTTCAATAAAGTGTCATAGAGCACTTCTGCCGGGTCTTTTTGAACGTCTGTCCTTAGCTTGGGTATTCTCTCTCTCTCCCCCACACACACACACACACACACACACACACACACACACACACACACACACACACACACTCTAGATAATTCAATGTAATGCAATATCTTTCTTGTAATTATTGAACCTGTTAGATACTTTTTGGAAGGTTAGGATGAAATTTCAATTTAAAAATCATACTGTATTAGGAACACTAATAATGCAGTAACAATCATTTTCTATGGCTGAAGATAACTCTAGACTTAAGCAGAAATGTAGATTTTAAACATCTGGAGAGAAAAATCGTAACAAGTTCATAGGAAAGTACAGCTGGAAGGGACCTCACAAGGTCATATAGTCCAACCCGCAGCTCAAGGCAGGATCATTCCTGACTAAAGTAAACTCTATCATTCCTGTGACTGAAAGGTATATTTGGATATGAGCCTTTTTTTATTTCCTTGACCTAGACACTTTTTTACCTCATCAGCAGTGGGCTTTCAATATTCTCTCCACAGACAGTGTAAGTTTCACTAACTTTCACTTTCTCCTTAACATGATATATTTAGGAACTTTTAAATATCATTAAACTCGGTATTCGTAAGTAACTTAAAGGACTTTTCCTGGACCTTAACTACACATTTCCATATTCACAGGGTGGGCTGTGCCCTATTTCTCTATTTAGACCAACATTTCTGTGAATACCTAATGGGGGGGTGCGTGTGTGTGTGGCCAAAAGGATGCCTGAATTTTCATGATCTCCCCCCAGTTTGCTTGATCCAGAAAACCCAATCTATACTTTTAAAATCACTGTTTAGAGCATAAAAAAGTTTATATTAAGTTTATGAGAAGTTTTTATATACAGCTTAACAGTAAATCAACATTCATGCAAACTCTGAATCCTTTAAAAGGGTCAAGCACCATTTTTATTATTCAATATGAAATTCTTGCTGTTATTGTAAATTAGGGGAAATAGCATGCATATCTCATGCCAGGGTGTGTGCAGCCAGGTCTGGAGCCTCTCTAGGATTGAGGCACTAGCCAGGACTGGGATGGGTAAGTGGAATCCAAGGTTGAACCGAGTCAGGAAGCCAGGACATCAATTGCAGAGCAAAGTCCAGGGAGCAAGGTAAGTCAAGAAACCAGGAGATCAAACAGGGAAGCCCAAGGAGCAAACCAGAGAGAGCAGCAAAGCAGTCTTGATTCAGGTTGTCCTATTGCCCAGATGCTTCTTGTCCTGAGTCAGGGGTTTGTATGTGGGACATGGAGGGTCAGCTACCCTCAGCCAGCCCTTCCAGTGGCAGGGTGTGAGTTACAGGGTTAGGCCCTACAAGAGATTTCACTCCACCCTTGACCAGCCTGAGTGATTAGCCCCAGAGTGAAAGGCTGAGTAGAGTGGCTGTACTATCAGGCCAAGGCCCCAGGTTTGAGGCTGTGGCCTGGCAGTGTATCCTAAAGAGGCACTGTAATGTTGACATTATGGGCCATCTTGCTATTGCTTTTAATGTAGCTCAGCAACTTGTTTCTTCACAAAGTGAGTTTGGTAACCTTATATACTCAGTTTATGTATATAAATGACTAGATTTGCCTTAGCACAAGTCAGATTGCGCTCATGTTGGAGCTTCAGAAGTTTGGTATTGTGGTAATACTTTCTCAGCCCCTTGAGAGTAAGGTGCTTAAGTCATTCAAGAACATGCCACAGAAAAAATCTGTAAGAGAAATGCATTGTAACATGATGTTTTTCTGATTAAAAAATAAACATCCTATACAAACCAATGATCAACATCAGGCTTGGGTTATGGAGCTTTTATGTAACAAGTCACAGAACTAGTTTTCACCTTCTACCTTTTCCTCCCTAAATTAGCATAAGCTAAAATGGCTTTGACTCATCTACAAAACTTAAGAAAATCTGATTCTTTTTCTCTTCTGTTTAATTATTCATTTATAGAGTATGTAAACTTGTATTTCTCTAATGAGAGAAGTTCTGGTCTAGTCTATTCAGGTGCAGCTCTGCTGATTTCAGGGAATTGTGCCCCCTTATATTGGGTTTGAGTTAAGCTCCATTGTCAGATGTTATGACAAGTCCTTCAGTTATTTTTGAGGGGCAAATTGTCCTTGGAGACATATGCAGGGCTCCAGCTGTGTAAATGTATCTGAAGGCACAAGCCTGGCCTTAAAAGTTTGCAGTTGCAACTATAACAGTAAAAAGGGGTGGAGGGTGGATTTCTTCTTTCAGTTACTCTTGGGTAACTGCAAGTGTAGCTCACAGGAAGATTTGAGCAGTAGAGCATCATTTTACAGGCATTCACATGACTCCTTTTTAAAAGTACATTTTTTTGTTCTGTCTCATTATACCTAAAGGTATTATTAGGTGTGGTAAGCATACATGGGGCTAGATTTAGAGAGATTTCTAAAAGGCAAAGATTTTGTGCTGAAAGGTTTGGGTATTTTTGGAAGAAGTATGAGGAGAAAAAATGAGAGAGATATTTTTCCCCTCTAAAAGTCCTCTTTTGTCAATTCTCTAACAAAACATTTAAACTAGTTTTCACTAAATTTGTATACTGGTCCTATGAGGTCGTATGGAGACCCTGCTTTCCACTTCTTTATGTAGCTACACATGATCTACTTCATCTGCATGTTTTGGGGGAAATCAGGGGCTCAATGTACAACTAAGTCATGATTTAATTTCTTTCCCTGCCCCCTCTCTTCTACTTCTAGCATATTACATCTATCTGAGAGTCAGGTGTATGCTGCATATTTCAAAGATCTAGCACCATCTCCTTGAGAGAATGGTAAATCTGTTGCAAATGTGCTACAAAGTGTGAATCTCAATATATTCTGATGCAGCTCCTAGAGCAGTGGAGCTAAAGGCTGTCTATACCTAAATCAACCTTAAACATGGAATTTAGTTCCTAGTGGGCATGTCTGCACATGGTACTAGTACTCTGCAATAAACTCTGCAAATTATTGCTCCTGGGAATCTCCTAGTCACACAGTTTATGCATGTGCGCAGACCACCGCACATTGAGCTGGGTCATAAGAGCCCCAGCTGGCAGGAGGCCTTCCAGCCTGGGGCTGCTCTGACCACACTTAGTCTGATGCAGAGGGGCTGGCTGGGGCACGAGGGTACTTCAGTGCAGGACTAGCCAGGAGGCAGCTCCCACACTGAAGAACACTTGTGCCCCAGCCAGCCAGGTCAGTGTCTACATGTGCATTGCTGCACATGAAAATGCTGCAGCAGGATAGTACTTATATTTACAAGTATTCCCCTGCTCTGCAATTTATTAGTTTTGTATGCCCACATGTAGACACTGAGACATTTACTGTGCAGTTAATTAATCAACTGTGTAGTAAAGTTCTTGTGTAAACATGGCCAGTGAGTACTTATTAGTATATTTTTGTTATCCTTCTGAATTGTAGTGAAAACTCTTGGGAATTTAAAATAGACCTCAAAAAATAAGGCCATTCAGTGATTAGGTTAAGTATCCATAACCTGACCGGGTAAATGGAGAACTTTTGGACAAGAAGTGTCAGTACTTCCAGATCTAGGTAGAACTAAATAAGAGGCAACCAGTGGCTATTTCTGAGTCAGACTTGCACAACCCCAGAAAAGATTCCATTTGATTGGTTGTTTTTGGTCTGTTTCTAGTTTGAAACAATTTCTATTATAAAACTGGAAAGCCCACATTTAGGAAAAACAGTTGGTTTGCATTTATTCCCTCTGCTTGCCTTATACATGAGTGTAAGGGGGAGCAGATGACAGTGCCGATCCTGCCCAGGAGCAGGCAGGAGCCAGCAAAGGAAAAGAGAACTCCCTGGGAGCCACATTTCCAGAGTTACTGCTCTGTGAAGTTAGAACAGCCACAGAGAGGAGGAGAGACGGGGAGGGACCCAGATGATGGCAGGAAAGAAATGCAGCATGGGGCAAAGCCCAAACTGGTGGGTGGGACGGCTGGAGCGGCGGAGCGTAGACAGTCATCTGGCTGAAAGACTCTGAGAAGTCTTTCTAGACAGAGAGGCTCCAGCTGAAGAAACATCGATGTGTATGTGGTGCTGCACCTGGGATAACTACTCAGAGAGAGAAGACTAGTCTGAGCCCTACAGAAGCAAGTAAAATTTTTTGTTTAGTTTATGTTTAAAAAAAAAAAAAGCAACAATTGAGCTGGAGAATACCGAGTGCTACAGGCTCTAGAGATTGAAGCCCCAACACAGACACTTGGGTGAAAAGTCTGAAGGATGTCCATTGTTTGTTATATCCTGAAGAGAAGAGTGTATTAAGCATCCTCATCTCAGAAGGGTTTCTGCTCATTTTGTTGGTTATCCTATTTTTATTTTACTTTTGTTGATAAGACTGGACATTGTACTTACCAGAGTCTGATGAAGCTGTCTGTTAGGAATTGGAGAAGAGAGACCTGAGACACCTAGGAAAAAAAAAAGGTAATTATAATTTAACAAATAAAATAAAATAAAATTAACCCCTACCCCCATCACTATGAGTTGTAATAATAAGAATTGCATAATTTCCATTGTCACAGAGTTGGGTTTCAAGAGTTCAGTGCCACAAGAGAAAGTAGCATAGGTCCAGTTGTCTAGTGGTGTTTAAAATTCAACCTTACTGATAGAAATCCTTTTTACACCAAGACATAGCAAGTGAGATTTGGGATCACCATGAAAATAAACCTGTAATTGAAGTTTTTGTTGTTGCTTGCAACCTAATTTTGAAAGCGGTGGCTAGCCATGTCTTTGAAAAATTAGTTTTACTACCTCACAATGAGCTTTAGGTCTTGCCTTTTACAAGCTGTCCAATTACTTTTCATGTTCATGAGAGATATTTATAGAGTATGTGTCTGAAAGGTGACATTGGGCCATATGTTCCTGTAGAAGGCATGGCACATGCATAAGATACACATTACAAAGAGATAGGATGTTGATCTGTGTTGGTTCTCGTCGACCAACACCCTATGGGAGGCTTAAGTTTTTTAAGTATGCTTTTTACTTATGCCAAGATACCGTGACAGCAGATCAAAATGAAAATGTGTATCTATTTAAAGGACTTTCACTGGTTGAAAGCTCTGTCCCTTTAACATAGAGTGCTTCTGATGTACATGAACTGCAAGCCAAAATAAATAAAATGCAAGAGTTATAAAAACTTGCACAGAGAATGGGAATATGTGTTCTAATAGGAGACCAGAAACCTATGACAAATCTCTCTTGGAAGCTTTACAACGATGAGGTAAATATCTTAGATGGGCAGCCTAGAAGCTTGGTTGAGGATAGGTTTGAGAATTAAGGATTTCCAAGGGTTCTGACAATAATTAGTGATCATGATACTACATATTTTAGATTATGCTTGATCCAAATGAAATGGAAAGGCTAGGCTGCAGTACTGAGGAAAAGGATTTTGGGGTTACAGTAGACCATCAAGATAGGTGATTCTTCTTCTATTCAGGACTGATGAAGTCTCACCTAGAGTGCTGCATCTAGTTCAGGGCCTTCACTGCAAGAAAGATGTGGACATCATAGAGTCAGAGAACTGCTGATCCTACAGTTCCCTTCCAGTTCTACAAGTCCAGCCCCCTGTTGTAGGCAGGAAGTTATTGGGCTTAGAGAAGCTCAGCAAGGTGCCTGTCCAGCCTCTTCTTGATCACCTCCAGTAATGGTGACTGCACCACGTCTGGTGGGAGTGTGTTCCAGATTCTAGTGACTCTTAAGGAAAAAAAGGGTTCTTCCTTATGTCTAGCCTGAATTTGTCCTTTGTAAGCTTATGTTTCTTTGTCCTTGACCTGGGCTGAGGTGCTGTCCTGAAGAGTTGCTCCCCCAGATCTTTGTGTTCTCCCCTGATGTACCTGTAGGCAATGTACATCGGGTCACTTCACAGCCTTCTCTTACGCAGGCTGAACAGGTCCAGTTCCCTGAGTCTCTCCTCATAGGGCTTATCCTCCATGCCTTTGACCACACGGGTGGCCCTTCTTTGTACCCTCTCAAGCTTATCCATGTCCCTCTTGAAGTGCTGTGCCCAGAACTGGACACAGTACTCTAGCTGAGGACTCACTAGTGCCAAGTAGAGAGGGAGGAGCACCTCCCTGAATCTACCGAACACACATTGGCTAATACACGCCAGAGCTCTATTTGCTTTCCTAGCAACCTCATCACACTGCTGGCTCATATTCATCTTTCAGTTGATTGTAACCCCCAGGTCTCACTCATATTCTATGCCAGCCAGTGGGCCACCACCCATCATGTAGTTGTGGTGAGGGTTCTTCCTACCTAGGTGAAGGGCTTTGCACTTATCCATGTCAAATCTCATCTAATTTTGCTTCGCCCAAGATTCCAGCCTGTCAAGATCTTCCTAGATCCTGGTCCTATCCTCCAGTGTGCCTGTATTTTCCCACAGCTTGGTATCATCCACGAACTTAATAGTTGAGCCCCTTATCCAGATCATTGATGAATATTAAAGAGCATGGGTCCAAGCACAGATACCTGGGGGCACCACTGGAGACAGCCTTCCAGGATGAGGCCAGTCCATCAATTACCACCCACTGGGAGCAGCCTCTAAGCCAGTTGTACACCCACCTCACTGAGCACTGGTCAAGTCCAGCACCCTCAAATTTGTTTGATAGAATCTCATGGGAAACCAAATCAAAAGCTTTACTGAAGTCTAAGACGATCACGTCCACCACTTGTCCCTCATCTAGATGGCTAGTTACCTGGTCATAGAAAAACACAAGGTTTGTTTAGCATGATCTACCCTCAACAAAGCCATGCTGATTTGTTCTTAACACCCCATTCATTTCCAGTTTGCAAATGATGGCCTTCTTTAATAAGTTTTTGCAAAAATTTTACCCAGGACCAAGGTCAGACTAACTGAACTGTAGTTTGCAGGGTCATCTCTCTTCCCTTTCTTTAAAATGACACTACATTGGCCCTTTTCCAGTCATCTGGGACCATTCCCAAGTTCCACAAGTCTTTAAACAACTTGGCCAATTTTGCTGCTATTAAATCAAACAGTTCTTTTAGGACTCTTGGGTGCAGGTTCTCAGGCCCCGCAGACTTGAAGACATCCAGGTGTTGCAGGGGATCTCTCACCTGTTCAGGACTAATTTTGTATAGTTTGTTGTCTTCCCTGTGCTCCCTGGGCCTCTGATCAGGAGAGCAGCCCATGTTTGATTTCAGGAATACAGATGTTAAGTATTCATTTAGGAGTTCAGCTTTTTCATAGGCATCGACTACCCAGCAGAGAGCAACAAAAAATGATTGGAGGCCTGAGAAGTATGACTTCTTAGGAAAGGCTGAAAGAACTAGGGCTATTTAGTCTGGAGAAGAGAAAACTGAGGAGGGGGAATGATAACAGTCTTCAAATACCTGAAGGGTGTTTACAAAGAGGATGGAGGTGATGTTTTCCCTGTGGCCATAGGGGAAGGACTAGGAGGAATGGCCTCAAATGCATAAGGGGAAATTTATGTTGGTGTACATTCTGACTATGAGGATAGTTAAGGCTGCCTAGCAAAGTTGTTGAATCTTCATCCCTGAGAATTTTCAAGAGGAGGTTAGAAAGACACTTGACTGGGATGGTTTAGTAAGGAAGGATTCTGCTTTCAGCAAGGGGCCTGACAAGGTGACCTCAAGTGGTCCCTTATAGCCCTACTTTCTGATGACCCTATGATCTTACAATAGAAGACTTAAGCTTTGTCTGCACTTATACGTGTGACAGAGCTGTGCTCCAACACATGCTGATTAGGACATGTCAGACCAGACTTGATTAATCAAGGCTGTGAGACTTCAGCAGCCTCCATGTCATGTGTATTCAGCATCCCCACATTTCAAAATGGCAGTGGGGACATTTTAACTAAAGCCCATCAAATAATCTTTTGTTAAAGCACACCCGCCACCACTTTGAAGCATGGGATGCTGAATACACGTGATGCTGCAGGTACTTTAGTTATAGTGGCTCTCAGAGTTGCTCTAATTAAAGCACACCCTGCCATCCTCGAGCATGTCTATAGACACCCTCTATTATCAAAAAATGGTAAGTTAATAGGGATAAGATAGCGTATACAACTTCCCTAAGAACCAGTAATTTCTGATTGGCTAGAAACTTAACTAAATCCCAAAGCTCAATGTTTGGCAAAGCTTTATGCCTGGACACAAGATTTTGCGGCACACCAGCATAGATATTCCTAGTCAACAAACTAGGAATTGGTGACCAGTGCAAATACCAAGTGCAAACTAGGAAATGGTGACCAGTGCAAATACCAATCATGAGTACATAGCATGAAATTGAAGGTTTATGGCTAATAATCATATTTTATATTTGTAAATGGCTTAGACCATTCCTTCGCAATGGCCTTTTCTGATGGGCTAGGAACAGATATTACACATAAACTGATCATAACACATAAAGTGATCAGAAACTGTGTTGCTGGTAGGTGTTGTAGGGCTTCATCCCCTTCTTGATAGCTGCCTTTCTCCCTAGTGACATCAGGGTGAGATCAGGGTGAACATTTACATTATAAAACAAAATGTGTAAAAAAGTGGGAATAGCTAAACAAAGCCTTTCTGAATGCCTGGCTGTAAGGAGACACTGCCTCAGGATTGGTAAGACAAATTCCTGTCTTCCTGGTTTACATTTTAAGCTAGGCTGAATTGCCTATGCTGTATTTTACTGAGCTGCATCTTAGCTTAGGTGAAGGTTTTTGGTAGTTCCCTGCTGTATGCTTGCTTCAGAGAAGGGACCTTTTCCCCATCTCCACTTGGCACTCCTCAGTCTGGCAGCAAGCTGAGGAGAGCAGAAGTTGATGGCTGGCATCACCTGTGTCCTCCTAGCCTGGGCTGATCCCTTGCCATGTCCGCCCTGCTCTGGAAGGGAGGAGTGAAAGTTTTGGAGGGCGTCTCTCTTCCCTGCCTTTTCACAGTGGCTGGCAGGCATGCTGTAGCACCCCCAGCTTTTGGCTTGAGCCGCTGCAGGCTTGTGCCTGCATTTCCTGGTTTAACAGATCATAGTTTCATAGTTTCATAGTAGCTAGAGTCAGAAGGGACCTAGGTAGATCATCTAGTCCGAC
>NW_017728886.1:223013233-223016093 GCF_001723895.1 Crocodylus porosus
TCCCCAACGATCCTCCTTAGCTTGTTGAAGTCAGCCCTCCTAAAGTCAAGGGCTGTTGCCTTGCTGCAGCCCTTTGCCACCTTATGCTGGATGGTGAATTCCAGCAAGCGATGATCACTGTCTCCCAGGTGGCCCATCACCCGCAGCCCCCTCACCAGGTCGTCACTCATCATGTCTGTCCTGTTATTAATCAGTTTAAGCTGCACAGCTTAGACTAACATGCAAAGAGTGAATCAATTCAGGCTTGAGCTTTTTGAACATCTGTCCCTAGCCATGATGTAGACTGGCACAACAGCTCCTATTCCTTCTCTTCAATTTATGGACTATTATGTCATGGGTATGCAGACAGTAGGGCAATGACACTTCCCAGGCTTAAAATGAGGCCATAGATGATGCTATAAAATGTTATTGAAATCATAAAACAGATTTCTGAGTTCATGATCAAAACTCAAGGTGCATTTAATATTCTGAAGTAAATTGAACACTCTTCTGCTAGACAAACCTGGCAGGTCTCTGAAAGTCTGTTCAAATCCCATGTCTGTCATGGTACCTGTTGTGAATCTCACTGATGTGTGTACAACAGACCTTTTTATGACCTCTGTCTCTACATCAATGCAAATCAAACTCTGAGCTCAGTAGGATAGAGACTTTCTTAATATGGCTCAAGGAAGTGCTTTGTGCACCAAAAGAACTAAAAGTAAGTGGGGGAGGAGAGGAGGGAAAGCTGCTGATTGCAGGGAGAATGCATTCCAAAGTAGCTTCATGATTTGAAGGCCATGAACATTTGACATTGAGAACAGAATCTGAAATGGAAGCATACTGAGTGCATGAAAGATTTCATTACTAATTTTAAACAGGTAGAAAATGATCAGATCTAAAGTTTTAATCATGGAAAACTGAATATGAAAACATGGCATTAAGTAATGTCATATATAAATACACTGTGAAGAGGCATAAAATAACTGATGTGAAGGCATTGACTGCTAAGAATAAGAAATGTAATTGTGATAAAGGCACAGCTCTTTTTGCACTTGCACAAAGCCTGAACTTACTCACAGGAGTAGTCCTTGTGTAAGTAGTCTGACGTCAGTGAAACCACTCATAAATTAATGGCTTTCAGACTGGACCTCTGACAGGACACTGATAATAAGATTTTTAAAACTTCTAGGAGTTTAAAGCAAGAAGTTTAAGGTATGTTCTTTCTAAGAGCCTCCAGCACTGCTTCTTCCTTCTGATGTGATAGGAGAATAAAAAAGAAGAAAACAGGGAGTTCTCCATACAATACAATTTATGATGACCAAGTGATATTAGAGATGAGGCTACGGGACCTGTGCCTATTCAGCCTCCACAAGAGAAGGCTGAGTGGGGATCTAGTGAACTGTTACAAACTAGTCAGGGGGGATCAGCAGGCACTGGGGGAGTCACTGTTCCCCCGAGCACTACCAGGAGTGACTAGAAATAACGGTCACAAGCTGGCAGAGAGTAGATTTAGGCCAGATATCAGGAGGCGCTACTTCACGGTCAGGGTGGCTAGGGTCTGGAACCAACTTCCAAGGGAAGTGGTGCTGGCTCCTACCCTGGGGGTCTTTAAGAGGTGGCTAGATGAACCCTTGCTGGGGTCATTTGACCCCAGTACTCTTTCCTGCTGTGGCAGGGGTTCAGACTTGATGATCTGCTCAGGTCCCTTACAGCCCTACTAACTATGAAACTATGAATGCTATAAATTATCCAGGGAAAAGGTACTGTTATGAATAAAGGCTACACTTCTAAAACCATGTAGAAATCCAGTAAATTGTCCTATAAAGTGGATTGTTACAATGCAATCATAAAATTAATCTGAAGCTTCTCTTTGCAAATATCCAAGCTACTAAGAGCCAGTGGCTAATAGAGTTGTAGACAATATAGATAATTAGTATAAAGGGAGTGTTATATTTAGAAATAAATTCATCTTTAATCTACCATTTACTAACTTTATCTTATTAGTGTCTTTCATGTACAGTAGTAAAGCAGGGTTTGCAAGTTTGGGAACTTGAATAAACAAAAAGAAATACAAGATTTGAAGAATCAGACTTTTACTGCCACCTAAAGAAATGCATGCCATTCAGCAAAAAGCAATCAAAATGTCATTATTATTAAAGGTGACACTTGCATAAGACAAGACATATGACTAACCATAGACCTAAACTAAAGTGTGTATTTACACACTTGTTTGTAAAGTGTGTTACAAACAAAAATGAAGTGTGCTCTTGCTAATTTACTGAAAACTGATACTTTTGAATGATGCCAAAGAAAATTGGTTGGAATTTGTAATTAGATGGTTTTGAGCAAATGAATTCAGTTTAACCAGCTATTAAATCTGACTGCAGCTAAAATGTAGCTATCAGAAGTTAAGTAGTTTATCAAGATGAGATTTATCTCAAACTCCCTAAATACATAAGTTGATTGAGACCACCATAAAAATCAGATACTGTATGAATGACCTAAATGCTCATGTCATAAATTTATATTCCTAAGCCCTCTTTCTCCTTCCTTCATTCGCTGTAGTGACAGCTGAGTTGCAGAGGCCTAGCCTACTGCTTTAAAAGGTTGCTAGTCCCTGGCATTAAACCATCAATGGCTAGGGACAGAGCTTACAGATATACCAGTTTCAGTGATCAGAAACAGGCTTAAACCTTTAAGAGAACAGAAATTCAGTGCACTTAAACCACTTTCAAAATGCCTGAAACTGATTTAAGATAAACCTGGATGGATGTAGTATGAGACTTAACTGATTTAGGTTAAAATGATGTATTGAACTTCGGTGCCAGATCCCATCCATATTCAAGCTAACTCAGTTTTGCACCCTTCCAAGATGCTTTTC
>NW_017728886.1:223016483-223039259 GCF_001723895.1 Crocodylus porosus
GCCTTGTGTTTTATCAATAAGGTGAATGTTAATAGTTCCTTACATAATGAGAGCAAATTTGACTCTGTCCTTAACATTAGTTGTCACTGGCTTATGCACCAGTATGTCAAGTGAGAGTAGAATATTACCTGAAAGCTGGGATGGGGTGGGTGGAGGGGAGGAAATGGTCAGTAGACTTATTGACCTTTACCAGTCTGTCTTGCTTCCTTGTCACTCCTTTTTTCCAACTTCCTTGCAAACTTCTTTTCTAATAAGCATGCAACCAGCATATCCCAGGCCACTTACTTGCACAGTATCACACCTCTTCCTGCTTTCCACACCCACCCAGTGCATTTTTCTGGTGTATCTAGTCAGTTGCTTTAAGTTATGACTCTACCTCAGTAGTTTGGCCTTAGTTCACTCCCTCTCCTTTTAAAAAGAAAAGAGGGTTGTGCCACTTCTTAAAAACCTTGATCATAAAAATAAACATTCTGGGCTCTCTGCAGCCACTGAAGATGAGGTAAAATTTTCCCTAAATAGTTAACAATGAAAGAAAATGCTAATTTGACTCTTAATTATGGGACAAGATAAGATTTATTTTTTTAATGCAATATCACCACATTGTTCCCTTATGGGCAGGTCTACATGAGTCTTTAACTGTGGAGTTGACTAATTACCTAGGTAGTAACACAGCAAGACAGTATGTGTAAATATAAGTACCAGCCTGCTGCAGAGTAAAATCCTCCACAGCATAACACATGTAGACACTGGCTGGCTAGGGTGCAAGTGTGCTTCAGTGCAGGTGCTTCCTTCTGGCTAGCCTTACACTGAAGCATGCTTGTGCCCCAGCCAGCCCCTCTGCAGCACATGGTGCCTGGGGGAGCAGCCCTGAACTAGCAGGCTAACCTCCAGGCCACTTGCCAGCCACAGCTGCTTCACCCCAGTTCAATTTGTTGTGCATGACTAAACCGTGGAGCTTATCGCTCTGCAGTTTATTGCTCCCAGGCATGTCGTTTGAACAGTGCACCCAAGAGACAAAAATACTCAAGAGTGATAAGCTCCGTGGCTTTTTCACACACTGTAATTGCATTTGTAGATGCACCTAGTATAATACATTCTGCATCCATCTGAAGGCTTCCTGATCTTTTTATAGGTGATTAGTTAGTGCCCCAAATCATTACAATTTTATTATCCTTTTGTTTTTATCAGAAAACATAGAGACAAATTCAGAGTATCCAGCCTTTTAAGAACATTTTTATTCAACTATGGTTAGAAAGAGAGATCAGGCAGAATGGCAAATACCATAGTCATCAGTAATCTGAAACTGTAGCCACATATATGGATAACAATAAATAGGTTTCTAATACAAGGCTATAGAAGCCAATGGTGACTTGTAAAAATGGAAGAACCCAGAACTTGGAAGTCAGATTTTCCAAAGGTGCATAAGACTCACTTGTTCCCTTTGGTCCTGTTAATAGCTTGTGTGCACTGATGTTGGATTTTAATCTGAAATACACCTGAGCAGCAAACCTTTTCAGTTTTGCACATTGCTAATTGAAAGCTGAACTACAATAATGTAATTCCTCTGTATCTAATGGCAGTGGTGAGAAAAAGATAGCATGCACTCAGTTTTACAGTGTATACAATATCAAAGTGCTATGGAAAACACAAACTGCCTGTAACATGCAGCATATGTTAATGGATAGAAATACAATAAAACTAATAAAAGGGCTATGCAATTTGATTATGTTGCAGTTTATATTTACACTGAAAGAAGATTGCTAAGAAGATATCTGCTTAAAAGGGCCCAGGAGAGCTGCAGCAACTTTGACAGTAGAAATCAGAAGTGTGCAGTCCAGTGAAGAATTAAACTACTGGGAGTAATAATATGGGCTGATGCACTCAATATAGCAGTAATGCCCTCCGAGAAGGATAGAAAATAATTCAGTTCCTCTAGGCTGCACGGAAGCTAAATACAGTATGACAAGAAATAGTAGCAGTACTCATTATGTCTGATTGCTAATTACCCCTTTGAATGATTCAGTTATGCCTGCTACTAGATAATTAGTTTAGTAATTTATGGCTGCAGCACAAACTAGTATTTTAATTTTCACTGCACAGTTTTCACAACACCTACAGTTCAGATAATATCTCCCTTTTTTATTCAATTTTAAATTGCTTTTTTGATAGCCTATGGAAAAAACAGCAATTCTTTCAATTTTCTATCATAGTTTTAATGTTAAATTATCTATTTTTATGGAATTTTATTCAAACCTACACTATATAAAGGTAGGAAATCTTTATCTTCTGCTTCTATTGCAGTTGTTTATCAGATCTGGGACCTGATCCTGATCCTATGAATAACTTTTACTCCAGTGAGTATTTCTATTGCCTGACTTGGGGCTAGAAAAAAGGTTATTCACATGTGTTGGCAGCATTGGACCCTTGGTCATGTCTATATTGCACTAATGATGTTCCTGAGAGTCCCACTGAGAAATGTGCCTCATGACCTTCTCTGCACAGGCTAAACCTGGAAATGAGGCAGCAAAGTCACTTGATGATGTCTCCACCAGCTGTTCCCAAGAACTGGCTGGTGTTTTCAGAAAACAGCATTAGAGGGGGTGCCTTTAAGGGAGATTCATTACCTAATTTCTTCGTTTGGCCCATGCAGGGTGAAAACACTACTTTTTGCACATTACTTACAGAAACATTTTTCTGTATTTGCTGCTATTGCATGTTCATATGCACAAATTGATCCTATTCATATTTACTATTCTACATGCAACTTTGGACTCAGTGTTGTGATTCTGAATTTCAGGGGGTCAGTGGGGTTTGAGAAGCTCATTGCTCTTCAGGAACAGACTTATTTATTTGGAAACAAGTCCTAATATGAAGCATCAGTTATGCCTAGAGAGTGCAAGCATGGCAGCTAATTGGTAATTGGATGTATATTTGGTAATTTGAGAATTGTATTGGGAGGATGAGTTTAGGACAGGATAAGCTACATAAAAAGTTAAGGGAGAGTGGACACTATGAAGGGGAGGGCTGTGGAGGAGATGAGACGGGGTGGGGTGGGGAGGGAAAGAGGGCACTAAAACTGAAATGAAAGGTCTCTTGAGGGAGAGAGCCAAAAGGTAAAAATCATGTCTCGTCCAGTTGGTTTATCAGTGATTCTCAACCAGGGTTATACACTCTGGGATGCCAGGAGATGCTTTGAGGGGTGCTTCAGGGGTGTAAGGGGATGAACAAACTTTGTAAATTATGCAGCGCAAAGACTATCTGTTACATTAGCAAAACATCTAACACAGTGTGGCCCCACACAGCTAATACTGTAATACATCTCTCAAACTTCAGTGGCATGGGAAAACAAAGTCCAGGTAGCCCTTTAAATGGAAAAGTGACAGACCATCATCTGTGCAACAATAAGGCTAACCGCATCTTGTCATGCATCCACAGATGCATCATGAGCAGGTCCAAGGAGGTGATCCTCCCCCTCTATGTGGCACTGGTCAGGCTGCAGCTGGAGTACTGCATCCAGTTCTGGATACCACACTTCAGGAGGGATGTAGGCAACATGGAGCAGGTCCAGAGGAGGCCACTCGCATGATCGGGGGCAGCAGGGCAGGCCCTATGAGCAGAGGCTACGGGACCTGAACCTGTTCAGCCCCCACAAGAGAAGGCTGAGAGGGGATCTGGTGGCCATCTACAAACTGGCCAAGGGGAACCAGCAGGCTATGGGAGAGTCCCTGTTCCCCTGAGCACTACCAGGAGTAACAAGGAATAACGGCCATAAGTTGACCGAGAGTAGATTCAGGCTAGATATGAGGAGGCACCACTTCACAGTCAGGATGGCTAGGATCTGGAACAAACTTCCAAAGGAAGTGGTGCTTGCTCCTACCCTGAGGGTCTTCAAAAGGTGGCTAGATAATCACCTAGCCAGGGTCGTTTGACCCAACATTCTTGCCTATGGCAGCAGGTCAGACTTGATGATCTGCTCTGGTCCCTTCTGACCCTACCAACTATGAAACTAAGGGTGTACTCAGGCTCTCCTTGCCTCACTGTTTCACTACCTTCAGAATCTGTCCCTTCAAGAAAGTAAAAACTATAATACATACATTAGTTTATGAAATGAGGTGCTGCCAAATTCACAAAAGTTATGGAACAGTGCCTTCAATCTAATGAAGGGAGCCTTGAGTCTAACAAGGTTGAGACCCATTGATTCTCTTGCAATATCGGACGTGAAACTTTCTTGTGTATACTATATTTGTACTACAACTTTAGTTGAGTACCAGTTTGCTTATTGTTTCTAGTTACCACAGCTTGCCTAATGGCATCAAAGCAAAATGGCAGTAACCAGTTTTACCACTTGTATAACTGAAGTTTGAAAAACTGAGAATATATTGTACTATCCACTCAAGATTTCTACAAAATAATCCAAGTCATTTCACTCTTTTCTTCCCCATCTGTTCCAACTGGCATCCACTTTTTGTTCAAAATAAAATGGAACACATTGAACCAAATTCAATATTAATATCTCGTCCATATTGTAGGACAATTCACTGCCCCATGCACCCCTATAAGTGCGTGTGTTAATACTTCTTGAGGCTGCTCAGCAAGGTTCTTCCCTGCCCACAGTGCCAGGCTATTCTTAAATACACATAGTATTTTGTAATCTTTGAAGCCATGTTGTAGGGTATGGGTCTTGCATCATTTTTTTTCTCAGGGGCCCTTCCATTTCAGGTCAGGGCTTCAGTGGAACTACTAATGCATTAAGCTAGTTCTTGCTAATTATGAATTTAGGGCTTCTTTTAAAAGAACAAATCCTTAAGGAGCTCAGATAAATATGTATATATATATAAAAAAGAACAAATCCTTGATGGAGGTTAGATAGACAGATAGATAGATATTTATCTGAGCTCCCTCAAAGATTTGTTCTTATATATACATTTTTTTGCTGTCTTTTGTACCCCTTGTACATCACTGCTAATGCATGACTGGTCCCCTTCTTAGAAGGACTTCTCAATGTATTCCTCAGTTAGATGAAAATGTAGAATTTCTAGTTACATGTTAGACAGTCATACCTGTACCTTTGTGTTGGTTTGAATTATGACCTTCATTTTACTCTTCATTTTTCCATTTACCTGCATCTTTTGAATGAGTAAGGAGAATACCAAATCAAACACCCTTACACAAACACAAAATGTAAATTGGAAAGAATTCTTCTTCTCTTCCTCATAGGTCCTTTTTTTCAACCCCCACTGAGAGACTTGTTATACTGTGCCTCAGCTTTACCTTCTGAGAAATGTTGTTGAATCATGGAAAACATATGTGAAACAAATTTATCCCTCACCATTGCAAGCTTACTCTTTTAATGTTCCTTTTTTTTCCCTTTGTGCAAGTTCTTCCATCCTCTATCTTTAATCTGTCCTGGAAAGGTGTCTTGCTGTACCCTATTTGAGTCTCCTCAAGCTCAGAATTGAGGAGGAGGAGTAAAAACTGATCCTGGGGAACTAGACAGTATGATAAGAGACCAAACAATTTCAGACTAGAGACCTTGGGGTGACTTACGTAAATGAATACCTGGGTAAAAAAGTTGGCATTCTATGTCCTCATATTTGCAATGTATTATTTTAAACAGCCCATTAAAAGGCTGAGATGTTGCAAGCATGAGACAGTTTTTGCTGAAAGATATATGAATATTTTGTTCGTTTTCCATACAGTTTTAGTATTTCAGCATTTACATTCCAAAGAAAGAGGAGGTTGGACTAAACATTGGATTATGGCTAGCCTCTTTGCAGAAGTAATTATGTGATTTTCTTGTTCAGGGACAGCAACTGAGATGCTTGGAATATCCAAGGAGGACTAAAAGCGCTCTCAAAATCTTTGCATTACTATTCCTAGCACATTAACACTGTTGCTGACAAATCAGTTGGGACTAGAAGGAAAATATTTAGATGATCAAAATGTTTTTTCCTTATGGGCAGCAGAGCAGATTGTGTTTGTAGGTACTGTATTACTGTGAAAAATATTTGGCATTATGAGTTTATCAAACTTTATTCTTGTTGTTTTGTTTTCACTGCATCCAATAACATGATGTCTGTGGCTTACACCTGCAGTAAGCTGTAGTGTCCTGTTACCCAATGTTTATCTATGCCGTATCAGTGTTCTAAAGGGCAACCCTGACAGTGTTGTTTCTGTGAACATAAAGCTTGTGTTTATTACAGAACAAAACTCTGCCCTTTATAGTGAACAGTCTTGGTTGAAATATGTGTTCTCTGACCCATTTAATAAATAGTTCCCTACTGGTTGGATCCAGCAACTCTTCTCCTTTACTGCTTAAACAAAAAGAACTTGGTGCCTATAAGGCAGGATGTCTAGGCATCATCTTGACCTTTTAAACTTTGTTTGAAGTGACAGGGTTAGTTTCTTTCACCTGCTAACTGGACCCCTGGCAGAGGTTTGAGCTTCTGTAGCTGTAACAAGCCAGCTGCCTAGTCTTTCATTTATTTTCTTTTTTTCTTTTTACATGCTGAGTTTTGCCACTACCAATTAATATAGTAGAAGAATGAATGTATACACAGATGTTACTCAAACAGACTCTTTCTCGATTGAAGCCATGCTGCCTGAACAAAGCAATCCAAAAGCTAGCACTGTCAGCCACGAGATTTCCCTAGGATAGTGAATCTGTTAGTTGCCCAAAGCTGGAATAGTAGATTGTGTACCTGCCCTCCCCCTTCTTGCAGTTTGCATGGGTTGTGGGACATGAGATTGAGGAAGAGAAATCTGGAACAGGTATTGTTCCTTGTGCCCCAACCCCAAGGATTAAAACAGCAACAGCACTGGGGGCCACTGGTATTCAGTGAAATGTAGATAGAATGCCTCAAGCTTAGGCCTGGTACAGACATTCAGTTTTTCCTGGGAGAGTTCCTGCTCTCCCAGGATAAACTATGAGTCTACAAATGTTTTGCTTGCAGGGTAAAAATGGCCATTCTAAGAGAAAAATAACCTGGCAACAACAGGGTTAAATCACTCCTGAGAGAGTTTCTAAGCTTTCATTTATCTTCTGTTTTTGATACATTCCAGATTTTTCATTTCTGGATGGTTCACAGCTTGCTTAATTTGCAGCAAACTACTGAATTAAGGATGAACTGCTCCATGAATGACTTGTGCCTCCTGAGACTCAGGGGAATTGTAGGTGGTAGGGACCACCATTTGTAGGTGGCGGGGACTGCCCGCAGACTTTGGTGGCAGTGTTGGTGGGGGGGGGGGAGGGTGGCAAGCAGAGACCACCCACAGACACCGGCATCAGTGGTGGTCAATCTCAGAGGAAGCATGTGCCACCACTAAGTGTCACCTATGAGCTGCTCAGATTCTTGCTGAAACTTTTACTTAACCAAAGTGGCACCTTTTGATCAGTAACAGTAGCGGGGCCACACAGCTGATTGGAGAAGAGATGCCCTTTGGCATAAAAACCACAACAAGCACCTGGAGCACCTCAGTACAGCTATTTGTTGCTGCTATACTCCTGGCTAGTTTTCAACCCCACATCTTAACAAGGGCCATGGAGCCTAGTCCTACAAAGAATCCAGGGTGTACAAGTCATCAGCTATGGAACAGGGAAAATAGGATGTTACATATAGTAATGTTAGCATTTTATTATCAACTCAACAGTGAGACCTGTTGAACTGTTTAAATATGAAGAAAGAATAATTAGCAAAAATCCATCTTGTCATTAATAAGTCAAGAACATAAGGGATATTTTTTCATAAATGTTAAAATTTTAACAAATACTCAGATTTTTACTAGCTCTTTTGCTATTAAGAATTTTGAAATTTTGACTGACATCTTGACTCACAATCTATAAATTTGATGCATTCAGTCTTTTATAGAAAAGAATACTGGGAAAATACATTTTCTTTTTCTCTAAACAAAAGCCCCTCATGAATGTTACACTTAAGTAGTGATTAACTGGTTAATCATAACTTAAGTGGTGACCTGGCCATATTCAATCAAATGATGGTGTGATTAAATGATGAATGTGCCACACGTTTATTACACAAAATGTGTGATAACTTTCTAGCTGGTCCCTATCATGCCTTTAATTGAATGTTTGGCCAGTGCCCATCCTCTGGATCACACAGGAGTTTTTCAAGATGTCTGTGTGCACTAAAGGCAAGCAGTACCCCTCAGCTGATTGGGATCCCCAGACAGGAAGTGTACCATGTACTCCCCTGCCTGGGAGCTCCAAGCATCTGATCAGGGCACCCAGTCATGGGAGAGCATGATGCACTCCCTTGGTTCTGATCCATATCAGTTTCTAACCAGAGAAGTACAGGGAGGCAAACTTGTTACTGGCATAGTGATAATATGGTATAATAGGACCTGATGTGAAATCCTACAATCATACTTCCTGCAATGCATTGGTGGCATGTTGGAAAGTGTGATTGTTGGGATCTCACATCGAATCCCATCATGCCTTTACTTTAACATTTGTCAGGGGCCTAAAGAGTTTGATCATTGTCCTAGATGAAATCAAAGTCTGAAAGAAATTTATTTCAGCCTCCTAACCTGCACATGATAGTTCACTAGCTATTGACTGCATAGAAGGACATGACTGACACTAATTTTCATATTAAAAAATAAACAAACAAGGTTTTGGAAAAAATATACATTTTAACTGGAAATATGAATTTCCCAGGCATAAGACAAAAGGTAGAGTCTAGTAACTGTGATAGTGTTAGTATCTATGCTGTACAATTTATTAGAATTGTGTGTGTTGGGGCTATTGTTTACAAAGCTCCAGTGTCCTAAACTGATGCCTGCATAAGATAAACTTCACACACTTTATTTTACCTTTTTGTTTGTTTCTAGTTGGAGATGGAATAGGAGATTGTAGGTTTTAGTAGGCTAATTCTGATAAATCTAGCATTAATATTTTAAAACTTGATCCCTTACCAGCAGAGCTAATATGGGACATCCCCAAATGTCCACATGTTGTATGAACATGGATAAGTATCTTGAAAATACATTTTCAGCCATTATCTTGGGAAAATCCCTTTGTCATACATGAAGTCTTTTCACTGGGGTACGGAAAAACTGATTTAAAAGTTAGGAATGTGGGGTCTTGAGTTCATGCTTGGCATGATCACAGTCCATTCTAGTGCTGTGGGAGATGGCCTAAAACTAGAAAATGCATGGGATTTCCATTATTAACAGTATATCTTAGAAGATCACACTTTAAGATGTATGTGACAAGGTCATTAAGATCTATGAAGTGTTGAACAAGTCCTGGCTTGTAATAGGCTGCCTAGGGAAAAGTATGAAAGGAAGGAGAAATGGGATCCAAGAAAAAGGTGTGTCCTCTCTTTCCTAGCTTATGGAAATAGGAAAGCCTTGGGGATTATTGTCCTCCATTTTTCAGTTGACTTGCCTTTGTTTTTTGTGACTATTTTGTGAATCTTAGATAAATACTGAGAAAAGGGATGTTAAAAGACTGAGGCTGGGAGCACTGTTTCCCTTTCCTAGCTGGCATGACTTCCAGCGAGCATAACACATGGCCCTGCTCAATGCCTTTAGAGCTTCTCAACCCATTGTTCAGATCAGTAAGCACAGAAAGCCACTTAATCGGACATGAAAAGCATCAGGGCCTGCAGAATGATAAAATAGGAAATAAAGTAAAAAAAAGATGTGAGGAAATGCCAGTATGTCCTTATTTAGTTTCAAAATTGGACAGTTTGGTATCAGAAGACCATTTAAAGAGGCACTTATGCCTCTTCAGCATTGAATTTCTCCATGTCTCACCATTTGCTCAAAGAAGCTATTTTCTTTGTGGGCTTAAAAGACTTAATATAGTTGCAGTACTTTCCTTCAACAATATGCTGAAAATAAGAGGAAAAGTTGTTAACAAGGAAGATTACTGAATTTCAAAAGATTGCTAGATCTCTAAGTGGGTATTATGCCATTGTAGCCTTTTCCACTACCATTTACAGCAGTGGTCTCCAACCTTTTTAAGTAGGAGATCACATTTGGCATTTAAAAGCAACCCAAGATCTATCATGTGTTGCTGCCACCCCCTGCCCCCAGCCAGCAGGTAAGTTTGCAGGGAGGGAAGGGGGAGGGAAGATAGAGGCAGGGGGAAAAAAATATTTGGGGGAATGCCTCCCCAGCAAGTAACTCCCACCTGGCCAGGGCCCCACTCAACTTACCCCTGCTTCTGCCTCTGCAGCACTGTTCCTCACCATGGGGGCCTCGATCTAGCCCCTTCCCCTCCCCTCCCCCATGGGGTGAACTCTTGGGCTGGGGCTCATGCATACACATGGGCACTTGACCCCCCACCCCAGCCTCAGATCGACTCCAAGAGACTCTGAGATCTACTGGTGGATCAAAATCCACTGGTTGGTGACCACTGACTTACAGTTCATAGTCTTCCCACTCACTTGATGATCACAAGGATTTAGTTTACATCACTCTGACATGCTTGCTAGAGATAAACAAAAATAAATGGGTAATATTAATTGATATTTTTGTTCTCTCCAAGACCAAGTAAAATTTCTGTGCATCATGGAACCTCTGAATGATTATCAAGAGATGCTGTTAACGATGATCCAAAGATTTGATTTGCGTAAACTCAACTCTTAAGGGCATTTGTTTTTCAATGTCAATTATGGTGAGGACTTTAAATAATTCTCTTTATGGTGATATATATTTCAAGACTGCTTTTGTTCAACTAACATTATTCTTCATTATATTTTACTTGTAGCACTATCTGTACAATATTCATTTCATTTAGATCAGTGAATACACATTATTTATGGTTTTAAATAAAATCTCTTACTAAGTCAGTCCATCAGCAGACCAGTGTCTTGGAAAAATGAAAGGTGCAGTAGAAAGAGGATTCTACATTCATCTTTATTACTTCTTTATTGCTCACAATTTATAGCTAGTGAAATTTGTGTGTGCGTGCACTGTGTATGGTGAGGTAAAAGAAGGGGAAGACACATGGACAAACACATAGCTACTGTGAACTGACATTTTATCAAAAGTCCTTAAAAGACGAGAAAACTATATTGGAAATTAAAAGTGAAATGAAATTGTTTTATATGAATAAGAATTATTGAGTGAGTTCAGCGAGACAGCCCATCTAGATTTGACATTTGATTTGGGGAATTAGTGCTGTTTGCTCTTTCTGTGTATGTACAACAGAGAAGAGAGCAAAAGTGAGAAGAACAGAGAGCAGGGAGAAGTAGAAGGAAGAAGAGCATCTCCACTGTATGCAGTTGTATCAATCAGCCCTAGCAGAAGGGCTAGGAAGCCCTCTTGGCTAAACAGGGAAATCATGGTGCTCTTAAGAAAGAAGAAAGAGGCTTATAAACAATGGAAGCTTGGGGCAGGCTCCAAGGAGGACTATTCCACGATGGCCTGCATTTGTAGGGAACAGATAAGACAGGCTAAAGTGGCAACCAAACTTAGAATAGAAACAAGAATCAAGGACAACAAGAAGTCTTTCCTGAGGTACATAGGGAGCAGGAGGAAAACAAATGGGAGTGTGGGTCCATTGCTCAACAACTCAGGAGAGCTGGTTACTGGCACCCAAGAGAAAACTCCTGAATGACTACTTCACCTCAGTCTTTCACTGGACCAAGGAGAAAACAATGCCAGGTACAGTACAGGATGAGCACGGTAAGAATAATCATCTTCCTACTATTGCCGTAGAACTGCTGTATGACCATTAAAAACAATTAGACATATACAAGTTAGCGGGACTGGATGATCTTCATCTGAGAGTGCTGAAGGAACTGGCCAAAGTCACTGCAAAACCCCTGGCAAAACTCTTATACAACTTGTGGTACTCTGGAGAAGTCAATGAAGACTGAAAGGGGGTCAGTGTGGTGCCCGTCCACAAGAAGGGCAGGAGGGAGGATCCAGGTAACTATAAGCCAATCAGCCTAACTTCCATCCTAGGGAAAATCCTACAAAAGTTCATCAAGGAGTCTATCTGCGATAAGCTTGCAGAAGGTAATATTCTGAATGATAGCCAGCATAGTTTCATCACAGGCAGGCCTTGGCTTACCAACCTCATCTCCTTCTATGACCAGGTAACTCGCCACCTGGACATGAGGGAACAGGCTGACAATGTATACCTTGACTTCCAAAAGGCCTTTGGTCTGGTAACCCATGATGTCCTCATGAGAAAAGTGGATGATTGTGGGCTTAACTCCAAGACAGTCAGATGGCTGAGAAACTGGATGCAGGATAGAACCCAGAGAGCCATAGTGAATGGATCTGTGTCTTCCTGATGAGAAGTGGACAGCAGTGTCCCACAGAGGTTGGTGCTTTGTCCAATACTTTTCAAAATCCTTATTAATTATTTGGATGTGGGGGTGAAGAGCTCACTGGCCAACTTCACAGACAACACCAAGTTACGGGGAAGTGTGGTCATGCTTGAAGATAGGCTACAGATACAGGCAGACATAGACAGACTAGCAAGTTGGGCAGTTCAGATTCTGATTAAGTTTAACATTGAGAAATGTAAAGTGCTGTACCTGGGGACAAGCAACTCCCAACACACCTACAGGCTTGGTGGCACCAAACTGACTAACACCATGAATGAAAGGGACGTGGGGGTAATAATAGACCACAGTATGAATATGAGCTGGCAGTGTGATGCTGCAGCCAACAGAGCAAATAATACTCTGGCATGCATCAATTGATGCATATCCAGCAAAACCCAAGAACGAGATTCTTCCATTATACTCAGTCCTGGTGAGACCACAGCTGGAGTACTGCATCCAGTTCTGGGCACCACACTTTAAAAAAGACATGGACAAGCTTGAGAAAGCCCAAAAAGAGCCACCCATATGATCAGAGTCTTACATGGCAAGCCATACAAGGAAAGGCTGAGGGATCTGGGACTCTTCAGCCTGAAGAAAAGGCTGAGAGGGAACGTGGTAGCAGCTTATTGCTAAACTAGGGGAGTACATCAAGGGCTCAGTGAGCAACTGTTCACCAGGGCACCTGAGAGGTAAACTAGGAGTAATGGCCACAAAATCCTGGAAGATTGGTTCAGGCTCAACATTAGGAAAAACTTATTCACAGTCAGGGTGCCCAAAGTGGAATAAGCTCCCTCCAGAGATGGTGCAATCACCTACCCTGGAAATCTTCAAGAGGAGACCTTCCTGGGGTTCCCTGATGTCCCCAGTTACCTTTCCTGCTTGGTGCAGGGGGCTGGACCTGATGATATTCCAAGGTCCCTTCCAGCCTTACAATCTATGAAACCCAGAAGCACTTGAAGGCAAACTCTACAGAGCACAAGATCAAGGTTAGCAAGACAGTGCCTGGCCAGATGTGCTTACCTCCCAACTTTGTAGATTTTTAGACTATGTGCCTCCCCCGTCTCGAATATGTGCTCACGTGCCACCTTAGTATGTGTGCCTGGTGTTGGGTGCTGTGTGGGCTCTTGTGACCTCTGGAGGGGTCCTCAGTCACCCTGGGGAAAACCCAGAAACTCTCCTGGTATGACTTTGATTGAATCTTCAGTAGTGGGTTCCCCTGTTAAGGACTCTCCTAGATAGGTTATGCCTCCTGACGGGTGTCCATGGGGCTCCACCTCCCCTACACCCCTTCCATACACCAGCCTCCAGGACGAATCACTTGGTCTTCATGTGGCTTGCCCTTTGTTCACATCAATCCTTGCTCTTCACGTCACCTGAACCATGACCTGGCTCTTCCCTGTCCCTGTGCTCTTGTGGCGGCTGGATTGCCCTGACCTCTTGGTGTTTCTTCATGGTCAGCCAGCCACCTGCCATGGGTCTGAGGCAGCTCCTGTATCCCAGAGCATTGCCCATGCCCTGGCTGAGACAACAACAAAAATCCCAAAGAAAAAAGGAATCCTGGCATTTAAAAAAAAAAAAAAAAGACGACGAGAAAAAGAAGACAAGGGAAGTAGGCTAGCAGCCCCTCATTCCTCACAGGCCCTGTGCCTGGGGTTTAGGCTGTCCCCCGATGCTGCTTTAGGTCCTCCCTCCTGCCAGGGGCCTCTCTTCCTTCCCTGATGCTGGCTCTCCTGTTGCACACTGGCACTGCCTGCGCTCGGTGTGGAGCGCACCTTCTTTGCGGGCCATTTCCTCTGCTTTCCCTCTGTCTGTCCTGGTACCAGCTGTTATCCTGGCTGGGAGGCCATTCTGAAATGACATCAGCCGCCCGACCCAGCTCCAACCAGAAGTAGGTGTGGCTTACAAACCGCGCGGTCATCTCTTCTCAGCGCAGCTCATCTCATGCTTCCTGGCCTGAAATTTGTGAGTTTGCCCTGGTTTCAGGGCTTTCCTTGTAGGGGTGGGTCACCCACATCCCCCATCCTACCGTGGGAAGGGTTCCCCATCCCACAGTGACTGTATCCCTGGAACAAATTATAATCTACATGATTTTTAATACCATTCAGAGTAGCCTTCCATCCCCTCCCATGCCTCTTGCTTTCATCAGAGACAGGAGGCCATAGGAGGGAGATCACCAGCCACATGTAATGTAAGCAAATTAAAGTCCATCTACTTAAAGGTGGAACTTAAAGGTGGAAAGTCCATCTACACTAGAAATTCTGGTGGTAGTCAAACTTAGTACAGCCTCAAAAGTGGAAGGCATCTATAGAAGACTAGTGGTGACTGGGACATGCATTGGATCAATATGTCATACAGGAAAACTTCAGCTGACAGTCACCTCAATTTAACACTACCTTCACTTGGTAGATGCCATTGGAGGAGGACAGCAATATATGTACTGCTTGTGTTCTGCAGGTGAATCTTCCTTGAGCGTTGTGGCCCCAGCTGGATTAAAGTGGTGCCATTTAGAGAGTATATTTTATCAGCCATATAGTGTTCTACCAGAACTTTGAACTATTGATTTAGAGAGAAAAAGTTCATTTATTGGATCACTGATGCCACTTAGAGTACCCTGTTTGTTTTTTTTATTGGAAGACTCCCACTCCAGTCAAAATGTGATTTGTTCATGACCTATAACAAAATTACAGTTTAATGGTGATGTGCTTATCTGGTCAGTCATTGTTCTCTGTGGTCAGACTTCTGTAAGAATTAGTACATAATTCTGATGAAGATACAGGGACTGATCAGAGGTTGCAAATTCATTTTGCATGATTATATCTCTAAGGAGCTTTTCAGCTGTTATGAGTTTGGGTAGTTATGATTTGGGTAAGATTCCAATTAGAAATGTGGATGAGAGAGTCTCCAAGCATTATTAACAATCTCTGGGTGAAAATTATATTTAAACTTCTCAGTTGGTGTGTTCACAATTTAAAAGAAAATAGGATTGCATTACTGGAAGACATAATTTTAAGTATTGGACAGTTTTTTGCTCTCCTTTTCAAAGATTGCATTCCAAATATAGTGATTCATTTGCCAAATACCTGCTTACAGGAAAGCAAGGCTTTGTTTGTGTAGGTAAGATTTATTTTGTGTATGCTTTTACTCCTGTACCATGCAAGAGGGTAATGTTTTATATTTGGAGAATAAATTCCTTGGCAAAGTTATAAAAAGTTTTTTTTCCTGAAAAAAAAGAAAAAAAAAATACCCCTACAGTGTGTTATACCAAGCTACTAATATAGAAATATGTGGAAAGGGAAATCACAGTTCTGTAAGAAGGCAACATTTTAAATTAAATTGACTAATGTCTATTAGTTGCTAGCTCCCAAGCCAGTGGTGGATTTAATGTAAATTGGAAAGGTGAGACTTTCAATTAAATTCTTTGTTTTATTTTTTAAAGTGAGCACTGCGTACTGTTTTTGGTTGGTAAGAATTTACTTTCCATTTAATAGAATTTAAAATAGAATCTCAGATTTAATCACTTTAAAGTATCCAGGCCATTCACTGACTTGAAGTCCTTGGTCCTGAAGCCACAACAATCTGCTCTGACTTTGTTGCCTAGCAGTTCATAGGAGTAACTGACCACTTAGCATTTGGGGGTGTCTTATGGAATTTCCACATGTCTGAACTCTAAGGTTGTTCTATGGCAGCCTCAAACTCTAAATTAGTTTTCAAATCAATTGATATACATTAATCATTCCTAAACATTTTGGAATGAAGGATCTGTGTCAATCCATGACATTTCTCATAGTCAACCTTTTATCAAAGTTCTGAATAGTGTAACTTGAGTGTTTCTGAAGTTGCACAGGACCTTAAATAATCCACAGACTAGTTTCCATAATCTTATGGATCACAGTTTGGGAGCCCATGTCACAGATGGAAAATGCCACATTTTTGTCCACAGTAATCTGTTCATTACGTTGTGAAAGTCAGCCCCTCTAACATGCTTTAAAATGCAACATGATGGCTTTTGGTGTCTGATGTTCTTTTCTATTCATGGAATTCAGTAATAATAAATCAGTTAGGGCAGGGGTTCTCAAACTTTGTGATACCATGATCCCAAGTTCTGGATGGCAGCAGCAGGGAATGGGGAGCTCGCATGCAGCAGCTGCCACCACCATCCACCACTCTGAGGTGCTGCTGCACGCTGCTTCCCCACACTGCTACATGTACCCCCTGGGAAGCTTTCGACCCCATTTTAAGTTGCTTGTGACCCGCCTGGGGGTTATGACCCACATTTAGTGGTCTTTAGAAATTTTAGCAGGGATTGTTAATGAGGATATGAACCCATACTTAATATGTAATTTATCTTTTAAATAAAAAGTTGGAAATAATTGGGTCTGTTTAAAAAAACAAATTTTATCCAAATATCTTGAAGATACAGGATCAGTCCTTCCCCAAACTATGGTTCACAAAAGAATATACCTGAATTTTTTTTTAATTTTTGTTTTTTGTTTTTTTGTTTTTTTAGTACAATATTCTAATGTGACAGGCAAATGAAAATTCTACTTCAAGGAAACTCTTTAAAGTTCCAAAATGTAGTTGTATTCGACATTAGAGACTTTGTATTAAAAAGTTTCCATAGATACAGAGATGCCTGTACTGAGCTAATCTAATAGCAAAGGTACTGGAATATGGGTGTCTATCCATCGCCATATGGCTATGTTGCTACATTGCTGTGCTTTAATATTTCCCTTTGGAAGTTCTAAAGCGCGGCACTATGGGTGGTTACTGCACTGTGCATGTGGCACAAGGGTAGAATTCACCACTACATTGCCATAGCAGCATGCTATACCCAGGGAGCGTGTTGCTATAGCAACACAGCTGGTGATCATGTGTAAACACATGTGAATGCTACATCACCATAGCACACCATACGGTGATGTAGAGTGTCACTACTTTGTTGTAGGGCAATGTGTAGATGCGCCCTGTGAGAGGCATCACCAAGGAAAGCTTGCTTTGCAAATTTAAAGGAGTTATTGCAATAGGAGGCGAAAATAACTATTGTCACTTTTTTACACATTTACAAGTCTAGCTATGGTTCTGCTGGTATGCTAAGCAATATCCTTGTGCTTTTTTTTGCTAATGCTCCCTCATATATCTGCTTCTACTTGTTATCTTATGTTATGGTGATAAATTCTTTGGGGACAGGTACTGACCTTTTGTTCTAGACCCTAGATCCATGTGGAGGGCTTGTAGGTATGCGATCATTACAAACAAATTATGATAATTAGGAAATAGTAAAAGCATATTAAAGTATTTTAGAGCCTAGGATAACCTGTTTAATTTCCTAAAATATTAATATTGCCACCAGCTTTTCCTTGAGTGTTATAGTTGAGTCTGAAATGCTTCAAATGTTTATTACAGTGAATAATGCTAAATAACAATTGACAGAGAAGCATGATAGAGAATTGATAGATTACAGCAGGGTTCCTCTAAGTGTCATGTAATTATGAAATGGCCCGTACATATTACAAAATATTTTAATTCTTTATCAAACTTCTTTCATTTTTATTCTTTTACACATGCACAGTTTTAGAGCAGGGGTGTACAACCCCTGACCTGAAGCTAAATCTGGCCAGCCACTAGAGCTGGGTCATCTGGTTCTGTCACTCCCCTGGGTGTGAGAATTTGGCAGCAGGGGAGCAGGCACACCACTCCCCTGCTGCCAAAGCCCAATCCTAGCATATGGGGCCAGGCAGAGAGCAGCACATGGCCCTGGGGCCTGCAAACAGATCCTTTAGTTACTCCTGGAGTCCATTAGTCTCACCAGCAGCAGAACAGGCACCCAGGCATCTCCATGGCTTTTCTGCATGAACTCTACTTCCCCTGGCAGGTGCCAGAGCACTAACTGCCTTCAGTCCCAGCCCTGGGGTTTATATGTGCCCAGGGCCCTGCCTTCTTCCAGTCAGTTGACGGGTCAGGTACTACCGAATTCCCTCATTAGCCTGCTGACACAGCAACCTGCACCTGTGGGGTTTCTGCCTGGCTCTTAGGGCCCCCTCTCTAGGCAGTTTCTGCCCTTAAAGGAGCAGGCATACCTTAGTGCCTTGCGATAGTAAGCTGGCTCCATATATTCATTGTTTATATATACTTTCTTCACAAAGCCAAGCACTGGATATAATATGTGAATTCCTAAGTTACATAATAGCTGTGTAGGATCATATACAGTATATGATACCTGGCTGGTGGTACCTGGCAGACTTTGCACCTGAGCGGATTCTGCCACCTTTAAAACTTTTAGTTATTCTGTATAATGGATTAAATTAAATTACTTTGAATGAAGTAGGCCATGACATGCTAAATAGATATGCTTTTAATATAAGCTCACCTGTGGAGCCATCTGTTGACTTGTCTTGTCACAGGGGTCAAGATGGGAAAAATTGGTTGGAGGGTTACAGATCAGATCAAGAGGAGGTGCAGTGGGACAGATGCACCTCCCTTTCAGTTGACCACACCATGAGAGCAGAAGCTGGGGACTTCTTTTTTTAAGTCCCCAAAACTAGTAATAATCCCCCATTCTCTTCTGCTTTGTGTTCAGTGATACTTTGCCTCCTCCCCTTCTCCACCCCCCATCCCTTGCCCATTACTGATGCTGTCCATGGTTGTCCTGGGGGCAGAGATCATGAGGGGCTCCATAGCTACGCCTGCCCATTCCAACCCAGCTCAGCCAGGGGCAGCAGCAGCTACAGGCAGATGCCTCATCCTTGTTCATTCTCCCCAGGTGGTCACTGCCAGCTTGGGGAAAATGCACAAGTGAAGGGAACTTGTCTGCTGCTGCAGCTGTCTCTAATCTAGGTAAACCTGGCTCCATGTGCAGCCCAGCTGCAGCAGATGAGGAGCAGCTCTCTAGAGCTCCACCACCAGGGCAGCTGGATACCGCAACAGTAGAGAAGAGCTTGCCAGAGAATGGGAGGTGGGAAAGGAGGGAAAGTTTAGCTGAGCATAGATGGGAAGAAAAAGAGAGGGAAGATTTTTACTTGAGGAACTTAGAAATAGTCCCATGCTATTGCTCTGGTGGTACAATCTGCCCTGGTTTGGAATCCTGAATCCACCCATAGATGATACTTTCAAATCAATTATGTGAAATAATGAGGGAAAGTGGTTTTTTTGATTAATAGTAGAGGGTCCTTCTCATGGATACATGCTAGAGTACATCATACACAAATTCAAAGGTAGTCACAAGATTTCTATTTGTTTTGTTGTTTAAAGACTACTTTCAGAGTTTAGATGGAATGTGCTATGCAACTACAAAGTATTACTGTGTTTATGGATGTATTTATGGACACACACCATCCCTCAATGTTCCTTATAGATATCTATTATTCTACATATTGTGGCCTTAATTCTAGTCTGTTTGTGGCAGTTCATAATGAATATAATTGTTGTAGTTCAGTTTGCTTTTTTCCCCACAAATTATTAATGAAAATATTCAGGCAATATGTATTTTTTAACATCTGTATCCATTATCAACATAATAACATTTCTCTGTAGGACTATTATAGAATAATAGAAAATTGGGGTTGGAAAGGATCTCAAGAGGTCATCTGGTCCAACCCTTGGCTTAGATCAGAACCATCTTCAGGTAGATCGTTCCAGCCAAGGCTTTGTTGAGCCAGGTCTTAAAATCCTCCAAGGATGAAGATTCCACCACCTCTGGGTAACCCATTCCAGTTCTTCACCACCTTTTAGTGAGAGAGTTTTTTGTAATATCCACCATAAATCTCCCATGGTTAAGGTAGTTAAAGGCTGCTATCACATCTGTCCTCAGTCCTCTCTTCTGCAGACTAAATAAGCCCAGTTCCCTCAGCCTTTCTTCATAAATCATGTGCCTCAGCCCCCTAACAATTTTCATTGCCCTCTGCTGGACTCTTTCCAACTTGTCTGCATCCTTTCTGTAGAGGGATGCCCAAAACTGGAGACAGTACTTCAAATGTCACCTCAACTCTGCAGAATAGAGGGGAATAATTTAATCCAGTATGCTGTTAGTCTTCTTGGCAACAACAGCATACTATTGACTTGTATCCAGCTTATTGTCCACTGTAACCCCCAGGTCCTGTTCTGCAGAGATGCTGCTTTGCCAGTTGGTCTCAAGCCTAAGTACAGGACTTCCATCCTAAGTATGGGATTCTTCCATCCTAAGAATACTTTGCACTTGTCCTTGTTGAACCTCATGAGATTGCTTTTTTTGTCCCATTCCTCCAATTTGTCTAGGTCACTCTGAATCCTAGCCCAACCCTCCTGCATATGTATTATTCCCCTCCAGATTGGTGTCATCAGCAAACTTGCTGAGCATGGAACTCATCCAGATTGTTAATGAAGATATTGAACAAAACTGGCCCCAGGACTGACTCCTGGGGCACTCCATTTCATATCAGCTGGTCACAGATGATGTAGCATACCTGTGCTGGTGTTCTTCAGCATCCGGACAACCACAATTTATAGCCACTCACTACTCTTGTCCCACCACAACTTTGGTATAATCTTATGAGATAAGAGGCTGTACCTGATTTTTATGTGGCTGCAATTAGATCTCATCATAGTCTTCTGACAGGGTTCTTCTTCAGCTCCCTTCCTCCCGTACACCTTGCTCCCTTGCCTCCCTTTGATAAATTGAGCTGTTGTTCTCTAGGTTATGGATCTTGAGAAGGGAACAAAAAACTAGTAAGCACCAAAAGAAAACAAACCAGACAATATATCTATCCCCAAAAAAGGGTTGTTGTTTCCCTTCTTCCAAATACCCTATCTTGTTTGAAGGGTGTGCACAGCTTTGGGTTTCACCTTCCCGGTCTGACGGTTCCCCACTCTTCAGCTTGAGCTTTACCTCAGTCTTCATCGTCCACCTAATTACACGCACTGAGTCACCTCCTCAAGGTGCCTCGTGCCAGGTTAAGGCCCAACCCAAAATCCAGTTTATGGTCCCCTAGCATAGCCCAAAAAAAACTTTAAGCCATCTTAGGTAAGGCTTTCCCCCATCTGGGACCCTGCTCCACAGTCAATGTTCACAGCAAAAAATGAAGAAAAAAACACCCTCCTTTAAGAGCATAGTTTATTTGCTCATAGCCTCTGGGGCCATCAGCCCTGAGCTGCTGCTGTCATCTGCTGCTTCCAGGCTCTCAGTCCTGTCATGGTCTTCACAAGCCCTACAGCTGGCTGGGCTGGGTAGCTGCAACCAGCATCTCTTCTGTGGCTTTCAGCTCCCTCTGTTGCTACTGTCTCTGACAGCCTGTAAATGCAACCCCCTGTTCTTCCACATGGCCTTTCCTTCTCCCTTAGCACGCTTCCCGCTAGCTTTTTATTTCTGGCTCTGGCCCTTTCTGGGCTCATCAGGTTCCCTGTTGACAGGACAACAGCTTCTTGTAGCTGGAGCTCATCTAGTGAGCTTTGGCACCCCTATGGAGCTGCCAGCATGTCTCCAGGAAGGGTGTGCCTCATAGCCAGGGTAGCTGTGTTCCCTGATTGTTCCTGCCGTGTAAGTTACTGATCTTGCTCCAATTCCTATCACACCAGCTGCCTACTAGATCTCGAGCCATTGATTGCTACCTATTGAGCCCGATGATCCAGCCAGCTTTTTATCCACCTCACAGTCCATTCATCCAACCCATACTTCCTTAACTTGCTAGTAAGGCTGCTGTGAGAGACTGCATCAAAAGGCTTGCTAAAGTCACAGTATATCACATCCACTTCTCTCCCTGCATCCACAGTGCCATTCATCTGATCACAGAAGGCAATAAGTTTGGTTAGGCATCACTTGCCCTTGGTGAATCCATTCTGACTGTTGCTAACCACCAGAGATCCTGGTTTTCTCTGATTTTAAAAAAGGTCCAATTTACAGATAGAAAAAAGTAACCCCATATCCACATTTGTCCACGATTAAAATGAAACACCACTATCTATATAGATATATGGATAGTGGTGTTATATAGATACATAGATACATAGTGGTGTTTCATTTTAACCATGGAAAATGTGGACTTAGGTTACTTTTTTATATCCGAACACTGGGCTTTTTTTTTTTTAATCTGAGAAAACTAGGATCCCTGCTAATCACTATCTTCTCCTCCAAGTGCTTAGGAATGGATTCCTTGAAGATCTGCTCCATGATTTTTCCAGTGACTGAGATGAAGCTGACTTTAGTTCCCTGGATCTTCCTTCTTCCCTCTTTTAAAGCTGGGCACCATATTTCCCCTTTTCCAATCATCCAGGACCTCCCTCAATTGCCATGAGTTTTCAAAGACAATGGCCAGCAGCTCTGCAATCGTATCAGCCAATTCCCTCAGCATCCTCATATGCATTGCATCCAGCCCCACAGACTTGTACACATCCAGCTTTTCTAAAGAGTCCCAGATTAAGGACAATAAGAAGTCCATCTTTAAATACATAGGGGGTATAAAGAAGGTTCCAGGTAACATGGGGCCCCTGCAGGACA
>NW_017728886.1:223039359-223056048 GCF_001723895.1 Crocodylus porosus
TCGTTTGACCCCAGTACTCTTTCCTGCCATGGCAGGGGGTCGGACTCGATGATCTACTTAGGTCCCTTCCAGCCCTAGAAACTATGAAACCTGTTCTTTTACTGAGGGCAAACTGTGCTGCTCAATGCAATAGTCTGAGAAGATCAAGGTAAAAAAGGCATTAAATACTTCCGCCTTTCCAACCTGTTACTAGGTTGCCTCCCCCATTCAGTTTAGGACCCCCCCAAATTTTTTTTTTTTCCTCTTAAAAAACAAAAAACAACAAAAAAGCATCCTAGGAATTGATATGCAATAGATTGTCTTGAGAAAAGTTTAAACACTGATTTACACAGTAACTTCTGATTAAATTGAAAACAAAGGTTCTCCATGTGGTAGAAAGGTCACAAATGTAGCTGATTATGTTGTTATTGTGGTTATTACCTATCAGTAATGGAAAGAATGATCTAAAATTGAAATAATTACATAGTTCAGATTTCTGTTAGCAACATCAAATACTGGATGCTTTACTGATATTGTAGCCTGCTTGCTTGCCTGATGTGAGGTACATTAGTGATAAATGTTACTTATTTTTCCTAGTGCCTCTTCAAATTATCCTTTTCTTCAGTCTTTTATGGCTTACCAGCAGTATTCCAACATATTACCATTCTCACCAATCAATTCACCTTTGGCTTGTGTTCAATAGCCTGCTTCCCCAAGTCTGAAAGTTATTTTACATTCTTTTTCTTTGCTTCTAATTCAACATTCATTGTGTATAATTGCTGGGTAGAAAGATGATTACACTGCAAAGAATTACAATCAAACTTGGCTTGTTAGTGTATAAAGCTCTGGTTGTTAATCACAATCATTTAAGCAGTACTAACCCTTACTAAACACAGATGGCATGTTGTTATCATTTGGAGCTACCCAAATCAGACGTTGTTGATAAATTCCAGAAAGGACTTTCCTGTAGTTTTTCTCATACTGCTTCTCTTCTGTAACACTGAATAATATCTGTTGAGTTTGATAGCCTCTCACACACTTAGGATAAACTCATGAATGTCATACAGCTGTAGTGTCTCATTCAAATAAAAATGCATATTTTTTCCACTGGAAATGAAGAGTCTAAACATACAACCCAGGGTGAATACAAAGAGGAAATTAGTATGGAAGAACAGTCAGTGTAAACAGGAAGTTGACTTGATTAACATCAGTGAAAAGTATGTTAATATATGTGCATATTTGACTTTAGAGAGACTTTTTTTTCAAGCTTGATTGGTAATGGGAGTTTGAAAAGGTCCTATATAGTCATGCTGCGGTAGAGAACCTTTTGGGAGTGCTAAGGTCTAGTGAGTTTCAGTAGGCCATAAAATAAGTAGCTGCCTGTTGTCTTTTCCAGTGTTACTGACCTAAATAAAACCCAGCTACTGTGCATCAAATAGTAGAACAAATCATAGCATCAGTGTCAAGCCCTGAGGCAAGGATTTTTAATAAGAATGATGAAATACGTGATACAGCACTGCCATCCACTTTAAAACATCTTGCATTACTTCAAAACAGACACTGGGACAATAATATCAAATGTGTAAATGTAGAAAAAATGAATTGTTACATCAGAGTGAAGAAGACTCTTAAAGAGGCAATGTAACTGAGTGGCATGAGCTCTGAAAACCGGATGCTCTTCATTGTTAATTTTGGCTGTTTTGCTGTTTTCCTGTAGTCTTTCCTTCCTGCCTTAGTTTCTCCATCTATAAAATGGAGATTAGACTTTAGTTTGCCTTACTCACATGGGGTTCTTGCAGACATAAAATAAATAAAAGCAGCGCTTTACTTTAAACTCTGCACATTCCCAAGCCAAGCCCCGCACATGCCCAGAAGACACAGCGTGTTACTTCAACCCAGCGTGCCTGATGTCTGTAAAGACAAGGTGCTTTAGTGGAGGGTTTTTTTGGTGCTTTTATCTAATATCTGATTAAATCAGTTTTAGCTAAAAGCACCCAACAGCCCTGCTGAAGCGTCTGATCTATACAGACACTGCACAACCAGGTTGAAGGTAACATGCTGCTTCTTCCAGTAAAATGCGTTTGTGCATTTTTCAAGCAGCCATGACGTTTCATTTTTAAATTGTTAGTTATTTCACATGAATGCTAAGGAATAGGAAAACAGTTCTCAGTTGCTTGCTAAGGGGCACACTATACCTGGTCTGAGGGATAATGACAATGCTGGAGAAAAAGGATAAAGTCTGGTGCACGCACATTCTCTTAGTTTTCAAAGCCAAGGGACTCTCCAAGGATGCCTAGCATCATAAAGGAGCAGAGAGAGTGGAGTCCAGGGCAGAGGCAGTTCAAGGAGGCAGTCTCCTGCACTAAGTAAAGCCCAAGTATCATTGAGTTAGTGCTGATCCTCAGTGCATGAACCTCAGGCATACAAGATGCAGTGAAAAGCAAACATGTCAGTATCCTGCATGCCTTCACAACTGCTATGGGCAAAGGCATAGGGCACACAGCATACCTTAACCAGGTCACATTACTTTAGTCTAGTTCTTAGCATATAGTTAGAATGAATTTAGAAATTTTGAATTGGGCAGAACAACGAATTCAACATGAGTCTTCCACATCCAGGATTAGTGCCCGAGTCAGTGGGCTATTTATTGTCTGTTTGTTCAGGTGCACAATCTCTCTTCTCTTTCTCTGTAGATTCCAGGAAGAAAAAATAAAATGTCCGAATACAGAATGGGAAATACATGAAAGTAGAATAACAAATGTTTGATTACGTGAAAATGCCCATGTCTAATTATAGCCCCAACATGAATCAGACAGTATTAGTCCTCTAGCCATATCAATCTATCAGCTGCCCATGGACCAATTTACCATTTTTCCACAATATACAGTTCTGGTTCCAAATCTTCATAAGTTGCAGTCTAGATTTTGGTTGTATGGCATTTTTAGAGAAGATCTTCTTGTCTGTATCCTGAAATAATTTGCTGCAAAGCAGGAAATTTTCTACTTAAACTGACTAGAGAGGTAAATAGAAGTTTTTTGATTGAGCAGATCTTATCACTGACCACCTCAATCTTGACCATCCTGAACCGTGTATTTACCTTGGAGGACTGTGTTTCATAAATAGAGTGCACCAGATGGCTTTTGATTAAATTTATTCAAACTTAAGTCAGAGGGCCATATTGTTTGCAGAATTCTCGGAAGGGGCTACAGGGCAAGCTGTTTCTAGCCAGAGGGTACATTTGTGCATTTCTAGCTGTTTTTTTTAGATGATTAATAAGGAATGTAGGGATCCTGAGGGTTCAATTGGTTTCTGATTCTTCCTTGTACAATGTACTAAGAAGTGACAAATAGAGGGCCATTCTCTGGAGCTCTGTTCATTTGTCTTCCATTATTCCTTGCTACAGACTTCAAGATGGTACTTGATAGGGACTGTCACTATTTAAGGAGAATCATTCTTTTCATTTCCAGAACTGAGGTAACTAGTCACCTAAAGTAGAAGTTATCTGAACAATCTCTCAAGGAAAGAACAGTTATTTAACCTGCAGTAACTATGTCAGTATGTGTTGCCCACATAAATTTCATGTTTTATCTTCCTTCTACACTAATTCAGAGTCTTCTTCATCTCCAGTTTTTACTGGCGAAGTAATTCAGTGATATTTCAGGATGTGCAACCCTCTATGCTCTTAACTATGGTGGTTATGAGGGCATGCCCATTCAGAAGGATCAGATCTCATGGGTCTTTGCAATATCCATACCTACAGAGGAGTCTGTATGGACATTGCCTCTGAAGGAACCACAGTTGTTGCAGGGCAAGTAAGCAGTCTTTCTGATGGCTCACCCTGTTGGTGGATTTACACATCCCTCCTGATACAGTGGTGAGCTGAAAGGCACAAATGAACTTCAAATGGGGTATGATTACCACAGAGGGGTCTAGGAAAGATGTAGCTAGTGCTGGACACAAAAGTTTCTTTTCTCTGTATACTAGGTATTTTTTTGTTGCATTCTGGTGATTTTTCTTGCAGTCTCCTTTTGACTAGGAGAAGGGGTCTTCTCAGATTTAATTCACTGTCTTTAATCCTAACATCTTCCCACCATCCAGGAGCAAATGTATATGTTGCCCTAGACCAGGGTGGCCAACCAGTGGCACATATGCCATGAGTGGCACAGGCAACTTCTGTCTGTGAGACATGGAAGAATAGGGTGGGGGCAAGCAGCACAGTGGCAGATAGGTCAGAAAGCTGAGCAGCAGATTGAGCAGGGGAAGTGACACAGGGAGAAAATAGGTCTATTTTGTAGCACACCTTGCAAAAAGGTTGGCATCCCCACAGTTCTGGATCATACTTTAACTAGTGGGATATCAAGATAAATTCTAACCTTTTAGCACAGGATTTGCAATTAAACTCCTTGAAATTGAGTTTGTCTATGGCAAGAAGTGCAATGTGCCATTTTTCAAATTAAATTAATGTGTTGCTTTCATTAATTGACCTCCTTTAGATTAATTTTCAAACTTTACATATTTATTTAATCTTAATACCTTCTGATTTATTCATGAAATGTTGCTTGCCTATGCCTTGAAATAGCCTTTGTCTATTCAAGCATTTTCAGTGAGTGATTCTTTATCCCAAGTTTTTAATGAGGTTTCTTTATATATGTTTTTTTTAAATAAAAATCATGTCTTTGGGGTGTTCATTAATTTAGCATTAGAAACCATGACTGTTGAGAGAAAATTTGTCAATTTAAAGTTCCAGTGTAGGTCACCAAATATCATTCCAATAAAAATGAAATTTGCATGCAATGCTTCATTTGTAAGCAATGTTTGTTTGTCTTCACTAGCATTTATTACTGTGATCAAGAAGCTGAAATAATCTGCATATTATGCAAACCATTCCCTTCCATATGAAAGTTTTTGGTACTTTTTATATTAGGAAAGTAAGATGAATGAAAAGGGCTGATGTCAGGCAGAATGAAACAGAACTGAATCTTGTCACAAGAAATTTTTGTTGCTGCCATTACAGGTAACTAACCTATTTCAGGCAATTAGAGGTTCTGGTACATAGGGGTGCATCACTGAAATATGGCTTTATTATCAGTGACTTAAACAGAATGAAGGATCGCTTTATTAGCTTCCTGGTTAATTGAGTTATTGCCCACACTACCAATGTAACCATAAGGTTCTGTAGCTGTACTGGTGCTGAAGCAAGTGCTGGTTTAATAATGAAATGAGCTTTTAGCCAGAGAATTTCAGCTGGGAAAGGTTAGCTCATCTGGGAACAGAATGTTAACAGTACATGTAGCTTCACAGTCACAAGCATGAAACTACTGAAGTGGGAAAAGGTCATGTTATTATTTGCAGCAAATTGTCAAAATCATTGTGTTTCCATGATATCTATGAAGAAAACCTTGTCAGGCTTGTGACCAAGACTTCTTTGAGGAAAGATAAGCGGATGATAATTTTACCTAGTAAAAATACTTTAATTTGTCATGAACTATTGCCAAACATATAAAGTATTTCTAAAAATTACATCTTCTATCACAGCCGACTATCAAATGCTTTTGTCAGGTCAATTAACGTCATGTAGAAGTTGGAGTTCTGCTCCTGGCATTTCTCTTGAAGTTAACAAGCTTCAAACACCATGTTTGTGGTCCCTTGTCCTTTCCTGAAGACACACTGATTCTCAGGCAGGAGCCCTTGCTCCGTGTGTGGCACAAGGTCATTCAGCAGAATTCTGGTGAGCAATTGACAGCAAGGAGATGTCCTGGTGTTTGTCTTAGATTTGTCTTTTGCCTTTCCATTTGCACAAGTGGGTAATGGATGCATCCTTGTAGTCCTGGGTTATAGTTCCTTGAGTCCACACTGACTGGAAGAATTCAGTCAGTTTCAGAGCCGTGTGTGAGCCTCTGGCCTTGTAGACCTCTGCTGGTATAACATCTGCTTCAGGTGGTTTACCATTTGACAGCAGGTTAATTGCTTTAACCCCTGGTTAAATATGTGGCTTCAAGTTAAATAAGCTATTCATGGAAGTAAGACCTACTTTTATAAGTAAGGGCTCCCTGGACTGAGCCATTATTTAAAAAAAAACAGGGCTTGGTAGATGGGGAGCAGCAAACAAGATTTTTACAAGCAAGTTTATCCTTTTTACATAACTGTTTATCATTAAAAGGCTTTAATAATTAAAATCACTTCATCATTGTTTAAAATAATAAGTGCTAAACAAGTGCCTGTCTCCTTCCTTAATATACCATCTTCCATTCTCTTAAATTGTTACACGTATTTTTCCTGTTTTGTTCCAAGTTATGATGTAAGGTTTTTGTAAGTCTTATCCTTAATATAAGTTTGTGCTGCTGTTTGGACAGTATAGTACCAAGCTCTGTAAGGACCTCTAAATACTACAAAAAGTGAAGTGGTGAATCCAGTTTATGCACCAATTACAGAAATTTCAAATAAAAAATGCTTGAAAAGAACGTGTGCTATTAAAGGAGGTGGAAAAGAATAGTTTAGACATTTTAAACACCACAGAATAAGCATACCTGGGAGCTTTACGGGCAGGAATTGAAGCTTCTCTTTCCCCAAATATGATTAATTTAAAGCTACTTAATTGCACATTTTGCTCCAATTATTATAGATATTTTTATTTAGGCACGAACTGAAAACATAATTGTTTCATTTAGGCACTTAGGGTAAAAGGTGACTGAAAGTACGTTTGTGGTGGTGAAAAATATTGTGGCCATGGTCTCAAGGGTTTTAGAACTAATGTAGATGTTTCCACTTCATTGCATTCTATAGAACAGAGTCTTATCTGTCTGCATTAATGAATAGATACCCTTCCAGAAGTCATGCTACTGGTTATATCCTAATGATGACACAATTAGAAAGTAGAAATAGCTTTTAGTGAGAGGAAGCGCCTATAGCTGTAACCCACAAGTTCCTCACTTGGACTGCACAAATCCAGAATTACTGAAGCATGAATAGATAAACTGCATCATTATAGAAGATGTCAAGATAATAATAGTGATGGTCTATATTTTTTGGACTATACTCTTTTACTTCAGTTGTTGAATGAATGCAGGTTTTCAGATGCATTGGGTGTAGCCGTGTTGGTCTAAGGACATAGGCAGACAAGGTTCTTTGGGTAAATCTGATATCTTTTACTAGACCAAGTAAAATAGTTGAAGAAATTCTTCTTTGCAAGCTTTCAGGTACAAACACCCTTCTTCAGGCAGAGGAAGCATCTTCAATTGTTTTGTGCTCTTCCTGGATAGGATAGAATAGAAGCCAGAGGCCACTTTGCAAAAATGTCAGTTAGTGAAGATGCAAATTGAGGCAATCAATGGGTGAGAAAGGGACAGGTAGGACAGGTAGGAGGGATGGAGGGACAGGTAGGAGGGATGGAGGAGAGGGAATGTAGAGCTGGTAATAAGTTGTAGCAGGTAAATAGTAGAGAGGTTATCTGGGGTTAGGTTATAATGCACCATAAATCCAATCCATAGTCCATGACTTTTTTGTATCCAGTAGATTGATGAAGTGAAGTTTGTAGGCTTGTCTGCAAAAGGTGTTTTGTAAATTCCCTTTGAGGATTAGAACTGAGAGATTAGAGAGAGAGTAGTTTTCTTGTGAGAAATGTGCCACCACAGGTAATTGGGTATTTTTGTCTTTGATAGATTTTCAGTTTGTGTTCATTCTGGTATGCAGTTATTGTTCAGTTTCTCCTATGTAATCTCCCTCAGGACATGTAGTACACAGGATGAGATGCATTACATTTCTGGAGGTGCAGGTGTAAGATCCAGGAATGTGTATGGTTCTGTTGCAGGGTGTAGTAATTGTGGGGGTGACAGAGATATGTTGGCAGGTCTTACATTTCTGTTCATGGCATGGTCTGGATCCATTTGGTGCGTTTTGGCCCACAGGGAGTTTGCTTCTGGTGATGAGGTTGACAAGGTTCTGTGCTGGTTTAAAGGCTAGGATGGGTGGCTCTAGGAAGATCTCTTTAAGAACTGGGATTTTCTTCTAGTATGGGTTGCAATTGTTTGAGGACTTTCCATATAGGTTCCAGGGAGGGATGATATGTTGTAACTAGTGATATGTGAGTCATGGGGATTTTCTTTTTCTACTGCAGCAGTTCTTTACGTGGTACCCAAGTGGCTCTTTCAAAACTATGATCTATCTCTCAGAGGAATTTCCTTTTGAGATTTGTGAGATGACAATCACAGCTGTTCTCATCACTGCAAATTTGGTGGTATCGAAGGGCTTGGCTGTATATTACATCTTTCTTGGTGTGTTTAAGGTGGTTGCTGGTTCTGTGCACATACGTATATTGGTCTGTGGGTTTCTTGTATATAGTGGTCTGTATTTTGCCATTCTATATAGTGGTCACAGTGTCTAAAAAGGAAATGTTGGAGCTGGAGTATGCAAGAGGGAGTCTGATGGAGGGGTGATGATGAATTTGTTATGGAAATCAATCAGAGATTGCAAGTTTTCAGTCCAAATGATGGTATAATCAATATCTCTTAATCTCTTAGCAAGGGTTTGATGGCTCAGTCCTTGTGGAATTCTTCTTCCAGGTGACTCATAAAAAGGTTGGCATATTGTGGGGCCATATTGGTACCCATTGCTGTGCCCATGGTCCGGAGGAAGTGTTGGTTATTGTAAGTGAAATTGTTGTGTGGGAGGATGAAGTGTATAAGTTCAGTACCATCTTTAGGTCTGTACTCTGAGTTGTAATCCTGATTTTTGTAGATATGTAAGGCAGGCTTAGATGCCATCCTGGTGTGAGACATTGATATATAAGCTGGTAACATCCAAGGAGCCTAGGAAGCTGTTGCTGAGAAGGTGATCTGTTTTTAAGTTTGCATAGAAAGTCTGTTGTGTCTTGGACAAAACTCGATCTTTCTGATGTTTATGATGGTTCCTCAAATGGAGGTTGGAAGATGGTACATACAAAGCTGAAATTGAGTTCTGTAAGTAGCTTTAACCTTATGATTAATGTCTTTAATATGTTTTTAGGAAAAGATATTTGGTTTGGGGAAATAATAGTAATAAAATTCATTCTCAAAGATTGGGAAATAATAAATTGTGTAGAATTATTGTGTTGACCAGAAAGTCTAACATAGATTGAAGAACAAAATTTTAAATAAAATGGCAAGGCCCATAGCAGAAAAAATAGGTAAGGAAAGTTGTAGCTTGAGTGGGGTCCATCAAAGATAGTATGACTGGTATAAAGAGTACAAAACAGATGATGCATGTTCTGTTTTTTAGCAGCAGGACAATACTAAATTATGAACAAATATTTCCCTGGGGAGTGAATTCCAGGTTACATATGAGTATAAAGTAGGAGTCCTTGTGAGAATTGTTCTGATGAGAGTACATAGCAACTCCAGATATTTATACCATATACAAAACTTTAAAGGTGTTTTCACAATAGTGTATACATCAGGTCTGTGCATAAAATCTGAATTATGTTTGGAAGCAGTAAAAACTAGTGGAATATTTATAGGACTGAAAATGAGGAATCTGAGAACTGTCATTCATTTGCTATGGGAATTCAAATGGGTCATCTTTCTTTTTGTTGTCCTTGTTTTATTTTATGAAAGACTCGCCATATGGAACTTCATAAAAAAGGTTTACCTTTCTGTAGGTTTCTTTTTTTTAAGTTTGTCCAGTTTAATGGAGAATTATATTCCTGTTACAAAATTCTAGATCCTGGCTTAAAATACGTTTTATCATTCTCTGTGAAGTAGTTTTCAGACTGCATTTTGTAGAGGTCTCTTGATTTAATCCTTTTAAATCAAGCAAGACTGTTTCATGAGGCTCAGACCTCATCAGTAAAATTAGTTATATTTCCTTGCCACATAAGAATAATTAGCTTGGACTTGGTTCTGTCTTTTACAGCCAGAACCTACAGGTTCCCATGAGAATGGAGTGCATAGGTGTTTTTTTCCAGCCATGGTCCCATAACTTCAGAAGAGCAGGGAGAAGCATATTAGAATAACGGTTATGCTAGCCTTTAAATAGGCTGCTCAACACTTAATGTGCTGAGTAGGCTAATGAGTAAGAGCATACTGGACAATGGTGCTGGCCCTATCTTCTGTGGGGGTGTCCTCTAACACCAGTGTAGTACCTTGAACAGGCAGGCAGAACCCATTGCGATCTAGCCTTTCGCAGTGTTGAACTGATGTTATTATTGTGATGGTCCAAGAAATATGCAAGAGGCAAGAATTCATGTGGGTGATAAGTTAAATTGAACTAATTGCATGGTTGGGGTAGCGATGGACAATCAATCTAGCCTTTGATATTCATGGACATCAATGGTGACCTACATCAATCTAGCTCTGGATGTTCCAACAACTTAGCAAAGATGAATAATGCCATGTAAAGCTATTGACACATTACATTTTTAGGACTGTGTATATGTATACCCTTGCAGACATTTAGAAAACTTGTACAAAAATGGTGGATCCACTAAAGAAAGTTCCTTTTTCAATAAAGAACACTGTAGCACCACATGTGATGTGCCCCTACAGGGGGTCTCTTCAACTCCCAGCATCCCAGAGTCTTCCACTCTTCCTTCTTGAACTCTCAAGGAGGAGGGAGAGAAAGTAGCAGGTTCTCAACCAGCTCATCCAGCTGTGTTGAGTTGTCACAAAGCCCTGCTGAGCTTTATGGCCAAAATGGAGAGACTTTGTCACAGAGAAAAGTTTTGTCACAGTTTTTAAAGGTGATCAGATTCTGACTCATGCTTACCTCCTTCTCAGGAAGTTCTGTTAAATCCTTGTGTACCTTGTTGTAACCTTGTGTGCCATGTATAGCTGCAGTCCAAAACTTTAATCTGTTATTAAGAGATTAAAATAAATGATCTAGAATTGCCACAGAAATTCGTGTAATTTTGGTGAAATCTATTTTTAAGCATCTACTCAGAGACTAACAAACACGGGATGCTTAGCAACTTTCTAATAACAATAGAATAAAGTAAAACCCAGGTCAATATTGCAACATTTTCAGAGCTACTTGCAAACAAAATAACCAGCATGGTTTTCTACAAAGTGCCTCTGAATCAGATGGAAGTTTATATATATAATGACTACCAATAGTTCCAAGAAAGTCAATTCAGATCTAGTGAAGATATAGAAGATACAGGAAGATATTGAATGTGTGGATTCCAGTGATCTGTGCTAATATATAACATAACTGGATGTGGCAAATTACTTGCAGCAGATGATGGGATTTTTTTTTTTTTCGGACAAATGATATACATGAACTGCTAAGGATTGTTCCTGAACTGTTTGCTGTACCTGTGTGAATTTGCTGTTCAGTATTCACAAATAAGAGAGGTTACTAGACACAGTAGGTGCCTACAGCTACTTGTTGTACAAGTGGCTTAAAGTAAGCTGTTCATGCAGTTTACTTTAAGCCACTTGACTGTATATGCCACTCCTGGTCTACAATCATTTGATAGTACCAAGAGTTGCGGGGAACCCAGTGTAAGTAATTTATGCTCAGGAAAAAGGAAGAAAGGATCGGAGGTTGGGGCCTACCAGTTCTGCAAGGGGAATTGGTGAGATTAGGTGCATTGGTGGATCTGTAGTGGGATTGGTTGGTCTGTAATGTGGGGGAGTAGCCTGTCTGGGAGTTGCGGGGTGGGAGGTGATGGGAGCTAAAATAGTTTGATCAGGATTTAGGGGTAGGTATAACACAGCACCAGGACTTAGGCAAGCAGATGGGCTTTCCCAGTTCTGGGCAGCGCTTCAAATGTATATAGGCATTTAATAGTTTGGGTTAACCTGTTCCCAGTCTAAGTTCATCTCCTCAGATGAACTAATATAGTTCAGGTCCATCCTTTTTTTGTCCATTTTGTCTGAACAGCTACACAGATAGACATTTACATTGCTCTAACCCTAGTTAGGGTGATCTAAATGTAATGCCTATACATACGTAGCCTGCCTGTTATGCTCCTGATTATCTGTACTGCATTCAGGCCTCACCCTTTTTTCTAGAGCCAAGTACTTAGTGAAAAATATAACTTGTGGGTCTTTCTTCTTCATCTTGTTTCCTCCTCTTCAGTTCTTCTTCCCCAGTTGTTTAGATTTTAAAATATTTAAGAGGCAAAGTTTGCTGCCTTTATTCATATTACATAGTGTCTTACTTTGTGGTTCCACAGAAATAACAATGATTATGTGTACAGCAAAGTACAAACCAATGTGGCAGAACTGAATATATAGTTCTTGGGAAAAGACAAGCCAGAGAAAGTATGCAATAGCATGTAGTTTTTGTCCTCTCTTATCTCTTGCATTAATAATTATTAAACTACGTAATAGTTATCAAGGGAATTTTCCTTTACATAAGACTTGGCATAATAATCCTGATCAGAAGTTCATCTAATTTAGTATTCCATCTACAACAATGACAGATAGTGGATGCTATAAAAGAATATTAGAAACTAGGAATGTTCAGAGTGGTTCATCACCTTTCATACCTTCCCAGTCACCAGCAATAAGTTATGATAACCTGCTACGTTTAATATCCCCTGATAGACCTGTTCTCTATAAATATGACTAATCTCTTTTTGAATCTAGTCATCTTACTGGCTGCCACAACATCCTGGTGCAATGAGTTCTACCTTTTCATTATATATTATATGAAAAATTACTTCCTTATGTTTGTTTTAAGACTGCTTCCATAGTAATTTAAGTGGACACCCTCTAGTTCTTGCTATTGGCTCTAGATTTAGGACCCAGAGGCCTTGTCAACCATGACCTTTCCATTCAATAATAGGCAAATTTATTGATACACAGTGATGACAGAAAAGAAGCAATACAAACAATCAAGCAATTCTATATATCTGCCAAATCCTAGAGCTATCATCAGAGTCCAAGTACATCTGGTCAGGACGCAGGCTCCACTCTGAGGCTCTCTCTCTTAGGTGTCAGATTCAGCAGTCCAGAGGTGGGATCCAGAGGCCCACAGCCCCCCTCAAGTGAGGTACATGAGACGAGCTGCTAGTATGTCCTCTGTCCATGGGGACCCTTCTTGGGGTATAGGGATGGAGAGAAGGACAGGGAGGGACAAGACAAAGGGAGAGACCAGTAGGGACCCTTTGTTATTCTCAAGTCTCTGCTTTTGTGTTCTCCTTCCCCCTTTGATTCCTGGTGACTCTTGATCCATGACTCTCTCTGGTTGGTTGTCTCTCTGTGGTCAAACATCCATGTAGCCTTCCAGGCCTTTCCCTAATTTGGTCTGTTTCCCCCAAACTGGGACTCAGGCCCCCTTCCTTCTCTGGGGCCTTGTAGTTGGTGCCAGTTATCTCATGTTATGAAACAGTATGGTACATATCTTTCTCTTTCCCAGGCTGTCCATTCAACCATTGGCCTTGTTGTGTTAGACAGCCTGTCTGCTTTCAGGGCCATGGAATACTTTTTGTGCAAGACCCAAGATCTTTAGAAATCAGTTAATTCCTGCTGCCCATCTTGAACCCTTATAATGTATATGTCTATACAAGTTTGCCTTGATTTATGCAGTACATGAATTCCCGGAGAATGGTGCATAAATCAAATTTGCATGCAGTGAACCCACTTTACAATGTAACTAATAGGAATAGGCTCCCATGGGTGAGGGAGAGAGGGAGCGAAGGAAGGAGGCTGAGACTAGGGAAGGGGTGTGGGGAGGGGTGCTGCTCCTGGGGCTGCACAAGGCAGCAGAGCAAAGGGAACAGAGCAACAATCACCCCTGGCCCATCTGCAGCAGCCCCAGGATTGGTCAGTGCCAGCTGCCTGCAGCCACTAGGCTGCACCATGCTCTGCCTGTCCCTCTGTGCCTGGGCTCCACCTGTCCCCACTCACCTCTGCTCCTGGGCTGCTCCATGCTCTAATACAGACAGCTGATGTCAGCTGCTCCTGGGGCTGCTCCAGCATGGGCTGGGGTGAGAACGGGCAAGCGGAGCCCTGGGTGGTGTGGGGCATGGCACTCAGCCCAGTCCCTGCTGCAGCAACTGCAGGAGCAGCTGACACCAGCTACCTGCAGCCACTGGGCTGCACCATGCCCTGAACACCGCAGGGCTTTGTCTGTCCTCACTCACCCTAGCTCCTGCTGCAGCAGCCCTGGGAGTGGCCAATGCCAGCTGCCTGCACCAGGGCACAGTGCAGCCCAGGAGCAGAGGTGAGTGGGGGCAGGCACAGCACAGTGCATTCCAGCAGCTGCAGGTAGCTGGTGCCAGCCACTCCTGGGGCTGCTGCAGCTGGAACTGGGGTGAGGGCCATGCCCCGTGCTGCCCGGGTCTCCACTTATCTGCACTCACCTCATCCCATGCTGGAGCAGCCAACACCAGCTGCCTGTACCAGGGCATGGTATAGCCTAGGAGCAGAGGTGAGTGGGGACAAGTGGAGCCCAGGCACAGGGGGACAGTGTATCCAGTGGCTGCAGGCAGCTAGTGCCAGCAGCTCCCGGAGTTGCTGCAGCTGGGGCTGGGGTGAGTGGGGCCACGGCCCTTTCCCCTCCCCCTGCAGACTTACCTGTTTGGGTAGGTGAGGCATCTATGCTGATTGCATAAGAGCTAATCTACCTTTGCATACAACAAATTATGGGTCTAAATATGCTCATCACATAAGAGCGAATTTGCATATAAAGAACCCGCATAAATCAAGAGAAACCTGTACCTATAAGTCAAGTCCCAAAAAACCAAACCTTTAAATACCATTTCTAAGCCAACACTTGCATTATAAGATATAGCAAGTAGAAATTACTTATTTATCTTTTTCACATTCGTACAGCAAAGTACAAATCACTGTGACAGAACTAAATCCATTGTTCCTGGGAAAGGTAAGCAAATGAAAATGTGGAATTTAGAATCAGAAACAATGGTGTTAGCAGAGTTTGAATTTATAGACCAATAATATCTCCTTTTCCGCTACCCTCCCTCAGCAATAAGCTTGAAGAATCCCAGACTTCTCAATCTCAGCTTGTTTGGAAGCCATGCCCCGATCACTTCCTCTCTTCTCTGTATCTTTTCTGGTTCTGATACCCACTTTTTGATGCAAGGGGGGAAGAGAGGTCTTTAAACAAACAAACAATTTAAAAACAAGTTGTTGTTTGGATAGTTCCAGTATTTTAGATCTTTAAATAACTAAAAATATTTTCTAGCTGCTTTGGAATGACAGCTTAGGACAGATAAAATAACAAAAAAGAAATAGAAAGTACATATGGTGAGGACAGAGCATGTTACATTTTTTGTTTACTGAGAATGCCTTGGTAATTTTTATCGTCAAGCTTAAATAAATGCAAGGTTGGCATAATTTCAAATACAGACGCACAAGCATGGTAGGATTAATAAGTGGACACTTCAGATTTCCTCAGAAATCCGTAATAACTAGAGCCCCGGAGTGTCCACGCATTATTCTGCTCTAAATGTGACTTTGTGTTTATTAATTGTAACAGCATACAGAATAAGCTTCCAGAGAAGATAGAGGCAAGCCTGGAAGTGAAGCTGGTTTAAGAAAGGGAAGGTTTCATAGGTAACAAATGATGAAACATTCATTAAGAAACAAAGCACGTTTGTTCCTGAATCTAAATTGCATATTAATTTGGGGTCTTCTTGCCCCTTTCCTTTTTTTTAAATAATTGAGTAAGTTATATATACAATTAAGAAGAATAATGGAATTGTGCCTTCCATTTGGTGACTGATAATAGAAAACTTGACAAATGGTAACATTTAAAAATACAATTAAAAATGTTATCTGAATGCCCAAAAGTTTCATCTTAAACAACTATCAAAAATGAAATTGTTGTCAGTAACCCACCTAAAATTGTTCTTCACAGAGTTGTAATACAAAATTACATTTAAAAAATAATATTTCAAAATGAAGGTGGGTAAATGACTATGAACCAGGTAATGATTTGAACATTTGCATCAAATGCCACAAATAGTTCTTTTGATTTCAGTGCATCTATTTTGAGGAAAGAAATGGTAGAATGTGGGTAGAACCCTGTTTTGTTTTATTTGTTGTATTTTAACACACTCATTACCTGGATTTTCAGATGGCAAATTGATCAATCTGAAGTGAGCTTCAGCTCATGAATATATAGGGCATAAGCTTTTCCGTCTCCCCCATTAATCCCCATAGCACTCCAGGAGATACTCTACTAAAGGAAGAGCCAAATTCAGCCCCATAGAAAAGCTTCTTCTATTGGCCCTTTGCTGTGATTGCAGGTATCTCTAAATTCAAATTACAAAATGCTTGAAGAGTTGGTCGATTTAATATAACTGTGTTTTAAAAATTGACTTTTGGCCTTTATAGCTGCCACTTGTTTTGTTTCTAATTATTTGTGTAGTTATTTTGTAACTATTTGGGATATTTGACAATTTTTGACTGTGGTCAAATAATAGGCAGTCAGTTGCATTATCTGACCAAAGGCGGGGTAGAGTTGCATCTTACAAATAAATTATATATAAATATATATAAAATTTAAATATATAGTTGCTGCTTTTGCTTGCCGCTTGCTGACAGCTATGTCCTTCAGGCCCAGGGACTCCAAACTGTGTGACAGGCAATGACTCACTGGCTCTTCCAGTGGTCTGCCAGACTACTGGTGAGCCAGATGGAACAGTATCTGGCCCATGGGCAGTATGTTCCATACCTTTGTTTTATGCAATATACTTTGAAATATATGGCCATGTCCAAATGAGTGCAGCCCTATGGTATGTGGTATCTGGTACCACACATTTAG
>NW_017728886.1:223057683-223153383 GCF_001723895.1 Crocodylus porosus
GGGGAAGAGAGGTCTTTAAACAAACAAACAATTTAAAAACAAGTTGTTGTTTGGATAGTTCCAGTATTTTAGATCTTTAAATAACTAAAAATATTTTCTAGCTGCTTTGGAATGACAGCTTAGGACAGATAAAATAACAAAAAAGAAATAGAAAGTACATATGGTGAGGACAGAGCATGTTACATTTTTTGTTTACTGAGAATGCCTTGGTAATTTTTATCGTCAAGCTTAAATAAATGCAAGGTTGGCATAATTTCAAATACAGACGCACAAGCATGGTAGGATTAATAAGTGGACACTTCAGATTTCCTCAGAAATCCGTAATAACTAGAGCCCCGGAGTGTCCACGCATTATTCTGCTCTAAATGTGACTTTGTGTTTATTAATTGTAACAGCATACAGAATAAGCTTCCAGAGAAGATAGAGGCAAGCCTGGAAGTGAAGCTGGTTTAAGAAAGGGAAGGTTTCATAGGTAACAAATGATGAAACATTCATTAAGAAACAAAGCACGTTTGTTCCTGAATCTAAATTGCATATTAATTTGGGGTCTTCTTGCCCCTTTCCTTTTTTTTAAATAATTGAGTAAGTTATATATACAATTAAGAAGAATAATGGAATTGTGCCTTCCATTTGGTGACTGATAATAGAAAACTTGACAAATGGTAACATTTAAAAATACAATTAAAAATGTTATCTGAATGCCCAAAAGTTTCATCTTAAACAACTATCAAAAATGAAATTGTTGTCAGTAACCCACCTAAAATTGTTCTTCACAGAGTTGTAATACAAAATTACATTTAAAAAATAATATTTCAAAATGAAGGTGGGTAAATGACTATGAACCAGGTAATGATTTGAACATTTGCATCAAATGCCACAAATAGTTCTTTTGATTTCAGTGCATCTATTTTGAGGAAAGAAATGGTAGAATGTGGGTAGAACCCTGTTTTGTTTTATTTGTTGTATTTTAACACACTCATTACCTGGATTTTCAGATGGCAAATTGATCAATCTGAAGTGAGCTTCAGCTCATGAATATATAGGGCATAAGCTTTTCCGTCTCCCCCATTAATCCCCATAGCACTCCAGGAGATACTCTACTAAAGGAAGAGCCAAATTCAGCCCCATAGAAAAGCTTCTTCTATTGGCCCTTTGCTGTGATTGCAGGTATCTCTAAATTCAAATTACAAAATGCTTGAAGAGTTGGTCGATTTAATATAACTGTGTTTTAAAAATTGACTTTTGGCCTTTATAGCTGCCACTTGTTTTGTTTCTAATTATTTGTGTAGTTATTTTGTAACTATTTGGGATATTTGACAATTTTTGACTGTGGTCAAATAATAGGCAGTCAGTTGCATTATCTGACCAAAGGCGGGGTAGAGTTGCATCTTACAAATAAATTATATATAAATATATATAAAATTTAAATATATAGTTGCTGCTTTTGCTTGCCGCTTGCTGACAGCTATGTCCTTCAGGCCCAGGGACTCCAAACTGTGTGACAGGCAATGACTCACTGGCTCTTCCAGTGGTCTGCCAGACTACTGGTGAGCCAGATGGAACAGTATCTGGCCCATGGGCAGTATGTTCCATACCTTTGTTTTATGCAATATACTTTGAAATATATGGCCATGTCCAAATGAGTGCAGCCCTATGGTATGTGGTATCTGGTACCACACATTTAGACTTTTTCCACACTGCAAGGAGCCATGTGGGGTTTGGGTTTTTGTTTTGTTTTGTTTTTTGACCCCTGTATATCCAGGGGTAAAGACAAACAGTGCAAAGAAAAGTGGAGTGGCCCATGTGGGGACAGTATGTGGAGCCTCAAAACTGGAGTCTGGCCAGCCAGAGTCACACTGGCTCCAAGGCTCCAAGTGGCAGGATGGCAGGTGCTGCACCCCCCAAAACCCCAGGTAAGGTTGTCCCTAGCCTCCCCTACCCCACCCCACCCAGGGTAATCTGCTGCAGGTGTTCCCTGGGGACATCTAGTAGTGGCACAAAGTGTCCCACTGCTAATCGTTCCCAGGAAACCAAACATCGACGCTTATGTGGGTGCAGCCTATGGGTAAGACTTTACACTGATGTGAATTTGGAAGAACTTGGTATATCCAAATGGCATTAGTTTAGAAGTGGTGGCATTTTGAGCACTTGGTATGTCACTGTTGTGATGACATTTTTCAAGGCTTAAACTATTCAAATTGAAAAGAAAAAAGATTTGAGTTCAATAAGAATGACGGTTAAACCAAATAGTACAAAAACTGATCTGCCAAGTCCTGAAGTTGACTGCAGATCAGCTTATCTGCACTTCTGTAAAAAGTAATATAAATGACATTTGTGCATAATTCTTCTAAAGCACTTTAAAAGGAAATTTAGAATGCATAAAAGATGCTTAATTGACTATCTTAGAAAATAAATACCAAAGAAAAACATGGATCTTAGAGTGCCACTTCTTCACTGTCCTGTCATAAACTTAATCTAGAAGCTTTGCTCTGAACGGATCTTTCAAAACTTCAGCGTCCCAACATTTGATGCGTTCTTTGTTTTCAAGCCCCAGCTTCTAGGTGTTATGCAGTAATTATGGCTTTTTTTTTTTTTTTTTTTTTTTAAATCTAGGCATATGGCATCCTTTCTGCACTATGGAGAAAAGTTTTCAAAAATAAACCCTAAAGTTGCAAACCTAGAAGGTGAATGCGAAGAATGCTTTTTAGATGCAACTTTTAAACGTTTTTGGATTCCTGGAGTTGGCTATACTGTTCTTTTGCCTGGGAATTAACTAGGCAAAACTCATTTACACTAGACAGGTGTAAATATGTTTCTTGCTAACGTGCTAATGCCAAAGGATATTAGTCAGGTTCTCCCCAAGTAATACTATAGAATTTTAGTCTGTAGGCTCCTTGGAATTGCAGTTATTATGCACGCCTTCCTGGGACTCCTTCATCCTATGCAGCATCTGCCTAAGAGGCAGTTGAACATTCAGGCTCACTTCTTCAGTTATTTCATAAAATCTAATGTTTTGGCACACATGCACACGTGCACACAACTTTAAAAGAATATTAATAAGATAGCAACCTTTAGGAAGTGCTGTAGTTTTTGTTGCTTATGTACCCTTAATTTACTGCTACGTTCCTCCTTCTTTGTCTCTTATGTATGCTTTATGATGCAGTTTAGAATCATAAAGCAAATTTATTTCATGAGCACACATTCATTTCCACAGGACCCATGCCTCATTCAATGCACAGAATCGATAGTGAAAATTTAATAGCAGCTATTCTTCAGCATTCTGTTTCTCTTTGTTCATTCAATGAAGTCCCCATGCAATTATTTAGACCATGAACTGAATATAAAAGTATTTCCTCATGGCTTTTCTAAAGTGCTCCCCACTCCTTCACAAATATTGATTTAGTTTGTTTCCATAGTAACTTGTTATGGAGAGAGGTATTGTCCCCTTATACAAAGGGGGGGTGGGAAATGAGGTACAGAAAATATACTGTCAAAGGGGTTCACTAATTATGGGTTTCTAATCTGAGATCATGAGTTGATTTTTTCAGACTAGTTAGCATTATTCATAAATGTACATGTTCATAACATAGTCCCTATTGATTGACTTCAGTAGTAGTTGCAAGTACTGAGCCCTTCAGCAAATCTGATTCCTGGGTCTCAAGCTGGGCACTAAATTCCAGTCATCAGTGTAACATTCAATTGTCTTGACCAGCAGACCCTCATTCACTCAGTTTAATTCACTACAGACCTTCCACCTTCTGCAACAAATGAAACAGGGTCCTGAAGGCAACAGCCTTGTTCACTACACAACTCTGATTCTCCCCAACTTCTAGAGAAGAAGTTCATACTTTTCACTATCTGAGCAAAAATGTGATCATATAATACAGATGAGACTTCCATTAAAATTGCACAGGCAACCGTTCTGGCATTTAGTATCTCTTTTATGTTCTACGTTGCACCCTGAATGTTTTATTATAGTTCGTGTTTTTAAATGCATGCATTTAAACTCTTAGGATTTCCTATTATAAACTAAAAATAAGACGAGATTTTAACATTTGGGAACAAGTGTCAGATTTCAAATGTTAAATTAAATTCCAAACGTTGAATTTCATATTCTGCTTTCTTACCCACAAGAAGAAAATTTCTGTCCTCTTATTTCCTATATTCTACTTACTTTTCTACTCAGCTTTAAAGTTCTAATAAAATATTCTGTTTTACAACCATTGATGCCTTATGCATTTTTTCCTTTCATAATTAGAGTCCTAGGTCTAGATTCTGTTTCACCTATTGGGTATTTAAGAGCACATATGCACCTAAGTCCAATTCTAGTACAATGTGTGAAAGCAGTGGTACACCGCATGTTAGAACAGTTATCTCAGACTGTCTTACAACTCTAAAACTGTACCAATGTGGTTACCATGCAGTTGGTTTTCTTTCTCATTCCTCCATAAGATCCATCACATTGGAAGTTCTTATCCCCGTCACTCATGTGCCCATGTAGCTACCACATCAGGGTCCTAGAGTTGGAAGACAACTACCTAGTTGTCTAGGTACTACCTAGTTGTCTTCCAACTCTACAAAGCCATGTAAAAGAACCATAATGGTAATATTTTCTCTATGGTCTACTTGTGTGGAAGAGCTATTGCTAGTGACATTCATAACATGTCAACTAGTAAAGTTAGTGATAGACTTACTGAATCTTGCATAGCTTTTGTAATTTAATACCAAACTTACAAGTTCTTTTCTTTACTTTATTGAGATCTGTCACTGGCCTATAGCAAATTTCTGTGGATGCTTCTGTTTTTCTGCTAGCTGTATTATTTTATTAACAGCTAGAATGATGGTAACCTGAGGGGTTAAATGTCCTTAGTTATGGTGGTGCTGGTAATTTCTAGTAAGGGGGAGTACTAATCATGCAGCAAGACTAGATGCTATATATTGAACATAAATTCTGTTTCAAGTCAGTCAGTCAATCTCACCAAAAAAAAAATGTTCTCAGACCTCAGTTCTAAGCCCTATGAAAGCAGGTAGCTATAATGTGATTTCTGTACACCCATTTTTGCTCTTTTACATTCTTTGGGCAGTGGGCTCAATTCTTTCCGAACTCCCTTTTCCCATAGAAATCAATAGGAGTTTTGGATGTGCAAAGAATGCAAAATCAAAAAGCTGACTTTTCTGGCGCTCCTAGCAATCTTTTATATTTTCCTCTCTCAGAAATGCAGAGGTTTCCCACTAACAGAAATGGGAGGGCCGTGGCAGAAAAGGGAGTGAGAAAGATGTCCTTGAGAGAATTTGGTGCAGATTCCATCTAAATTATTTTTTAGGCATATTCCCCAATATTGACTCGGTTTTGCCTTTCCTGTCACTTTCCTTATCTTGATAAATGGTATAAAGTTCCTTGTATCAATCAATTACTACTGTATATTACAAATAAATATTCTTTGTAAGCACTAGCAAAGGTATTGACATGAACATAATTAGGCATAACAGTCAGTAGAAGTTTTATCAAATAGAAATAAAATATATGTATATTTTCTTCCCTCTCTTAATTTTATGTTTTTTTTTCCCCTCTGTGGTCCATCTTGCAGTTGTTGAATTATCTGCTGTACTGAATACTGTCAAAAGAAAAAATCATAAATAAGATTTTTTTTTCTCAAAATGAAATAAGAAGCTGTAGGTAGAATTCATTTCACTATTTCAGTATGAAACTGCTGTCACATGTACTCACTTTCTAATGTGTTTTCTCAGTCAGCCATCTGTAAGCTTCCACTTGGTATGAACACTGCGGCATAGCAGTTTATTGTGAAATACTATATAATGTCATCATGTCTTAAAATATCCACAGTACATATTGTGCAACTACAAACTATATAAATAGTAGGGAGGATGGAACTGACGCTTCTATAAAACAGTCTTTGTTGAACCATGCATAATAGGCAACAGTGAGATGGAACAAGTTTGATCAAGTGTAGGTTTCATTGTGTGCAGCTTTTAAAGTAATACTGTAAACACATCCAGACTTTTAAAAAATATAATAATAAGAAAATCTTACAGAGGTTTAGCTGAGGATGTGTTAAAGTGAGATGAAAAGTGGAATGAACAAGAAGTGTTTTGTATTGTTAATCTAAAAGTGGAATAAAAAAAATACAAGAAAAGCTTTGCAATAGGAAAAGGTAATGGAACAATGGTATTAACTCCATAGTTAGAGAACCTACTGTTTTTGACCGTAGGTCTTATTTTTATCCACCCTGTGGCTCTATTGCTGCTCAGACTGTCTGGCTAAAAATAGCTAGGCTTACCTCTGGGAAAAACAAGGTTGGTTGGTTGTTTTTTGCCCTGCATTGTTTGAGGGAAAATTGGTTGAAATATTATTTAAGTTACTCCTGTGACACTAGATTTGGGTCAGGAAATCTGAGCTCTGTGCCTGGCTGTGCAACAGACTTAAAGTGTGATCTCAAGTCAGTCACTAAATCTCAGAGCTTCATTTCTCCATGGTTAACTTTAGATAAATGTTGGGATGTTGGGAAGGTAACTCCAGTTATTTTGCTGCATAGCACTCATCTGTTATGTGGCCTTAATAGTGAAGCAATACACAATATCTTCAGGTGAAGCTCTTTTACCTACCAATTCATATTTGCATTGAACCAATACTGGAAAAAGTAAACACATCTAATTTCCCTTAATGAAGCAGTTTGATTTTTTTTTCCCATTAGAATCTGATGATTGATGGGTAAGTCCAGGATTTTATAAAGGGGGATGTGGGAGCAGCGACTGGCACTGAAGAGGTGGCAGTACACCTGCTCCCAGCCTTCTTCCTTCCTCCACCACCAGGGCAGGCAGACCGTGTCACAGTCCCTCAGTCAAGTAAAAATCTTCCCTTCCTTCCCCTCTCCCTTTCTCTTCACACTCAACAATACATCACATTCCCTCCTCTGTTTGCGGCTGCTGCTGCCCCACTCATTGGAGTGGGGCAGCTCCAGAGACACTTCTGCCCCTTTTCAGCTTGGCCAGAGACCAGAGTGGAAGCAGTGGCAGTGGGTGGGTTCCCTTCTGCTGTGCCTGCTTATGGGCAGGCAGGGATCATCCAGGGGGAACCAGACCAGGATGAAGAACCTGACTGCCACTGCTTGTATCCCCAAGTAAGCCCAGCTCCCTGCAGTGCCCAGCAGGAGTAGTTCTGGAAACCTGCCTCACCCCTGCCCTCGAGGGGCAGCCAGAAGTAGTGGTGGTGTCGGAGGGGATGTGCCATTGAACATGGAAAGGAAGGGACGGGGTGAATTCTTATCCAGTTTGGGGACTTCAAATATGTCCTCAGCTGCGGTTCCTGCAGCACTATCCACTGAAAGGGGGATGTGTCCACTCTGCTGCACCCTCACCAGGTCCATCCTGTGATGATTCATTTCCAAACTAAGATTATTTTTTACATGGGTGTGAAGAGATTAAACTAAGCACTAAACCGTGTTCTTTTATTTTGTTCCTACACTGTTAAACCAATTATTCCCATCCTTATACATGGGAGCATATAAGGCCTCAGTTGTGGGTATTCAACAGCACTACTCAAAATCATTTCCTATAGGACTTGCATACATTTCAAATCGAGGTAAATTTTTAATAGTGTCTAATGTCTTTTAGGGTCTCAGTGGTTGAACATTATTGTTGCCTCTATAAAATGTTGTTATAGTTGCATATCTCTCAAACTATGTGCAGCCTGTATTTGAATAAATTATATAATAAGAACTCTTTAGAGCCTGCAATGTTGCCTTGTGTATGCAAGCTTAGAACTCTCCTGCTGATTCAACCTAGTAGCGAAAATTAGTGTATTTATCTCATTAAGGGAAATAAGATAAAGAAAACTTTGATTACCCCTCTGAGGAGACAACTACTAGAAAAGAGACACTCAGGGGAAAGAGTCACCCAAAGAGACACCCAAGGGAAAATCATCTTTGACTTTGGTTATTAGAAGCTTGGATGTGAGAACAAAGAGAAATATTCAAGAGCATAGTCTTCCTTCAGATTTCTGATGCCTCTTTAAATTGTAGATTTAGGAGAAACCTTAGGAAAGAAGGTTTATAGTAGGAGGTTTATATCCATGAGCAGTATATGGTAGTTTCTTAGAACTAAGTTCATATTTAAAATGTTAATGATGGACCTTATGGGCTGAAGTCTGAAGCTAAACAGGGCAGTTTTACAGTTATTCTTGTAATCTATATTACCCATGCATAACTTTTTTAAAGTGTGTAGGAAGCATGAGGTTCTTTAAATATTCATTCATCATGACTTAGTGATTTATTTCTCAGCTTATATGTAAAGAAATATATAAATCAAGGAATATTGTCATTAAAATATCTCTCATCTTCAGTGATAACTAACACATGATATCTTAAGAATTTTATTTTTGTGTATCAAGATTGAGACTATGATAACCAATCTTTCATGCCAATCATGAATTCATCATTGGGAGACTTCAAATAAAAGATCTATATTCTACTATCTATAGACTTGTTTTTAATTAATACATAATTCTGAAGAACTACATTGTGTTTCTTACTTGTACAAGGGTACTCAAGGGTAAACATAAGAGCAAAATCTAATCACTTTACTGACTGTAATAAAAATATATTTTAAACAGACTCCTTTTGAATTCTATAAAATGTTTCATAAACTTTGGTTAAATGGAGCCTGAATTCTTCAACATAACTTTAATCTTGCATTACTTACATTGCTATATGCATCAGCCTGATTTCTGTCAGGACAGTTGAGCAAGGCTTTTTAGTTAGTCTGAGGAAAATACTCAACAAACACCTATGCAAATACATGCCTACAGTTTTCTTCTACCACTCCAGTAAGTTCAAATATTATGCCAGATCCAGTTAGCTCCCTAAACCAACCCAATAATAAAATTTAATTTGTTTTAATGTGACTTCTTTTTTAGTCTTTCTGGAATTGTAATAACCAAGGATTAGTAGTGCCTTTCTTTGGTGTGTGTGTGCATGTGCTTATCTCTGCATAGATCAGCTTTAATTTTGAACCCGACATGTATATAGAAACCAAAATCTTGAGTTTTATTTTCTTTTGGACATTGTCTCCAGCTTGTTCCTATAGAGAATATACAATGAGAAACTATAGCCCCCTCTAAAATCAAGGGCATTGCTTTCCTTTTTATTTTATTTAGGAAAAAAGTGGGTGGTTCTACTTCTTACTGAAAGTTGTAATGTTGTAAATTTTATTCTGAATATTTTTTCAGTAATAATTGGTCGAATTAATTTGTAACCATGTCTGTCTATTATGAATAGTATGATGAATCTTGGGAATCTAGGGCTGCATATACACCTTCAAATAATGTAGAAGAATTCTCCCAGGTTTGTTCTCCTGAGAGAAAAACGTATCCAGAGCCACATGTACAGACATTCAAATACTGAGATTGGAAAGCTTGTGGTACTGACACTGTGAAACCAGGAGAGAGTGGAGAGAGGGGGAGGAGCTGTGCACACATCTCAGCATTCTCTGCAGACTCACTTAGTCTGCCTGGTGACAAATGACAATACTGTATAGGACAGTCCTGATTAACTGATCCAGACTCTCCATGGTCAGCCTGTGTTCCTCTGCAGCACAATGTAGGGATAGAGAATGGGGAGTCTTCTGTTCACTGCTCGAGAGCGAAGTCTAGTGACTGACACAGTCTCCCTCAGGTGGGGAGGTTACTGGAGGGTTATGTTCTCTTTGAAGAGAAGCCACAGCATGTACAGACACTTTCTCTCCCAGGATAAATTCTTCTAGGAATGATTTAACCCTGATTGTCCCCAGGTTGTTTTTTTCCTGGAGTGGGCATTTGTATTCTGAGTGAAAATGCTCATGATGGTTTCTCCTATGAGAGAAGCAACTCTCCCAGGACAAATTGAATGTTTGTACAAAGCCTAGGTGTCTTGGCAGCTCACCTGTCCTCTTCCCAGTAAATTATTCCATATATTTATTAAACTTTGCATAAAACAATTCTTCCTGAATTCCTTACTTCCTCATAGTTGCCTAATTTTGAGATTGCCCCTTAGTTTTTTTGCTGGATGTAACATAAGATCTATGTGACTTCAAAAATATTTATCAAGTGAAAATAAACCCAATTCCTCTAACTGTACTTGCTGAAACCTCATCGTGCCTCTTTGAGGTAATGGCATCCTCCTTATGCTACAGTGATTGGCACTGCAGATCATGCATTAGGTACATTAGAAAGAAAAGTTTTAAATAATTATCCTATAACCTATTGGTTTTGGCCTGTTTCTGTTCATTCCCTTTATTGACATTTGAGATGTCAACTAACTTTCGAAAAAATTTTTTTTGAGAAATTGTACCTGTCCTATGTGCAAAATGGGCTTAATTGAAAACGCTCAAAAATACAAATTTAACCACTGGCACTGTTATATGCCCCCATAAAATAGTTTATGCAAAATTTCCCGTCTTCCAGCTAATGTATTTTGTATTAACTAATACAATACTTTTCCTGAGACCAACACTTTTTTATAGAGCTCCTCAAAGATGACAGCCCTGTTTCAACTTTTGAAGTTAGGAAATTTGATCTTGTATATGTTAGAGTTAAAAGAAAATGTAGTGTCACAAAAAAAAGGAGATTATGGATTCAGGGAAAGCAGATACTTAAACCAGAAGGTTTTTTTCCCCAGCCTAAGCTAATGTCTTAATGACTTAAGCAGAGCAGTTTTATTTTTCCTCTCTCTTCTCTCATTATCTACCTCCAAAATAAAATCTTCCAGAAATGTTTTATCATGAAGTTGATTTGTCTCTACAAATGATTTAGGCTTTAAAACAGCACATTTTTGCCCAAATTGCATTGTGGCAAAAATGTTTTGACCAGCCCAACCTTCTATTTTGTTCCATGGTACTTTCGTATTTTAGTAATTTCAAGTAAAAACAGGAACAGAAGAGCAGCCATTGAGTCTGCCACCCTATCTCTTATTCAGGCAAAGGAACCTTTGTTAAGAATTTCCTAGCACACAGTAGCCAGCTGTGACTGATTATATTCTACTGTAGCTTTTGGTCCTTTCTGGTTTACCAAAGGAGGTTAGCAGGGAGAGAAAGAAGTGAGAGCTAAAAATAGCATCTGTCATGCATGTTCAGTAAGTACAGGTTTCCCTCGCTTTATGCTGTACATGCATTCCTGGAAAATAGTGCATAACTCGAATTTGTATAAAGGGAACCCACTGTACAATGTAACAAATAGGGATACATTCCAAGACCTCAACTGTACTGATCCCCAGACACCATTTCCATCACTTTTACAAGGCAATTTTGGTACTCACCAACACAGTACACACAAGCACAGGGTGGTGGTGAATGTTACCATAATGGGGATGGCAACTACAGAAACATGTGTCACAGATAATGAGTGAGGAGCACAGAACTACATGGGAGACTATATTTTGGCGCATGTCACTCCCACAATGCACCACACAAAGCAGCTGACTGTGGGCTTCCACCACACTGATTGCACAAGAGTGAATTATTTTTTGGTATTAAAATGGCTTTGCATAAGAATCCATTTGGACATACAGAACCCGCATAAAGCAAGGGAAACTTGTATGGCATAAAGATTTTGATGAACCACAGCCTTTTCTCTAACTTCCTTTTGCATCATACCAAAATTAAATTTGGTGTGATTTTGGAATAATTTTAGCAGACTCTTATTATAGAAGGTAAGAAGATGATAATCCATCCATGCTCTGCTATCATATGTCTCCTGTAAAAATAAAATTAAACTTGTTTGGTTTGTGTGTGTTCCCAACACACAGTTTTAGTGAGAGGCAATTCTGAAATTTCAGGGATTATTAATAGTGATACATTAGATATTTATTAGCCATTTGCTTGTTAAAGAATTTCATTTCTTAGAATGACAGTTTGAGATTGAACTTTTCAGGACAACTACTAAATGTTCATGCTTTGGAAAGTGATTGTTCATTTGGACAAGGTTATTTCAAATCCTTGTTTTAGCTATTGTAACTAGACTGCCTGTATTTCTCACAGCTCCATGCAGATTAATTGTATCCTTTTACACTCATCTCCACCAGCCCAAATGTTTATATTAACACCTGAGGATTTATAGGTCAAATGATAACAACCAAAAAAAGAACAAGATTTTTGGTACTCTCAGACATCTTAATTCTGCTCAGATTCCAATCAGCATTCCACCCTCAATAAATATACATCACAGCATTGCACAGCTTTGTGTCAGATATAATGGGGCAAAATGGCAGAAAGAAGCAAAGAAAACATGAACTAGTGCAAATCTATGTAGTCCCTTACTGGGCCAGAGACCACATGTAGAAAGATTCTGCTTCTTGCCACAGAACTTCTCTTTCCTGAAGGAGATAGTTCTGCAAGAGGATATTCCAGTGAAAGCCTTCACTTCATGCTATGTATTTTGCCTAAAATATTTTCCAAAACCCCCAACATAAGGAAAATGCATCCAATAACTCTACTGAAATTCTACCAGTGTTATCCACATGAGAGTGCTAAAGGAGGTAGCATTTCAATCCCCATGTCATCTAGATCTGCACCAGGCAAGGTTTTGTAGAAGCTTAAAATATGTCAGACGTCAGTACTTCAGTCAGTCTGCTCATCTCTCAGACCCTATATAACGTGCTGCTTACTTTTTTCACATTTTATTCTTCCTACCTCAGCAGAGTTGGCATACCAGGAAAGGGACATCCCTTTTATACCTGTCCTCAGTAACAACATCATGGCTTTGTAGTAGTTTCATAGTTGGTAGAGTTGGAAGGGACCTAAGCAGATCATCAAGTCCAACCCTCTGCCATGGGAAGGAAAGAATACTGGGCTCAAATGACCCCAGCAAGGTGTCTATCTAGCCTCCTTTTGAAGACCCCCAGGGTAGGACTGAGCACAACTTCCCTTGGAAGTTGGTTACAGATCCTACCCGCCCTGACTGTGAAGTAATACTTCCTGATGTCTATCCTGAACCTTCTCTCAGTCAACTTATGGCTGTTATTCCTTGTTACTCCTGGTAGTGCTTGGGGGAACAGGGACTCTCCCATAGCCTGCTGGTGCCCCCTTGGCCAGTTTGTAGATGGCCATCAGATCCTCTCTCAGCCTTCTCTTGTGGACGCTCAACAGTTTCAGGTCCCATAGGCTCCACTCAAAGGGCTTGCCTTGCTGCCCCCTGATCATGCAAGTGGCCCTCCTCTGGGACCCCCTCAATGCTATCCACATCTGTCCTGAAGTGCAGCACCCAGAACTGGACACAGTACTCTGACTGTGGCCTGACCAATGTCACATAGAGGGGGAGGATCACCTCCTTGGACCTGCTCGTGATGCATCTGTGGATGCATGACAAGGTGCAGTTAGCCTTCCTGACTGCATCCCCACATTGGTGGCCCATGTTCATTTTGGAATTAATAATGAGGCCAAGATCCTTTTCTGCCTCTGCACTGACAAGAAGGGAGTTCCCCAGCCTGTAGGTGTGCTGCTGGTTTTTCCTCCCCAGGTGCTGTACCCTGTACTTGTCAGTATTGAAACTGACATTAGGTTTTCTTGATGCTGTGACATACAAGAGCAGTATGGCTATGGCATTTTGAAAATGCAGTTTTATTTTTAAGGGATGCAGGGTGGAGCTATGTTGGTCTACAGGCAAAAAGAATCAGAGGTGATATCTTTTATTAGATCAACTAGATATTTGCAAAAAAAGGTTTTATTTCCAAGATGTGTGCGCCCTTCTTCAGGCATAGATTACAAAGATTGTAAAATTTCTCCTAGGTGGAAATAAAAATGCATATTTCATAGGAGAGCTGAAAGATGTTGTAAGATCTCCTGGTTGGAAAAGTTCATTTTGTGCAAATTAGGCTCAGGTAAAAGTTAGAACAATCTGTTTACCTCAGAACTGTCTGATGGGGAAAGCATGATGTTGAATTATGCTTCCTTCTGGTTATGATGTTTCATATCTCACAGGAGAATGGGTTGATGGAACTTTTGATGGACCTTTTATCTGAGCCTCAAAGGGCTTGCCTTGCTGCCTTTTGCACAAAATGAACTTTCCAAACAGGAGATCTTACAGCACCTTTCAGGTCTCTTGCAAAATATAAACCTTCATTTCCACCTAGGAGAAATTTTACAAAACTCTATTTTTAATACACTCTTGAGCTACTGTGCTTTACACTTCCAGTTAGCCTGGGACTGAAATAAGGCCTGTGTATAGGATATAGGGTGGCCACTGGTCCTGTTCTGCACTTGATTGTCCTGTTTTAAAATCCTTTGTTCCCTGTCCATTTCTAAATAAAGAGCAGACTGCAAAAAATCCTGTTTTTCAACTAATTGGTGGAAATACATGTCAGTGATTTGTCCTTGTGATATTGTTGGCTGTACCTAGAGGGAGGGTGGTTCACAGCCAGGAGGAGCAGCGTTTCGAGCCAGCCAGGATGGGAGGGAGGTGGGTTTTTTGTGGTGGCCTTAGGGGGCAGTGGTTTTCCCTCACCTCCCCACATACCAAGGGGAAGTCCTGTATTCTGAGTATGCATCATTGGCTACCCTAATAAGGCAAAAGGCCTCTGTACCATCTAAGACTCATTTAAGCACTCAAAACAGGAATGGATTTCAATCTTAGTCCCTATTTTATAGTAATAAAGCTAGAAGAAATTACCACTAATATCTCATTTCTTTTGGTATCTTCACTGGGACGCGGCACTTCTTTATACTTTGAAAGTAGCCTGTAAAAATAGAAAGCTAGAGAGTACTAATCATCAAAGTATCTTTTAGTTCTGGATAGGAAGATATTTTGAGAAGGAGCCTTTTACATGAATTGATAGCTTGATAACTTAAAAGACCTAATTTATAAAACTTTTCGAAGTGGCACATTTTACTTTTTCTTAGAGCTATAGCATGTGCATTTGGCTCTACCATTCTGGTTTCTTACTACAAGACATCTGGGAAACTTTTCTGATAATCAAGAGTTGAATAACTTACAAGAACATCTGCAATCAGCATGTAATCATATTCAGTGCAAACATTCAGACATGCTTCCACTGTTGCTCAGGCAAAAACATTGCCGGCACTATTTTAAGTGATGCCACTAAATGGTGGTGATATTAGCATTCTTATGCTACAAACTTACATCTTAGTCAGTCTTAGAGCTCAAAATATTTCAATGATGTTTTCATTAAAATTAATTAAATTAATTATCTTATCTTGCATGTTACTTGCAGAAATCAGACTTGTTGAAGTTAATACTATTACTTACTTAAGTATGGCAACCAGGATTTTGTCTTTCTATTAGTAATAAGGCAAGTATTTAATTTTTAAACCATAAATATTTTTAAATGGAAAGGGAAGTTATCTGTTTTTTTTTAAGGGAATGTTTTACAAGAATAAGTAATGACATTAGAGCAATACATAGCAGTACTAATGGAAATCAAACATTTATGTTGCATGCAGTGTAGTTGGGCAGCTGGGGCCTGCATGTTAAAAGGGCAACATCAGTCCCTACTGAGTAGGTTTAAAGTTTCAAAATAATTAGTTTTGTCAAATAATTATTTTTTGTTGGCAAGGCCAAGTTGAGAGCATACATCACATGCATGTTATAATAGCTTGGGGTGATAAGATGATACACAATGAAACTAATCAATTCAGACTGGCAAAGCTGATCAACCAAACCAAGTGAATAACTCACATTTTAAAATTTACATATAAATGTGCAAAAATAAATAAATAAATAACTAGCTCTGACCTTGTTTGTGACCCTTGTACATAAATAACTCCTGTGAGCTGAACGCTAATTTTAAAATGGTCTGAGCAGACAGCCACAAAAGAGCTTTAAATGACTTGGGCACTCATCAGAGAAAAAAAACTTATGACGTAACACAGCATTTCACTAGATACAACTAAAAACTTTTGAATAATCAGTATTGAAATCAAATGATTGCAGAAGTCATTCATGATTGAGTCGCATATATATTTATGAATGACACATATATAAATCCTCCAATGTATGGCTTTAGATAATGAAGCGTATGGAAATCAATATGCTGCTATGCAAGTTAAAGCAAAAAAGAACAATGAGAAGCTTAAGGTGATATTTTTTTCAGAGGTAATCTTTCTGGCCCACTAAAGGCAATTTGAGTTTTATCATGGACTTTAGTGAGAGCAGGGTTAGGCCAGCAGGGAATCCCTTCAGATATTTTACCTACCAAATCAGAAGCAAGCACTATTAAAAATAAATAGAAATTAATGAGATAAAATATGCATTGCAAACAGTTGGTTGTTAATAGATTTTACTGCACTCTTACCAAAACTTCTTGTCTTCCTTCTTGTACTCCAAATGTGATGCACAAGATTTAACGTAATCAATAAATTGAATGATATAAACATAACATTCATTAGGGTTTTCTTGTAAGATCAATGGTGGATCATGTGAAGTGTCTTCTAAATCCATAAACCTACAGGGACCACAGTACCATTTTTCAGTCTTTAGTACATATTTTTAGCTTCAGAAACCTTTCAGAAGTGCACATAAAATGTACTGGGTTGTAATGCTTTGTTTTCTCTTGCCATTTCAAAAACCTTCCCTGCAGAGCTATATTTTTATCTTCAAAATAAATCAAAATCCTTTTTATATTTAAAAATGCAGTAGAAACCTTTTTTTTTTTTTTTTACAGAGCTATTGGGGATGGTGGACAGCTGTTGTGTGCAACCTTTAAAATCATGGTCAAAATTAAGAAGCCAGTCCTACTCCCACTGAGACAAATGAGGGAGCAGGCAACTCTCCTCTGGTGAAATCCTGACCATGCTGAAGTATAGGATTTCTCTCTCCTATATTAATTAGAGTGGGGCCAAGACTTCATTTCAGTATGACTTCTCTGAAAGCAAGATCAGACTCTAGGATAAGCCAAATCACAACACCAGTTCGAGTAGAACTCCCCATTGACTTCACTGAAAAGTTTTGCTTGCCAATCGATAGCATTTATTATAATTTATTTATGATTAATTATCTATTATCACTGTTATAGTATTGCTGAAGGACAAGGCACAAATGCTCTGGGGAACCAGAATATAAACAGAGTAAGAGACAATCAATACCCCAAGAAGCAGACAATATAATAGACAAGGCAGGCACTGGAGAGCTGATTAAAGTGGTCAAGAGGAAACACTGAGGATGGTACTGACTTCTACTTCTCCTGGTCTTACACAACATACCAAAAGGTAGCAAAGAAGCACTTCCCTGCATTGGAATTTGTAACCCTGAACTCACTCCTGGATAAGGGTAAATATACAATGAGCATACGCATTAAAATGCAAGGAAACCTCATGTTGTTATTGCAACTTTTTAGGTGGGAGTCCTGGGATTTAGGTAGTTAGGAATTAGCTAAACAGAAAAAAAGAAAGAAACAGCAAGACAAAGGGGTCTGGACAGTGGGCAAAAAGGGGGGCTGCTGCCTCCTGCATGGCAGCCGAGATCTTGCGCTCCTGACAGCGCGCTGCCTGCCGGGCATGGGCGATGCCGCGGCTCTTTCTAAAGCCTTCTAAAGACTGCAAGAAAGTTGTGTTGACAGCCAATCAGCACAAAATAATGAATGACCAGTTGGTTACAAATTAATAACAATAGTAGGTGAGCTTCACATGTTCACAAAAGAAAGAGCGTGTTACTGGTTATAGTGCCTCATCCACATCATCCTTTTCACTTTACTAGAACTGTTTCCTGTAAGGTAACTAGAATTGTACTGTCAGAAGACTGTACCTTAGGTGCAACAACTCCAAACATATGTGCCTTATCAATAGGATTACAGGATCAGAGTTTTTTAATTTTTTCACCAAAATGTGTGGTTTTTTCCTTAAGTAGGATGTTATGTTAGATAGTGTATCGCCTCATTTTCACTTGCTCTTATTAGTAGTAACAACAAAGATTATTGAAGTTGAAAGAGTGAAGTGAAAACAGACTCTTTAGTTTGTTTGTTTGTTTGCTTTTTCCATTAGTCATTTTTTCTGATGCATTTTCCCTGTTTTATCTAGACAACATGTTTTTTTATCTCTTGCATGTGGCCATCTTTAAGGCAGCAGGGAAAACAAATTTAAAAAAAACAGGAAAATGTGATTATAAAACATCCTATTTTGAGGGAGCTCAGCTTTACATGGGTCAGCTGAAACAGCTTTTATAACCTTTGTTTATCTTACTGTATCTCAGGTAATTATGTGGGCTTCATTATTGTAATGTCTGACTGACACGCAATCTGAAATGTATGTTTACCGTTGGGTAAGGAAGTGCTCTTCTCCACCTCCTTCCTCTTTATATTTTTCATATGGGGAAACAAGATATTAAGAACTAGATTTCCACAGTTAATTAAGCTGTAAAGATACAGATACATTGTTGTCATAGTCATCATCAGTAATTCCTCAATGACAGTTTCCCAGTAAAAAGGCAAGTCATCGGTGAGTCCATAAATGATTGAGGAGACCATTTTGACATGCATGTGTTTGACTGTAGACATAGCAAATAGTTCCAGGAGGAAGGATTACATGCTAGTGATGTTGGGTCATTGCTCTGTTCCTGTTTCTTCTGTTCACCTCCATAGTGAGCAAGTTTGCTACAGTTAATTATTAAGTAGGACCTTCAGAAGTCCTTAGGTCCAATAGATTTTAATGGTACTTTTGAATATTCCTCTAGAGCAGGGGTCAGTAATGCACAGGCAATGGAAATATTGTATCTTGCTTAGAGCTGAGGGGCTTCAGCAGCATTTAATGGCAGGGACTTTTGCTTATATCACTTCACAAACAGGCAGCAAGGAGCTTGACCCATGCTGTGCAGCAGCCAGGCAGTGGATAGAAGTAAAGGTGGTGGAAGCCAGGTCCTAGTGCTGGTCCATTCTGAACTCAAGCTGGGCCATTCTGGCCCACCCCCAGAAAAATATTGTTGACAGCAGCTCTAGAGGCTGGTCTATGGGTTTGGATCCATGATAAGATTCCATCACTTAGAAACCAATTAAACCTGTTTTTGGTTTCCTGTAAAAAGTGGATGTGTGATGTTAATCCATGCATTAATGTAGCTTACAAAAAAATCTGGTATAGAGTTACTTTTGGGGAGAAAATGCAGTAAATTTATGCCGGTATAGGTGATGTGTGTTGAAAGTTGTCTTGGGGTTGTCATTTTCTCAATGAATAGGCTATAACATGCTCTTATACTGTTGAAGTGTTGTAATAGCACCTGCTGTGACAGCTACCCCAGGATAACTAGTTCTCACTCCATTCCAGATCCTGATGTGATTTTTCCTTGATAAAATTGGTTTACAGTGCAGCAGTGTTAGTTTCATAAATCTAGGTTTTATGTTTTCAAGGGCCTAAATACTCATAAGAATATTCTGTTGTCTTATATTGTTAAGATACTTGGAAGATAGGAAATATGGGTTCAAATCGCTTTGTGCAGAGAAAGAAATTGAAGTAGGTTCTCTACATATCTGGGTAAATCCTGTAATCCCTAAACTTTTGGATAAAAGATGGTGAGACATTACCATTACCACCATCATCACTTCCTTTTAGATAATTTTGGGTGAAGCCTAGTCTATTAAGCATGCTCTGAAAAGACCTACTGGTTTAGGCCCTATATTTGAGATGGAGAGAAGTTTCTGGTTAAGAATCAAAGGCCCCCTTCACATGTTACAGATATTGCACAATGGTTAATTGTGCAATGACCTTGAAACCAGCTACATGTGCAAAGTGCTTATCACACCATAAAAAACTCTAATCAGCGATGAAGTTAAACCTCAAAAATGTGTGCAACAGCTGAGGTGGATTCCAGCTGCAGGAGCTTGCTTCTTGCTGGCCCAACAAAATGTTGAGTGACACACACACACACACCAGCAATAAAGCACAATGGCATCAAATGTACGATTCCAGAATCCCATACCATGCATGTGTGACTTAGAACTGACTAGATCCCATGTGCCTTTATCTGCATGCGTAGAGGGCCACTAACTTGCACTTCAGTTTTGACTATGCTGAGCATCTCATTATGCTTACTAGCACATTTTTAAATACCTCAAGAGTAAATTGGATGCTTATCTTGCTGGGATCCTATGACCCCAGCTTACTTCCTGCCCTTTGGGCAGGGGGCTGCACTCGATGATCTCCTGAGGTCCCTTCCAGCCCTGATGTCTATGAAATCTATGAAAACCTAAGAACTATTAATATCATAAACTGAGGTGCTTACTGATTTTAGGTACCTTCCATGTTAGGTAGCAGCCAAGGTGAAGGTTTGGAGGATCTACAGCTAAGCACCTAAGGCCTGCTTTAAATCCTCTTTTTTTTTCAGCCCAACCTTAAGGATCTCGCCAAGAATGCAGAGTATATATGTAGTGGAACAGGAAACTGAACGTAGGTGTCCTTAAAGCCACCGCTCAAACCACAGTACTATTATTCTTCTCTAATACTAATAAATGCTAACTAAAGTTTAGGTTGAAATCCATTTATCTTTTACAAATGCCTGTCAAATTCATCTTCCAACTTAATTTTCTTACAGTTATCTCTTACCCAAATCCTATACAGACTATTTATGTAAATAATGTGATTTTGTGTCATCAAGAACACGGATTCCTTTGCCACATTATGTAGAGGTAAGGCAGGCCCAACAAAATGTAGAATGACATACACAAAGGTGTGGAAATGGTGTATAAGGCATGTCTGGTGAAGAACACAACCAGGCTTATGTTCTCAGACTTTGAGACTCACAATAATAGAATATAATGAAATACTAACTAGGGCAGAAGTTAAATGTTACAGTTGTGACTCAGTAGTATAAGTGATCTGGAATGGAAGTCTACAACAGGTCTCAAAAGGGTATGCTTTGCTTTATGCCTGTTGTCTGGCTATCCTATTTGAACAGTGAATGTGGAAGAGAAGCAAGGCAATGTCTTTTGTGTCTATTGCAGTCATTTACAAGACAGTTTCATAGTGTGTAGGGTCGGAAGGGACCTGAACAGATCATTGAGTCCGACCCCCTGCCATGGCAGGAAAGAGTACTAGGGTCAAATGACCCCAGCAAGGTGTAAATCTAGCCTCCTCTTAAAGACCCCCCAGGTAGGAGCCAGCACCACTTCTCTTGGAAGTTGGTTCCAGATCCTAGCTGCCCTGGTACAATCTGTGGGTAAGGCAAAAGCCCCCAAGGGGACACTTGCCTGCCTGTACACAAATGCCAGGAGCTTGGGGAATAAGCAGGAGCAGCTCGTCCTCCTGCTTAATGCAAATAATTATGATGTCATAGGGATAATGGAGAGCTGGTGGGCCTCCACCTATGACAGGACTACAGATATAGATGGCTATACCTTGTACAGGAGGGATTGAGTAGATAAAAGGGGTGGGGGTGTAGCTCTCTATGTTAGGGAAAGCTATGCATCCCTGCAAGCTGATGTTGGTGACTGGGTGGATGACTGGAGACCCTCTGGGTTAAAATCCATGGGTAACACAGCACAGGGGACACAACAGTGGGAGTCTACTACAGACCTCCCACTCAAAGTCCTGAGCTTGACCAGGAGTTGCCTGGGAACTGGCGGAGGCCGCACGCTCCAGGACCATGGTTGTCACGGGTGACTTCAGTTACCCAGACATCTCATGGGATAATCACTCAGCACAACCTGAGCAGTTGCAAACCTTCCTATCATGTGTGGATGACCTCTACCTGACTCAAGAAGTCTACGGGCCAATGAGAGATAAAACGCTGCTTGACCTGGTACTGGCTTCTGGTGATGACCTAATCAGCAACCTAGTGATCAATGGGAAGCTGGGTGACAGCAACCATGAGCTGATCACCTTCACCATCCACCATAAAGCTGGCAAGTCAGTCAGCAAAACGGAAGTCCTTGACTTCAGGAAAGCTGACTCTGACAAGCTCAGGAGGCTTGTCAGTGAGGCCCTAAGGGACCACAACCCCAGGGGGAGGGGAGTTCAGGAAGAGTGGTGCTCCTCAAGGGAGCAATGCTCAACGCACAAACTAATTCTATTCCATCTCAGGGGAAAGGCAGCAAGAGGGCACAGCAGCCCCCTGGCTCTCAAGGGACCTAGCAGACCTCCTGAGGCTAAAAAGAAAGGCCTACAAAGGACGGAGGATGGGATTCACTTCCAAGGAGAAATATTCTGCACTGGTCTGGTGCTGCAGGGAGCAAACCAGGAAAGCCAAGGCCACAACTGAAATCCAACTAGCTTCAAGCATCAAGGACAATAAAAAGTCCTTTTTCAGATATGTGGGGAGCCAGAGGAAAAGCAAGGGCAGTGTTGGACCCCTGCTGAACCAGATGGAACAGCTGACAACTGACGCCCAGGAAAAAGCCAACCTATTAAATGGGTACTTTGGGTCGGTTTTTCATCAATCCCATGGGACGCCCGTGCCCACCACAGGACAGGGAGATCCAGCTGAGGGAGATCCCCTGCCCTCCATTAATGCTGACCTCATGAAGGAACATCTTGAGAGGCTGGATACCTTCAAGTCAGCCGGCCCTGACAATCTACACCCCAGGGTACTCAAAGAGCTGGCTAGCATTATAGCCCAGCCTCTGGCATGGATCTTTGAAAACTCCTGGTCCTCTGGTGTAATGCCCAAAGACTGGAAGAAGGCCAATGTGGTGCCTATCTTCAAGAAAGGGAAAGGGAGGAAAGTGGATCTGGCAAACTATAGGTCTTTCAGCCTGACTTCTATCCTGGGAAAGGTCTTAGAAAAGTTTATTTAAGAGGCCATCCTTAATGGACTGGCAGGTGCCAACATTCTGAGGGGTAGCCAGCATGGGTTTATTGTGGGTATGTCTTACTTGACCAATCTCATTACCTTCTACGACCAGGTGACCTATCACCAGGACAAAGGAGAAGAGATTGATGTCTTTACTTCAAAAAAGCATTCGATCTGGTATCCCATGATCACCTATCGGCAAAACTAGCCAACTGTGCCATTGGGTCTAATACAATTGAGTGGCTGGAGAACTGGCTCCGTGGTCGGACCCAGAGGGTGGTAATTGATGGAAGTCAATAGTCATGGTGTCCTGTGACCAGTGGGGTCCCCCAAGGCTATGTCTTTCAACCCATATTGTTCAACATCTTCATTAATGATGTGGACATGGGAGTCAGAAGTGGACTGGCCAAGTTCGCCGATGACACCAAACTTTGGGGCAAAGCATCCACACCTGAGGACAGGGGGGTGATCTAGGCTGACCTGGACAGGCTCAGAAAATGGGCGGATGAGAACCTGATGGTGTTTAACACTGAAAAATGAAAGGTTCTCCACCTTGGGTGGAAAAACCTGCAGCATCCTTATAGGCATGGCAGTGCTACACTGGCTAGCATTAAGGAGGAAAGAAACTTGGGGGTCATCATTGACCACAAGATGAACATGACCCTGCAGTGTGATGCTGTGACCAAAATGCTGGCTTGCATCCGTAGATGCTTCTCAAGCAAATCCCAGGGTGTCATTCTCCCCTTGTATTCAGCCTTGGTGAGGCCGCAGCTGGAGTTCTGCATCCAGTTTTGGGCTCCACAATGCAAAAAGGATGTAGAGAAGCTTGAGAGAGTGCAGAGAAGAGCCATCCACATGATCAGAGGTCTGGGAAAAAAACCTTACGATGACAGGCTGAGAGCCATGGGGCTCTTTAGCCTGGAAAAGCACAGGCTCAGAGTTGATCTGAGGGCCGCCTATAAGTTTATCATGGGTGACCACCTGTCCCTGGGGGAACATTTGTTCACCAGAGTGCCCCATGGGATGATGAGGTTGAACGGTTATAAACCACTGCAAGACTATTTCAGGCTGGACCTAAGGAAGAATTCCTTTACTGTCCGAGTCTCCAAGGTCTGGAACAGCCTGCCATCAGAAGTGGTTCAAGCACCTACATTGAACACCTTCAAGAGCAAATTGGATTCTTATCTTGCTGGGATCCTATGACCCCAGCTGACTTCGTGCCCTCTGGGCTGGGGGCTGGACTCAATGATTTTCTGAGGTCCTTTCCAGCTCTAATATCTATTAAATCTATGAAACTCACAAAAATTCTTGCCTTGAATTTTTCCTGAACCAACATGTATACAGCCTCATCCCAACACTACCAGTTATTTTTTAGTATTAAGGTAGAGGAAGAAATCAAATTATTATAATGTTATTATTATTAGTCCCACTTTAAGGAAATAGATGCTTTTGTGCAGATTTAAATTTAGTAGCTTAAAACAACATGGCAAATCTCTGCAGGATTATAACAACTGGCTTCATTCTTGGTTCTTAAAAGCCTGGTCTATGAAGCGCCTTAAATCTAATTTCAATTCTGAATAGAGCAAATTATCTGGATTAGAATTAGGCCCTTTTAAACCTAATGAAAGCTCTCTTTCATGACTTCATTGGGGTGAAATTGTGTTTTTAGACCATCTATACACAGCTGATTGAAAACAGTTCTTTGAGAAATAAAACCATGGTTCCTAAGAAACAAACTCTATCACACATCTTAATTTAAATGAAGATTTTAATGGAATATCTCAGGAAAATATTACTTGAAAAATAAATCCTAATTGACTTGGATATGAATAGTATTACGTGCGCGGAAAACCAGGTGTAGGACATGCTAAATGATAGCAATGAAGAATGACAATCTATTGAAAGAGAGGTATCTAGAAGGGCACCATGGGGTGGTTTATTGGATCAGATTTTCTTTAATTGTCTAGAAAAGAATTAAAATCACATCAAATAAATTTGCAGATGATACCAAACCCAGGTGTTGTAAACACCTTTGAGTACAGAGAAATTATGTCAAGTGTCTTAGGGCGGTTAAAAATAAAAAAATAACAGAATTATGTTAAGTCTGGATATATTCAAACCAATGTGTATGAGACAATTAATCCTAATTAATGATATTTATTTGGAAGGAATACAGATACACTTGGAAAGCAGCAAAGCCGAAAGAGTAAATGTAAATTTGTAATGTAATATGACAGCAAAAAAACCCAATGTCCTCCTTTATGAAATTTATAGATGCATCAAGTCACCAAAAAGGTAGATTACAATAGTCCCTGAGTACCATTCTGGTGTAACTACACCTACAACTGGGATTTAAATTGGCTGTAGCATTTCAATATATGAAACTAAGGGGACTACAGAAAAATGCAACAAGTGATTAAGTGGTAAGAGGGATTAATTTAAGGAAAGGTTAAATACCCCATATGTGGTAGCTTGCTGAATGTTGACTCAAAGGAGACAAAATAGCTGCATACAAAAGACAGTTTAGGTGTCCAAACCCAACTAGAACTAGCCAGAAAAGGAGAGTGATGAAAAAAATCCAGAGTTCTTGATTGTTGAGATTTTTGTTTTCATTGATTTTTTTTTTAAACTAGTCTTACCTTACCAGCTTGAGTGACAACATACTCCATCAGCTCATCCTAAAACATTTTATCTTTAGAAAACTGAATGCTTAGATTTAAGTAGGGCAGAGAATACTTCCAAGCAAGATGCATCAAACAGACAGAGGTGTTTCTTTTTCTTGGTACCTCCTTCTGAAACCCACTATAATGAGGGAGTTTTCCAAGTGAATTACAGTTTTTTGAAAAATGTTAAACTAGACTGGATGTAGCACTGGCTGACATTTTGTAGCAACCAACTGGCACAGGTTCAAGTGAGGACTGTGTGCTCAAGCTTTCTCATTCAGTTCCTCAACTTCCAGAAAACTCAAATACCCTAGGATAGTGTACAGTGCCTCACAGGCATTTAAACAACTTGATACATTTCTCCAATTTCTCTCAATATTTTGTCAAGGATCCTGAGGTGATGTGATGATAAAAGTACCCTTTGGTTAGTTTTCTTGGCTTTTGAGTGTGTGGTGCATTGTTATTTATATACTTTATTCTGATAATTTCTTCAGGTTTCAGTTGGGATTAAGGTTTCATTGTGTTTAATCTTTATGAACTCGCAGTAAAATCTGTCTTTGAAGAGTCTAAAAACACCAGAAAAAAATGGGTGAGGGAAAGGGGTGCAACATGAAAGGGGAAATTCCAGGACTCTGGCTGGAAGAAGTCAAGTTTTTTTTTTCCATATTGGTTGCATGTCTATGCAGCTTCTTGTATCTTAGGGGCAGGGGTTGCAGGGAAGGGAGAAACTAACAGAGAAATGAAACAAGAGGCAGGAATGGATAGAGAAGCACAGGAAATGAGAAAGGAGGCTGTGAGAGGCAAACATTGGCAAGCCTATAAGAAAAATGTACAGGAAGAGATTAGGTAAACAACCAGTTACCAAAGGTGAAAGGATATTTAAAATCTAAACTGGGTTTGCACATACTTTATGACACTGGTGATGAGGAATAATTTATGGCCTGCCCCAGAAAAGCTCTTCTCTCTCTCTCCCAAGAGACGTTGCAGGAGACAGAGCCTTCTGTGAACTGAGTTTAGGGAATATGTTTGTCCCTGACCCTCTATGCCCTTTCCAGCTCCCTATCCCTGCTTATCCCTGTCTGCCTAAGGGCTGAATCTACCCATGGAATAACTTTTTCTGTGTATTCAGTTTCTTTCAATTTTTTTTAATTGATTTGTAAGACAAGTTAATCACAGAAGCAGTCTAGAATATCAAATAGCAAATGAACATTTCTTACATTAGAACAAGGATTAATTTGACTGTAAGTATTTTCCATTCACCTAATCCAGAGAATGAAAGAGTTTGTCTCCTTTTAAAGAACAGCAGTAGTTGGAAAAAATCCTTTAAGTTATTTAAAATCATGTTTTTTTCTACCAAGCATAGCAAGAGCTAATTTTTCTATTTCTTTGATTCTAGAACTGTCATCTTGAAGGGAGCATTGTCCACATTTTAGACACAATGTGTCAACCACTTCTTAAAATTCATTGAATGGAAAAGTTATAAAGTAAAACTGAGCCAAAAGAAAATAAACAATGTGTGGTCAATGGGAGTATGATACAAGAACCATTGAACTGGGAGGTGTTCCTATGGTTTTAATGAACATTGGAGCAAGTAAAATAAATGTCTATTGATATAACAGGGCCGTCTGATGAATAACTTATTCGTCTTCATTCATCTGGCATAGATACAAAACTTTATTTTATACTAATTATTTGATTAGTTTACCAAATCAAATTGGAAGCATGTTATAAATCCCCCTTTTGTTTTTGTTTGTTTTCATTTTGGTTTGGGGGAGGTTGGTTTATATACATCTAATACTCTTACTTTCAATGGAACTATAACATTTTATTTGGCTTCATCAGGGGCTAAGTTTAACTGAGATGAAACCAGTTTTAATGATTCATTCTTAAATGAATTAACATGAGTATTGAATTCTGCTCATAAAATATTATTACCAATACATGCTAAATCCATGCAATAGGACATTTCATCAAAAGAACATTAAAAGCTTAGATGTCAGCTGCATCACTAAGAAAGGTATTCTGTTAATGTTGTCAGTATTGTTACAGCTCAGATGACATGTGAAAGAGGGTATTTAATCACAGAAAAGAAAATATATAACTGTTACCTAAATAAGCAAAGACAGGTAGTTAGCTGTGTTGATCTGTAGTCAGACAAAAGGCAGGGCAGGGTGGCACCTAATAGATTAATTCAGAGGGATCAACTTTCATAAGCAACAGCATCTGTGTGAGAGAGTGCTTATGCTAAGCAAGGCCTAGCATCAAGAACAATGCACTAAAACTCCCAGAATGCTTCAAGGAGGTTGAGAAGTCAGCAACTGACATTCTGGTGATCGCCATCTGACCCTTGAATAGAAATGCTGACAATGATAAAAATTGCAAGCAAGCAGCTTATATTGTTAAAACAGGAAACCGCATGGCTAAACCGCAGTGACAAAAGATAACTGCATATTATGCAAGCAGAGTCTGGAAATGATATATTTAAGGTCAAGCAGAGTCTGGAAAATGTTATATTTAAGGTCATTAGGAATTAACATAAGAAGCATAAAAATTATAAAAGAGCGTATCACCTGATATTATAATATAGATGAGTTAACTAAGTAACCATTAGAAGTAAAAATTAGAAATACATATGTATAAGTGTTATCGTATATAAGTAATAGTAAAGTTATGTTAGATGCCTCACTCTTAGAGTGTAGACAGTTTTGTATCTTTTGTCTAAAAAAAGATAAGGGACTCCTTTTAAATGAGCTGTTGACCAGTTCTGAGACTACTGAATCGGGCAGCCGCACCTAGCCTTCGGGTTAGAAAGCAAGGGCCTGATTTGGGAACCTCATGAACCAACAGACCTCCTTAGTTTATGACTTTGTGAAACAATAAAAGTTTTAAATCGAACATCCAGGTCTGAGCCTGCGCTTAATTCAGTCCTTATATAATTCGGCATGAACTCACACAATCTGCTTATGAAAGCTGATGCCTCTAAATTCATTTTTAGGTGCTCTATCTTCATTTTGCTGTTTTCTTTTGTTTTCAGCAATGATGCTTATGGGCTCTCAATCCCTGACAGTCTATTCACTCATGAATCTAAAGGTCCCTCAACACATGCAGTTAAGTGGATTTCTAATGCTCAATCCACACAATTAGGCCTCTTGCCATGCCACACATGCATAGCAGGGGGCATGACAGTGGGATCATGAATGATATCCTATTATGCCTTATTGCTGGTGCAGGAGGAGCCTGGGATCATGATCCCAGCCTCCCCCTGCATCTGCTACTGTGTGGCGACGAGCCCTGTCAGCTGGCAGGTCTTACAGCAGGGGGAATGTTGCCACCACTATGAGCACCATAAGGCAGGGGTTTTCAACTTTCTTTGGTCGGGGTACCCCCAGCAGCCAGTCAACGAGTGGGGCTGGGCAGGGGTCATCTGTGAGGTGCATGGCAACAAAACTGGAAGTGGTGCCGGCGAAACCAGAAGTACCCCCAGCTTCTTCATGCCACTGCTGCATACCTGCTGGGGCCTTCCAAAGTACCCCCAGGGGTACATGTATCCCCAGTTGAAAATCTCTGCCATAAGTTATGCAGTTTACAGCAGAGGCAGCAGGGAGAAGGCTGCCAGCACTGCAAGACTCTTGGGGTGCAGGGCTTTCAGCAGGAAGAACTCTGGCAGCTCTGCCTGAGAGCCTTGTGTGGTGTGGGGCTTGCAATGGGGAGAGTGTGCTGTGAGGCCTGCAGTGGGGGGAGAACACTGCTGCCACGGGGCTCACAGTGGCAGCACCATTCTCCCCGTCTCTCCCTCTGCAAGCCCTGCACCTCACAGCTGCAAGCCCCACAGTCGACCATGCTCACCCTGTTGCAATCCCCCCAAGCTGACAAGACTTGCAGGGAACAGGGGGGAGGTGACATCCTCCTTGCTGTAAACCCCGCAGCTGAGGAGGCTCACAGTGGGGGGCAGAGCCAAGAGCATTGCCACCATTGCAAGTCTTATCAGCTGCGAGGCTGTCAGCAGGTGGTGCACCCCTGTTACATGAAAAGTCATCTCTGCAAACAATCGCAGTAATTTCTGTAGATGCAGGATTTTGTCCAGTGTGTCTTCTGTATCAGAAAACATGAGGCATTACCTGCATTGCTGCATAACTAACATACCATTCTGAAAATACTTAGTAACTTTTAACAATCATAGGCTTATTAACTATGTATATTAATTATCTGGTGTGCCATGGATATACATCTATCTAAAAAGCAGACTTTTTTCCATTGAGTTACCAAGACCTCATTATTTTGTTTCACTTGCAAAATGTTATAGCCATATAGCTCTAAACCCTAGTGCTGCCTATTTCCTGGCTAAGCTTTAAGTATCTGATCTCAGGTGGGACCTGGGACTTCAGTAAGTGAAAGGGTTTTCATACATTGAATATGTTTTGTTAATTATTTTAGATTTTACAGTTTTAACCTATTTGCAGAAGTTACCTAATTTACTTCTAAGTACTAGATGTTTGCAGTTTTCCCAATTTCCACTCATGACCACTATGTTAAGTTTGGGGGGTGGGGGGGAGGGTATTTTACCAATGTCTTAACTAGTGATGTATTGAAAAGTAATGCTTAAAGAACAAAATTCCAATATAATAAGAAATAAAAATATGAAAGCTTATAGAAACTTCTAAAAATATTGAGGGCAACGTAAATAACTAGCTACTTAAAAAAAAAAAAAACACAACTAAAAGCACAATGTTGCTTCTATGGAAATCTATCCTATTGGCTTCCAACAGAATTGATCTTTTAATTGCAACTAGATTGTTTTAGCTTGGTGTCATTTGTCTAGTCAATATACCATATTGCATCATGGTAATCTCAGATTTAAGAGGAGATGCATTTATCTCCACCCCCTCTTAATATTTTGTAGAATTGTAACACTTGATCTGGCCAAGCGCCACACACTCTTACAGCAGACAGCAGTGACGCAAAGAGCAAGACAACTAAAGTGAATCTTTCAATTTAACACTGTACATAGAATATAGCTGCTGACAGTAAAGGTCATGCTTATCTAGAATGTAATGCTGTTAAAGTCATATGTCGTTATGCTATTGATTACTTCCACGGAACCAAACCAAGGATAATTTTGGCCCTCGGTATTTGATGACTAGCCTTCCTTGGTGATATTATATCCATGTAAAATTTGTAAACAATGAACAGAAGGAGGTTAAGTTTTTTATTTCATGATTTATTGTCATAATAAAACATTTCTATAGTAAAACCTGAAGGTGGCCCTGATAGAAAATAGATAGGCACAGTAATGAGGCATCGAGATTCCTGAACTCCTCCTGTTTGTGCAGCAGGTGTATAGACAAATCAGTTTCTGTCCTGTAAATCTGAAGCCTTTCATAAGCACATTACTTTTTAAAAAATTAAAATAAAAAGGTAGCTTTTTTCCTTATGAAAGTTTAGGGGCAGAAATCTAGGGTAAGTTAAGGAAACACGGGAGAAAGAAATTCCTTAATTTCTTGAAGGAATCAAGAAATCGGAAAGTGTGTCAATCCATTTTAAATGCATCTTTCACCTAATAATACATGATGGAGGATTTCTATGAAGTCTGAATTTGTGTGCATTGATGCTGAGGATGCATAGAAAAGCCATTTTTTGTAAACAGTATTAAAGTTACAATGGACGAATACAGGATAAAAAGAAGAAGGTTGTATTTATATCCATGTTAAAATAAAATGCTTGTGGTCTTTCAGAAAGCAAGGTTAAAAATACTGCATAAAACTGTGATTGCAATACACTAAAGCATTAGTGATCTTCATGGTAAAAAAATCAGAGCTTTAAAATTCAGCTATTCCAGGGTTTAGATGACATGGATACTGGAAAAATCAACTCAGCGTCAATGGAACTAGGAAAAAAAGGAATATAATGCATTTCATTTAAAAAAAATGCATATTTACTATAAAGCAACCTTTTTAAAATGCACATCTGGTATGTGAAGAAGAGGTATAATCACAGCTTTGTTTCTAAAGACATGGTAAAAATAATAAGATATTTTATTAAAAGCTGCAAATATATTAGATAATTTGAAATACTATTGTAAGTTTTTCACAAGCACAAAAGAATATGGGCTTATTTGTTTTACTTTGTTTTTCTAAAGCAAAGATTAGGCTTATTTATGTCTGTTTTGCTAGTTATAAGAAAATAGATATGCTAGTTACAATCCAGTGTTCACAAATGCATATTATTAGTAGGATGTAAAACTTACAATAACTCATTGCTCATAAGAATAGAAAATCCTGTGAACCTTTGACTTCTGTTTAAATATACACAATTTTAGCATTTGTAGATCAGCAAGGCAATCAAATCTCAATCATACAAGTGTTAATATTATTCTTACCTTTAGAATTTCAGTAACATTTTCATGACTGTTCAACTGAATATGAGACTCTACCAGACAAGTGCTTTTCTTTGTGTCACCATAAAATGGTAAGATTTGCATTACAAATATTAGTTACGAGAGAGAGAGATTCAGTGTCCTATTCAAAATCTAAATAATTGCAAAGTAAACTGAATGTAAAAATGAAATGGAAAATGTTATGAAACAACAAAAGAATGCTGCACTAAGTTCCTCATTTAGCAAAATAATAGAAGAGATTTATTACATAACGTGCTTTTCTTTAAATACAATAATAATTTAACTTTTTAATTTTCATAGTTTCATAGTTGGTAGGGTCGGAAAGGACCTGAGCAGATCATCAGGTCCGAACCCCTGCCTTGGCAGGAATAAGTACTGGGGTCAAACGACCCCAGCAAGGTGTTCGTCTAGTCTTGTGTAGCCTTATTTTCACATAAGACATCGCATGGTGTTACTTTTATTGTTTATTTTCATGGTAGTTTCATGGCTGGTGACCCCAACTCTGATCAGTGTCCAATTGGACTAGGAGCTATATGAAGATACAGTGGGAGACAGCTCCTTCCCCAAAAAAATATAAACAGGGAAAAGGTGGAGGGTGAAACGGAGTCACAGAGAGTTGAAGTGACTTGTACGAAATCATACAGCAGGTCAGTGAAAAAGCTCACAACTAAGGAAATGTAAATAAAAGTACTGTAAAGTTGACAGATAACTGGTTGAATCATTGTACTTGGCGAGTAGTCCTCAATAGCTCAATGTCTTGTTGGGAGCAGGTATCAAGTAGTGTTCCCCAGGCATCTGTCCTGGGTCTGATATCATTCAACACCTTGCTTAATGATTTGGATGATGGGATTGAGTGCATGTTAGCATATTTGCAAATGACACCAAGGTGGATCGAGTTGCAGACCCTCTGCAGAATAGGTTCCTGAATAGCCTGGAGAAATGGTCTGGAAGCAGAGAGATGAGATTCAAGAAGAACAAGTACAAAGTCCTGCACTTGGAAAGGAATAATTGCATGTATGAGTACAGACTAAAAAAAAAAAAATTAGGGGCCTGGAGGGCAAGACTTATGAGGAAAGGCTGAAAGTACTGGGGTTATTTAGTGTGAAGAAGAGAAGATTGAGGGGGGATTTGATTCATAGACATTAGGGGTAGAAGGGACCTCGGAGGATCATCGAGTCTAGCCCCCTGCCCCAGGGGAAAGAAGTCAGTGGGGATCATAAACATCCAAACGTCTCTTGAAGGCATTAAAAGTAGGGGCTTGGACCACCTCTGGTGGAAGTCTATTCCAAACCTTTGGGGGCTCAGACAGTGAAGAAGTTCTTCCTTATGTCCAGCCTGAAATGGTTGTGGAGGAGTTTGTGACCGTTTGACATTATCACCCCTTGGGGCTCTCTAGTGAATAGACGTTCCCCCAGATCCTGGTGAGCACACCTGATAAACTTATAGGTGGCCACCAGATCACCCCTGAGCCTGCGCTTTTCTGGGATGAAGAGTCCCCTGGCTCTCAGCCTCTCATCATAAGGTCTGTTTTCCTGACCTCTGATCACGTGCGTAGCTCTTTTCTGGACTCTCTCAAGCTTCTCCACATCCTTTTTGAATTGTGGAGCCCAAAACTGGATGCAGTACTCCAGCTGCAGCTTCACCAAGGCCGAGTACAACGAGAGAATGACGTCCTGGGATTTGCTTAAGAAGCATCTATAGATGCAAGCCAGCGTTTTGCTCACTTTACTAGCCACAGCATCGCATTGAAGGTGCATGTCCATCTTGTGGTCAATGATGACCCCCAAGTCCCTTTCATCTGTAGTGCTAGCCAGTGTAGCACTGCCAAACCTATAAGGATGCTGCAGGTTTTTCTTCCCAAGGTGGAGAACCTTGCATTTTTCTGTGTTGAACACCATCAGGTTCTTGTCTGTCCATTTCCTGAGCCTGTGACAGTCAGCCTGGATCGCCCTCCTGTTCTCAGGTGTGGATGATTTACCCCAGAGTTTGGTGTCTTTGGCAAACTTGGCCAGTCCACTTCTGACACCATTAATGCCATTCATTAATGTCCACATCATTAATGAAGATGTTGAACAGTATAGGCCCAAAGACAGAGCCTTGAGGGACCCCACTGGTCACAGGGCACTGCAACAATTGACTTCCGTCAACCACCACCCTCTGGGTCTCACCACAGAGCCACATCCCCAGCCAGTGGATCGTGGTGAAGCCGAAGCCACACTAGGCTAGTTTTGCCAATAGGTGATCCTGGGATACCAGATCAAAGGCTTTTTTAAAGTCAAGATATATAACATCAATCTCTTCTCCTTTGTCCAGGTAATTGGTCACCTGGCCATAAAACGATATTAGATTGGTCAAGCAAGACCTACCCACAACAAATCCATCCCTCAGGATGTTGCCGTCAGACAGTCTGTTAAGAATGGCCTCTTTGATAATCATTTCTAAAACCTTCCCTGGGATAGAGGTCAGGCTGATGGGCCTATAGTTTACCAGATCCACTTTCCTCCCTTTCTTGAAGATAGGCACCACATTGACCTTCTTCCAATCTTTGTGCACTTCACCAGTGTGCCAGGAGTTCTTGAAGATTTGTGCCAGGAGCCGAGCTATGGTGCTTGCTAGCTCCTTGAGTACCCTGAGGTGTAAACTGTCAGGGCCAGCTCATAGCAGTCTTCAAATACCTCAGGGGTTATTATAGAGAAGATGGAAATGGGCTTTTCCCTGGGCAGGTTGGACAGACACTTGGATGTGATGGTTTAGTCCAGGATGATCTTGCCTTGAACAGGAGGGCTGGACCAGTGGCATCAGCGCTACTTGCTTATGATTATAACTCAGATTTTAAGGCCAATAGTCTTAGTACAAACATAGTAACTATGAAAAACCCAACAGCATGGATGTGAACACAAGATAAAAGTTTCTCCAGAGGGTTTTGAAGCCTAAATTGAATTCTATACTATGACAGGTGAATTGCAAGTTGTATCCAATCTAGCTAATTTGTAAGGTAGATGATGTACCTATACTATAGTGCAGTGAGTGCGGTATACATACCCTCTTTTGTTGCTAATTGTGTCATATAACAAAGCTGAGACTTCTTCTTGGTGAAGATAGTTCACTGACTTGTGATTTCTTGTGTTAGTTCTGTGTGCTTTCAGGCTAGAATGTATTTAGAATTGACAATTTTATAATGAATAACAGTTTTTTGTCTTATGGTATGATTTCTAAACATTGAATTATTAAATGTATTACTCGTTTAAATTGTCTCACATTATGTGCCAAGATTTTTGTTGGTGATATCTTCTACTGAACCAGCTTCATGATTAAGATTAAGCTTAAACAAGCTTTCAAATACAATGGCTAGGGACAGAATTTGCATATAAACCAGATTAAGTGATCAGAAACTGTTTAAACCTTTAACAGGACAGAAGTTCAGTGCACATAAACCAGTTTCAAAACGGTCAAAATGGGTGGCTGGGGAAGTGGGACCCTTCCCATCTGGCTGCGGCTCAGGCTGGGGCCATGGGAGCTGTGTGCCCAGATAGAACCCGGCTCCTCGCACCCAGGTTGGGTTGGCTGACAGTCATGGAGCCACAGCCAGCTGGGGAGGGCTCTGCCCCTGCGGCCTGGCCCAGCCCAGCCTGGCCTTCTCTGTGCCTACCCTCAGCAGCATCCACAGCTGGCCCAGCTCAGCTGCGGGTAAGGCAAGAAGACAGTGAGGCTGGTCCAGGTTGGGTGACAAGGGCAAGACCCTTCCAAGCTGACTGCTGCTCCATGACTGCCAGGCCTGGCATGCATGGACAGTAGCTGGCTGGGCAGCAACACTGAGGTGATGCTGCTACAGCTGCAGGCAAGTACCTTGGCAGCCGGATTGGCTGCGCGGGACAAGTCCTTCATGACCATTCCTGCCCAGGCCAGCTCAGAGGTGCCCTTGAGCCCAGTGCCCAGCAACTGCCCACCATGGGGTCTCATGTGCCTGTTGCCACCGCTGCCGCACTCCTTGCATGGTGCTTGTTCATCCATCTCATGTGGCAGCTACAGACAGACAAGCAAACACCATGCAAGGGGTGTGGCAGCAACAGGTGAAAGCACACAAGCCCTTGTGGCAGAAAGCTGCCAGGCTTCAGGCCTGCCAGCACCTCCAAGCCAGCCTAGGCAGCCCCAGGCATGAAAGACTCATCCCATGCAGCCAGTCCGGTTGTGAAGGCACCTGCCCACAGCTGCAGTGGCATTGCTTCTGCGTCACTGCCTAGCCAGCCATCAGCCCTGTGCACTGGGCCAGGCTGTCACGAAGCTGGAGCCAGCTGTAAAGGGTCATACCCCCATGGCCCATCTTGGGCCAGCCCTGTTATCCACCTGCTTCACCCAAGGCTGAGCTGGGCCAGCCCACAGGCGCTGCTGAGGACAGGTGCAGAGGAGCCAGCCCAGACCAAGCCGCAGGTGCAGGGCTCTTCTCAGCCACCTGTGGCTCCATGACAGCCTGGCCTGGCTTGGGCATAGGTAGCTGGGAACAATTCAGGTGCACAGCTCCCACAGCCCCAGGTGCAGCTGACCAGCAAGGGCCTTGTCCCCATGGCTCAGTTCAGGCCAACCCCTCCATGCTTACCCTCAGCAGTCCCCACAGACCAGCCCGGCTCATCCCCCCTAGCCCTGCCTTAGCCCTGGGTGAGGCAGGCAGATGGTGGGGTCATGCCAGCTGGCTCTGGCAATGCCCCCCACTGTGCGAGTGACCAGCAGGGCTGAAAGCTGGGCAAACCCTAGCTGGGGTCCCTGTGCCTGAGAGGGGAGACAGGGAAGTTTAATTCCCCTCCCTGCCCCCACTTGACCTGAGGTTGCTGCCCAGGTCAGCTTGGGCCATGCTTCCTGCTGCTTTAGCAGCTAGCAGGGGGGAAAGCCAGGCAGACCCTAGCTGGGGTCCCTGTGCCCGTGGGAGAGAGGGGAAACAGGGAAGTTTAATTTCCCACCCTGCCCCGCTTCACCTGAGATGCTGCCCTGGCCAATGTCTGGCCATGCTGCCACTGGGGACAAACCTGACAAGGGCTGCTTCTCCTCTCCCCGTCCAGGCATATGGCTACATTTCCAGAATCAAAAGTGAATGTCTATTCACTTGCAAATCAGTTCAGTCTACAAAGGTTAGACTAACCTGCAAAGATTGAATTAATTCAGTCTTGGGCCTTTTGAATGTCTGTACTTAGACAATGTGATCTATTGATATATCAAGGACTTTGTTTTTCAGGACAGCTTCATTGTAAACATCATCACCTGGCAGGTGAGACTGGATTGTTTTCTGCTAAGACTGCCAAAATAGTACAAGTCATGGTAATGATATGAACAAAGCATCCAAGTGAACAAGGAATTAAATCTAGTAAAAATGGTTTATTTTTTTTCTAGCTTTGCCTTTATATAATGTAGCTATTGATTTAAAATACTAACTTGTGCTAGTCACTGCCAGAAGAGGGATCAGAATCGAGGTCATCACTCCTTTTTATTTTGAAAAATGAATGGTGCTTTAACTGTCATCAGTTTTTTATTGGAGTTCCCTTTTGTCTGAACTATGAGTCTGATATGATCTGAAGTATGACCAGAATGAAGTAGAACAGAGGAATGATATAAGTCTTAGTAGTAAAAGATGTTATATACTTAATTGCTATATAAATGACCTCCCACTTATAATAAAAAAAGCTATTTTCAGTATTGATATGTACACATGTTCCTGGCAGTTTGTTGCCATGGAGAGCTGGAGAAGTCCCAGCAGGCATATGGAATAGTTGTGGTGTTCGTTTCAACTTACACTTAGCTAATAACTGGTGTAAAATGAGGAAACATGCTTCAGGCAGGTATGATTTGCATATTATGCTTGTAAATGTCTTGGTATATGAAATATTAACAAAATTAGGTGGACTTCGTAAGGATAGTTTCATAAACACAGGTGGAAATAAATCATGAAGTATTCTGATGTTGTTTCATTTCTTGTGTGATTATTTTTTAAAACTAATGGGACAAATCGGGGACAAATCCTTCCCTGACTGTAGTTGATTTTACACCAATACTAAGCATGATTCATTTTATCTTCAGATGTAACCAAAAAAACAACAAGCCCAACTCGTTTTTATCCCATTAAGGCCATCTGTTCTCACACATATTGTAGGTAAATTAATCGTTTCTGCTTTTGCTGTGTGTTCCTTCCTTCTTTCTTTTTTTTCTATTTATTTATTTTTTTCTTTTTCGGTCCTTCTGCACTATATTATAATGGGGAAAATTGTCAGTATCTAATAAAAACATATTGATTGCAGTAAGGAACTATAAGGACTGTGTGTAACCTGCCCTGCTCTCCTCACAATGATCAGTGATATTTAACAGAATAGAAAAAAGTAACGTACATGTGCACTTTCTGATGCACTTTCTGGTACAAACAAAGGCAAGAATCTTTCATTGTTATAATTTGTTCCCTACGTGGCCTTGAACGTCCTTTTCATTGGCACAAAATAACGGTTCTTTCTCTGAGTTTGCAGTTTCTTGATGGCTAGGTATTTAACCTGCAGTAGGACTCTACTACTGAACATTAGGGTATTATATTCACTGATTTATAGGCATATGTTTAAAACCAAAGTGAGACAAGATTCAAAATTTACTTTGTATTACTATTTAAATATCTACAGTGCCAGGTTTACATCTGATCATTTTTAGAAAATATAAGACATGTGAGTACATATTCAGCCTAAATGAGTTATCACTGAAAATCTGTCTGAAACCAGACACAACTGTGTGCTGTAAAACATGTCTTTTTGTTCTTTGTTCAAGGGTTAAAGCCAACTGAGCCAACCATGACTGGCAAAACACAGACCAGCAATGTCACCAATAAGAATGATCCCAAGTCCATCAACTCCAGAGTCTTCATTGGCAATCTGAACACAGCCATTGTCAAAAAAGGTGACATAGAAGCCATTTTTGCAAAGTACGGAAAAATAGTTGGCTGCTCAGTGCACAAAGGTTATGCATTTGTACAGTACATGAGTGAGAGGCATGCAAGGGCAGCAGTGGCGGGTGAGAATGCCAGGATCATTGCAGGACAACCACTTGGTAAGTGCTTAGGACTGTTATATTTTTTTTTTCTTTTCCCTGTTTGTTTTAAATATTTTTACTTTATGTCTTGGGTTTATTTGTGTTTGGGTGTTTTATATACCTTTAAGTAAGGACTATTTATGATAGTTTCAGCTTTTTCAAATAGTCTGCATGTTTTACCTCAATTACTTGAGTAGTCCTGTTGAAGTCAACAGAAATACTCCAGTGAACAGAAACATGTGTTTGAATGATCTTCACTAGTTGGTAAATTTTACAACAGATATTTTGTCTATAGGAAATAGGATAGGATCATAGGAAAGTAGGTTCACCTCATCCAGCTCTCTACTCAAGGAAGGAATGTCTCTAATTAAACCATCCCAACCAAGTGTCTGTTCAACCTGCTCTGAAAAATTTCCAGCAATGGAGATTCCACAACTTCTCTAGGGAGCTGGTTCCAATTCTTGACCACCCTCATAGAAAGATCCTCCTAATGTTCAACCTAAATTTGCCCTGCTGAACTGTGAGGCCACTGTTTCTAGTCCTGTTCCCTGCAGCCACAGGGAAAAGTCTTTCTCCATCCTCTCTACAATTTCCTATCAGGCTGTTATCAAAGATTGTTATCAAGTTTCCCCACAATCTTCTCTTCTCCAGACTAAGTAACCCTAGTTCTTTCAGCCTTTCCTCAAAAGTCATGTTTCTCAGGCCTCTAATCATTTGTGTTGCTCTCTGCTGGACTCTTTCCAATCTGTCCATGTCTTTCTTGGGAAGTGGGGCCCAAAACTGGACATGATACTCTATAAGAGCATGGCCTCATGGTTCTTATAAGATATATATCAAATTTTCAGAGTTCTTTGTGGCCAGAAATTAATCTTACATGAAAAAAAGAGTGACTGCAAATTTTCTAAGGAAGCATGCTATACAGAGTATTTTTTATGTAGTTCTCCCTTACTACTTATTACACAGTCCCTTGAAATTGCCTGGAAACCCAACCATGAATCTCTCTTGTGCCTTGGTCTCACTTTTTAGAGAATAAATTTGGGAAGATTATGCATTGTCCCACAGGACCAGAATCGCACAATTGGTAAACTTTTTTTCTGTTTCCATAATTGTAATGGCCCCACAGGACACACAATGGTTCTTAAACATAAACACATTTTTACTATTTGTAGTTCTCTTATATTTATTGATTTTAGAGGTTGCATAGTTCATGCTTCAATGGCATATCAAAGTCTTGCAGAAGCAAGAAAGAGAGGTTCAGTGCTTTTTAAATGGTGCTAAATTACCTAGAGAAAATATTTTTTATGTAGAGAGAAATGTCTTACATGGACAATTTAGGATGAATTTATTCTTCTATGTAGGACTGTAGAATGTGTCCCTTTGAACTGAATCTAGTCTACAATTTTTGTTTGCTAGCATTTTTATAAAACAATGTATGTATAATCCAGATGCTACATATAAAAAAAATACCCTTCAAAGTGGATGGCTTTTAACTATAAAGCCTTTTGATTAAAAATCCCTTGGAAAATGTTGCTCTCCAGCTTGTTATGCGTATAGAAATACTGGAAAATACAGCAGGGTATTTTGGTGGGATCTAAACAGCTTGAAATAGAACATCATTGCTGTTTTGGTGAACCCATAGCAACTACAGGAAAGATTGTAAACTTTGACCTAAACTTGGTCGCTTCTTCTAGATATATATGGTGTTGCTTTTTGCTTATTTGGGTGGTTTCAGTACTTTTCGTAATTGCTGATACACAATAGCATTCCTGTCAGTGCTTGAAAGATTATTTAAAAACTATGTATGGTTGTGAACTTCTGTGAACCTGTGTGAAATAATAGCAGCTAAACATTCAAGTAAATTGAATTGCTAATAGTTTGAGTCAGCAGAAATCATCCCAAATATGCTGTAAGACACAAACCCAAAGGCATTCAATGGCACTGTAGACTGGGGTGGGCAATTATTTTGGCTGGATGGTGGCTTAACAAGTTTTGGTGAGATGCTGGGAACCACGAGGGTGGTCCTGCCCCTTGACAAGCACCCTGCCCCCTGGTTGCCATCTTGGGACTGGAAGTCCTGCCCCCTACCTTTTGCAACCAGAAGTCCCTCTCCTTCCCCCAGAAGTATCCCTTTTGGGAAGGGGGTTTAGCATCTTGGAACTGGGTGGGGGGAGAATTATATACTAAACAAACATCTACAATACCATATTTTAATTTGATTTTTAAAAATATATTTTGGTCCTGATTTTGTGTGTGTTTTCATTGTTTATATAGAGGTGATTGCATAATAGGGGAAATGCAATCTTATTCTTGTATATTGTGGGGGTGTAGAGAAGTGTGGGGGTATGTGTGGGAGGGTATAGGGCTTGTGGGGGGCTGTGGGTGTGTGGATGTCTGTGTAATGTGGGTTGTAGGGGAGGGTGTGAGGGTATGTATGGATGTGGGTGGGTGGGTACAGGGTTTGTGAGATAATGTGGGATGTGTGGAAGGGGAGGGTGGCTGGGGGTGTATGTAGGTTCATGTGTGTGGTGGGGTGTGCACATGTAGCAGTGAGCGGGCCTCCCCAGAGGCATGCAGGTGGGTGTATGAGTAATGTGGGAAGCTGTGGGTAGACATGGTGTTTTTGGTGATTGTGTGGGGGGAGGGTATGGTTGTGGGGTTTGAAGGTATAGTGGGGTGTGCATAGGAGCTCCCTGCACATGCCTCCCTGAACTGATCAGCACCTACCCCTGCCCTGCAACAGCCCAGAGCCCATGTACCCTGCAGCACCTGCCCATCACTGCCAACAGTCCTCCCTGCAGCTGCTCCGCACTACCCCAATGTGGCATGTCTTGCTGCCCCCTGAGCTGGCAATGCAGAGCAGCTGCAGGGTAGCCTGGACAGTGGTGATGGCAGTACAGACCCAGGGTAGGCTGCCTTTCCCCCATGCTGAGCAACAGTTCTGCTTGGGAGCAGCAGCTGCTGCTGCTGCTGAGCAAGGAAAGGTGAGTCTGGAGCAGACGTATGGCATGCCAGGTTGGGGCTGCATGCACAGGTCCCTACCAGTACAGCAGTCCTGGTATCAGGAGCGGCGGCAGCTGGAAGAAGCCACTGCCACCTCGGGTGCCTAGAAAGGCAGTTCCGCTTCAGAGCTGCCCCAGCATAACTGCATGCCCAGGGAGCAGCATGACTGCATGCCCAGGGAGCCTGGGCACCTGGGCCAGGTGGGATGACGGGACCTGCTGCAGGCCAGATCTAGCCCATAGGCCGTATTTTGCCCACCCCTGTTGTACAGAATGATTTGGTGGTTGACTGACCAATTTATCATAAACTTCCTGAGTATTTGTAGAACCAGAGTTCTTGTATGATTTTTTTAAAAGCTATTTTATGCAGCAACTATTGTATAGTGCTTTGGAGTTCTATAACTAATATGCTAGGTCTCAAAAAAAGAAAAACAGCTGATAGGCTACTCAATCATATTTTATTAGCTTGCTTTATAACTACCTTATAAAAAGGTCTTAGAGAAAAGCCAGAATCAGATGGTAAAATAACAAAAAACTATAGGCTTGTAGTTTATTGTCATGGATGCTTAGCTAAAGAATCTCTCTGTGCTACTTTCTCTGTGAGATGGCAGTCTTGGAGCATGTTTTCTGAATCCATAATTTTAAGAAACAGGCTAAAGAATGCCATCAGTGCATTGAATACAGCTCCTCACCAACCAGCTGACCCAATTGTTTCCAAAACCATTCCTTCCTAGGGCAAGCCTACTGTTATTACCATCACTACTATGGCTGCTGCTGTTTTATTTGTTTTTGGTTGTATCATAATGTGCGAGGTGCTCTGAGAAGTTGGGAATAGTGAGAGAAATGTTAGGGAATACAACAAAGGTCAAGGATGGGACCAGGAACTGAGCTGAAATTTGGGAAAGAATCAGGAATATTAAAACAAGCTAAGAGTCAAACATTAAAGTTCAAGGCTAGAAAATTTAAAAAAGAGAACTCACCTCTTCGCATGCATATAGACAAGAGCACTATTCATTGGCTATCTTTTGATACGAGAATGATGTCCTCTATGGGGGGGATTATTGCTGAGTTTTAAGGTGCCTGAGGAGTCCAATTCATGTTCTGCAAGTTTTTCCACAACTATGACAAGTGATGCCTTGTGGGGGGGGGAGGGCCACAACTGTTGGCCAGGATGTTGTACACTTTTCTTCCTCCTCTGCCATTTCTCAGCTTCCTGAGCAAGACGGTTCTCTTCAAAATGGGCTGTAGCTTGATGTATGGTACAGTGCCATTGAGACCCGTTACCATCTAGCACTTCCCAATTTCATAGATTCATAGATGTTAGGGTCGGAAGAGACCTCAATAGATCATCGAATCCGACCCCCTGCATACACACGAAAGTGCTGGGTTCAGATGATCCCAGCCAGATGACCATCCAACCTCCTCTTGAAGACCCCTAGGGTAGGGGAAAGCACCACCTACCTTAGGAGCCCATTCCAGACCTTGGCCACTCTAACTGTGAAGAAGTTCTTCCTAATGTCCAGTCTAAATCTGGTCTCTGCTAGCTTATGGCCATTATTTCTTGTAACCCCCAGGGGCACCTTGGTGAGTACAGCCTCATCAATTGCCTTCTGCGCCCCCATGATGAATTTATAGGAAGCCAGAAGGTTGCCTCTCAACCTTCTCTTGCAGAAGTTAAAGAGGTCCAGGTGCCTTAGTCTCTCCTCATAGGGCTTGGCCTGCAAGCCCTTAACCATACAAGTGGCCCTTCTCTGGACCCACTCCAGGTTATCCACATCCCTCTTGAAGTGTGGCGCCCAAAACTGGACGCAGTATTCCAACTGCAGTCTGACCAACACCCAATAGAGGGGAAGTATCAGCTCCTTGGTTCTGTTTGTCATGCATCAGCAGATGCATGATAAAATGCAGTTAGCTTTTCTGATGACTTTGTCACACTAGTGACTCATGTTCATCTTGGAGTCCACTAGAACTCCAAGATCCCTTTCCACTTTCATGCTACCGAGCAGGTCATTTCCTAGGCAGTAGGTGTGCTGGACATTTTTCCTCCCTAAGTGCAGCACTTTGCATTTCTCCTTGTTAAACTGCATTCTGTTGTTTTCTGCCCATTTGTCCAACCAGTCCAGGTCTGCCTGCAGTTGTTCCCTGCCCTCCGGTGTATCAACTTCTCCCCACAGTTTTGTATCATCCATAAACTTGGACGGAGTACACTTCACTCCCTCGTCCAAGTCACTGATGAAGACATTGAAGAGTATCGGTCCAAGGACTGAGCCCTGCAGGACCCCACTACCCACTCCTTTCCAGGTCGATACTGACCCATCCACTACCACTCTCTGGGTACGACCCTCCGGCCAATTTGCCACCCACCGGACTGTGTAATTATCCAAAACACAGCCTCTTAACTTGTTCACCAGTATGGGGTGGGATACCATATCGAAGGCCTTCCTGAAGTCTAAGTAAATGGTATCAACCCCTACTCCTGTGTTGAGCTGTTTTGTAACCTGGTCATAAAAAGAGACTAGATTAGTCAGGTATGATCTACCCGCTATGAACCCGTGCTGGTTTCCCCTCAGCATAATTTTTCCCGCTGGGCTGTCACATATATGAGCCTTAATAATGGTTTCAAAGACTTTGCCAAGGATGGAAGTGAGACTGACTGGCCTGTAGTTGCTTGGATCCACCTTCCTCCCCTTCTTGAAAATAGGGACCACATTGGTCCTTTTCCAGTCATCCAGGACCTGTCCCGTGTGCCATGAGTGCTCAAATATTCTTGCCAGTGGCTGTACAATGATATCAGCCGGTGCCTTTAGTACCCTCAGATGGAGCTCATCTCGGCCTGCCGACTTAAATGCATCCAGTTCTTCCAAATTACTTTGCAACATCTCAGGGTCAATGCTTGATAGTCTGGTTCCCAGCTGTTGCCTCTCTACCACGTGAGACTTTTCTCTTGCCTCTCGTTTAGGAAGACTGAGGCAAAGAACTCATTAAGGAGTTCAGCCTTTTCCTCCTTGTCTGTCACCAATTGCTTTTGCCCATTCAGTAGTGGTCCTATTCCACCCTGGGCCTTCCTTTTACTCCCTATATATCTGAAAAACAATTTTTTGTTATCCTTAACTTGGGATGCCATCCTCAGCTCCATGGTAGCTTTGGCCTGTCTAACTGCCTCCCTACAAGCACGAGCAGAAGAGGTATATTCCTCTTTGGTGATCTCTCCCTGTTTCCATTGCTTATATGTCCCCCCTTTTTGCCCTTAGGCTGCTCTGGATTTCTCTGGTCAGCCAAGGAAGCCTCTTGGCCCCTTTCCCTCTTTTCCCCCTTATCAGAATCGTCTCCCCCTGTGCCCGAAGGATTGTTTCCTTAAGGCACAGCCACCCTTCCTGTGCTCCCATCTTGTCAAATCTCCTACTCTGCAGTGTGTCATTGACTAAACACCTGAGTTCGCTGAAGTCAGCCTTCCTGAAGTCTAGCAATTCCACCCTACTAGTTACCTTACCCACTCTATGCCTATGATGAATTCTATTATTTGGTGGTCACTGTCTCCCAGGTGACCACTGATCTGTAGGTCCCCTATCATGTCATCCCCTGTTGCCAATACCAGGTCTAGTAAGCCATTCCCCCTAGTGGGATCATGTACCTCCTGCGTCAGATGGAGGTCCTGTATATAGGATAGGAACCTGCATGAATGGTGGGAATTTGCTGTCTGCGTCTCCCAGCAGATGTCAGGGTAGTTTAGGTCCCCCATGACTATTGCCTTCCTAGTCTTTATCGTTTCCAAGAGCTGCCTCAGGAGTTCCAAATCTAGTTCTTCCCCCTGGTAAGGGGGTCTGTGGCAGACCCCTACCACCAAATCCATTTCTCCTTGACCTCCATGTATCCTAACCCATAAACCTTCTACTTTCTCCTCCTCTGATTCCATTTTGATACAGGTCGTTGTATAACGCTCCTTGACATAGAGCGCAACCCCTCCCCCTCTCTTCCCCACTCTATCCTTTCTGTATAGCTTATAGCCCTCAATGTGTACCGCCCAGTTGTGGGTAGAGTCCCACCAGGTTTCTGTTAACCCCACTAAGTCATAAGTGTTCTCTGCAAGCAGGAGTGCTAATTTGTAAGGTTGATGCCAGCCTTCCTAAGATATACTTTCAGGGTGTCCTTGTAGCACTTGCTCTGCCCTCCAGAGGTTCTCTTACCATGGTAGTCTTACCATGACTAAGTTGGGAGAAGAGGACCTGTTTCGGGAGATAAGTGTCAGCCATATACACACAGTGGCCAGCTCAGCGAAGTTGATGTTTCATGATCTTTGCCTCAGTGCTGGCTATTTTAGCTGCAGAGAGGATTCTGGCATTAGTGCAGTGGTCTTCCCATTTAATGCGAAGAATCTTCCCAAGGCAATGCTGATGGAACTATTACAGATGCTTAAGATGGATTCAATATGTCACCCACATCTCATACTCATAGAGGAGTGTGGGGATAACCCCTGCATTGTAGACCAGGATCTTAGTTTCCATCTGCAGAGCTCGGTCAGCAAAGACACAGCAAAGCAGCTTTCTGAAGGATTTCCTGGCCGTTGGTAAACAGAATCAGGAATATGAAAACAAGTGAAGGGAAAGATAAAGCCCAAAGCCAAGGAATACAAACAGAGCACTCACCCCTTCAGATACATATAGACACAAGAGCAGGATAAGAGCTAAGTTAGAGGTGTTTGGGGCAATCCCTAAAGGCTTGAATGTTTCTTAGTCAAAGCATAAATGCAAGATGCTGTCTTAAATACCTAGATCGCTCTTCTCTGTTACCAGTCCCATAGGATATTTTCACCTATGGCTACCTAAAGGCACACCTTCAAGATGGTGAAGACCGGGTGAAAAGATGCAGTAGAAAAAAAAAACAGTCAAGCCCCATCTCCATCTAATTTTGACACCATAGATTATTTCAGTAAATACAATCAAACCATTATTAGCCATTTAACTTCTTCATAGATTTCATAGACATTGGGACTGGAAGGGACCTTGGAGATCATCGAGTCCAGCCCCCTGCCCAAAGGGCAGGAAGTAAGCTGGAGTCATAGGATCCCAGCAAGATAAGCATCCAATTTGCTCTTAAAGGTGTTCAATGTAAATGCTTGAATCACCTCCGATGGCAGGCTGTTCCACGGGCTGTTCCCTGGGGGCTCAGACAGTATAGAAATTCTTCCTTATGTCCAGCCTGAGATGGTCTTACAGTAGTTTGACTGTTTGTCCTCGCCATCCCTTGTGGCACTCTGGTGAACAAACATTCCCCCAGATCCTGGTGGTCACCCTGATAAACTTATTGGTGGCCATCAGATCACCCCTGAGCCTGCACTTTTCCAGGCTAAAGAGCCCCATGGCTCTCAGCCTGTCGTTGTAAGGTCTGTTTTCCTGACCTCTGATCATGCGCGTGGCTCTCCTCTGGACTCTCTCAAGCTTCTCCACATCCTTTTTGAATTGTGGAGCCCAAAACTGGACGCAGTACTCCAGCTGCGGCCTCACCAAGGCCGAGTACAAGGGGAGAATGACGTTCCGGGATTTGCTCGAGAAGCATCTATGGATGCAAGCCAGCGTTTTGGTCACTTTAGTAGCTGCAGCATCACATTGGAGGCTCATGTTCATCTTGTGGTCAATGATGACCCCCAAGTCTCTTTCTTCCGTAGTGCTAGCCAGCATAGCACTGCCGAGCCTATAAGGATGCTGCAGGTTTTTCTTCCCAAGGTGGAGAACCTTGCATTTTTCGGTGTTAAACACCATCAGGTTCTCGTCCGCCCATTTGCTGAGCCTGTCCAGGTCAGCCTGGATCATCTGCCTTTCACCTGGCGTGGATGCTTTGCCCAAAAGTTTGGTGTCATCGGCAAACTTGGCCAGTCCACTTCTGACTCCCATGTCCACATCATTAATGAAGATGTTAAATAGTATAGGTCCAAGGACAGAGCCTCGGGGGACCTCACTGGTCACACGTCACCACAATGATTAACATCCATCAACCACCACCCTCTGGGTTTGACCACGGAGCCATTCCCCAGCCAGTGGATCGCGGTGAAGCCAAGGCCGCACTTGCCCAGTTTTGCCAAGAGGTGATCACGGGATACCAGATCAAAGGCTTTTTTAAAGTCAAGATATATGACATCAATCTCTTCTCCCTTGTCCAGGTGATAGGTCACCTGGCCACAAAAGGAAATAAAATTGGTCAAGCAAGACCTACCCAACAACAAACCTGTGTTGGCTATCCCTCAGGATGTTGCCATCAGCCAGTCTGTTAAGAATGGCCTATTTGATAATCTTTTCTAAGACTTTCACTGGGATAGAGGTCAGGTTGATGGGCCTGTAGTTTCCCAGATCCACTTTCCTCCCTTTCTTGAAGATAGGCACCACACTGGACTTCTTCCAATCTTTGGGCACATCACCAGAGTGTCAGGAACTCTCGAAGATCTGTGCTTGGGGCTGAGCTATGATGCTTGCCAGCTCCTTGAGTACCCTGGGGTGTAAACTGTCAGGGCCAGCTGACTTGAAGGCATCCAGCCTCTCAAGGTGTTCCTTCACAAGGTCAGCACTGATGGAGGGTATGGAATCTTCCTCACCCAGGCATTCCCATCCCATAATGGGGAGGGGCATCCCTTGGGCCTGGTGAAAAAACAATGCAAAGTACCCATTTAGTAAGTTGGCTTTTTCCTGGGCATCAGTTGTCAGTTGTCCCACCTGGTTTAGCAGGGGTCCTATGTTGCCCTTTCTTTTCCTCTGGCTCCCCACATACCTAAAAAAGGGCTTTTTATTTGTCCTTGATATTTGTAGCTAACTGGAGTTCCGTCGCAGCATTGACTTTCCTGGTTCACTCCCTGCAGGTCTGGACCAGTGCAGAATATTCTTCCTTGCAGGTGGATCCACTCATTCATCCTTTGTAAGTCTGTCTTTTTAGACACAGGAGGCCTGCAACTTCCCTGCAGAGCCAAGGGGGCTGCTGTGCCCTTTTCCTGCCTTTCCTTTGAGATGGAATAGACTTTGCTTGTGTATCCAGGATTGCACCCTTTAGGAGCAACCACTTTTTCTGAACTCCCCTCCCCTTGCGGTCGTGGTCCCTTAGGGCCTCATCAACATGCCTCCTTAGCTTGTCAAACTTAGCTTTCCTGAAGTCGAGGACTTCTGTATTGCTGACTGACTTGCCAGCTTTATGGTGGATGGTGAAGGTGACCAGTTCATGGTTACTCTCACCCAGCTTCCCTTCGATCGTTAGGTCACTGATTAGGTCGTCTCCCGTTACCAGTACCAGGTTGAGCAGCTCTTTACCTCTCGTCAGCCCATAGACTTCTTGCATCAGATAGAGCTCATTCACTCATGAGAGAAAGCTTTGCAACTGCTCGGACTTGGCTGAGCACTCTTCCCAACTAACCTGACATCTCATGGGAGGACCACTCAGCCAAATCTGAGCGGTCAGAAAGCTTTATTTCATGTGTGGATGAGCTCTATCTGATGCAATAAGTCTATGGGCCGATGAGAGGTAAAGTGCTGCTTAATCTGGTATTGGCAATGCGGGACAACTATTTTCCAGCACATTCTTGTTACAAAAAAAAATTATGGACAATCATTTGAAAGTTTTCTTCAGAAGATATTTCAAAAGCATCTTCACACCTGCTTGCAAGTTTTATGCCTTCTCTCTGGAATGTCCTTTCTGACATGGTTGACAATGAAGCTAGTATATGCATATGAACACTGCTCCAAAAAAGCCATTTTTCTAGTGACACATACAAGATAATGCACAAGAAAAGTCTATTCCATCTTGAAGGAAAGGCAGCAAGAGGGTACAGCCCCCCTGGCTCTCCAGGGACCTAGCAGACCTCCTAAGGCTAAAAAGAAAAGCCTACAAAGGATGGAGGACAGGATTCATCTCCAAGGAGGATTATTCTGCACTGGTCCAGTCCTGAAGGGAGCAAACCAGGAAAGCCAAAGCTGCAAATGAACTCCAACTACCTTTGAGCATCAAAGACAATAAAAAGTCCTTCTTCAGATATGTGGGGAGCCAGAGGAAAAGCAAGGGCAACATTGGACCCTACTGAATCAGATGGGGCACCTGACAACTGACGCCGAGGAAAAAGCCAACCTATTAAATGAGTACTTTATGTCAGTCTTTCATCAGTCCCATGGGACGCCCATGCCCACTACGGAACAGGGAGGTCTGGGTGAGGGAGATCCCCTGCCCTCCATTAATGCTGACCTCGTAAAGGAACATCTTGAGAAGCTAGATACCTTCAAGTCAGCCAGCCCTGACAATCTACACCCCAGGGTACTCAAGGAGGTGGCGAGCATCATAGCCCAGCCCCTGGCATGGATCTTTGAAAACTCCTGGTGCTCTGGTGTAGTGCCCGAAGACTGGAAGAAGGCCAATGTGGTGCCTATCTTCAAGAAAGGGAGGAGAGTGGATCCGGCTAACTATAGGCCCATTAGCCTGACTTCTATCCTGGGGAAGATCTTAGAAAAGTTTATTAAAGGGGCCGTCCTTAATGAACTGGCTGACACCAACATCCTAAGGGATAGCCAGCATGGGTTTGTTGTGGGTAGGTCTTGCTTCATCAAGCTCATTTCCTTCTATGGCCAGGTGACCTATCACCTGGACAAGGGAGAAAAGATTGATGTCATATATCTTGACTTCAAAAAAGCCTTTGATCTGATATCCCATGATCACCTCTTGGCGAAACTGGCCAGTTGTGGCTTTGGGTCCACCATGATCCGCTGGCTGGGAAATTGGCTCTGTGGTCTGACCCAGAGGGTTGTAATTGATGGCAGTCACTCATTCTCCACCTTGAGAATAAAAACCTGCAGCCCACTTATAGGCTCGGCAGTGCTACACTAGCTAACGCTCCGGACGAAAAGGACTTGGGGGTCATGATTGACCACAAAATGAACATAAGCCTTCAATGTGATTCTGTGGCTAGTAAAGCAAGCAAAATGCTGGCTTGAATCCATAGATGCTTCTCAAGCAAATCCCAGGACGTCATTCTTCCGTTGTACTCAGCCTTGGTGAGGCTACAGCTGGAGTACTGCATCCAGTTTTGGGCTCCACAATTCAAAAAGGATATGGAGAAGCTTGAAAGTGTGCAGAGGAGAACCATGTGCATGATCAGAGGTCAGGAAAACAGACCATAGGATGAGAGGCTGAGAGCTATTGGACTCTTCAGCCTGGAAAAGCACAGGCTCAGGGGTGATCGGGTGGCCACATTTAAGTTTATCGTGGTACTCACCAGGATCTGGGCAAATGTCTGTTCACCAGATTGCCCCAAGGGGTGACAAGGTCAAACGGTCACAAACTCCTCCATGATTGTTTCAGGCTGGACATAAGAAAGAACTTCTTTACTGTCCGAGCCCCCATGGGCTGGAATAGACTGCCGCTGGAGGTGGTTCAAGCCCCTACTTTGAATGCCTTCAAGAGAAATTTGGATGTTTATCTTGCTGGGATCCTGTGACCCCTGCTGACTTCCTGCCCTTGGGGCAGGAGGCTGGACTTGATGATCTTCCAAGGTCCCCTCCAGCCCTAATGTCTATGAAATCAATGAAAAAATATTCCAAGGTAAGGAAAGAGTGTTGAAAACAATTGCACCTCTAATTGTTACAGTAACCTCAGGTTCCTATATTCTGTTTCAATGCTTAAATGTATAACTGTGGTCCTATCCACCCAGGAAATCTGTTAAAGCATCCACTTTTGTAACATAGCTTCATTTTCGCCACAGAATTAAGCCAGAACAAATATAATGGAGGACGGCCCATGTTACTATTGCTTTAAGTTAGAGTTGTCCAACTTCCAAGCAGCCAGGGGCCTCACTTCCCACTAGCTGCACCAGCAGTGGCTGCATGCAAGCTGTGTTCTGCATACCCCATGGACCCTCCCTCCACCATGGATCCTGAAACCCACCCCCCCATCACTGTGCACAAGCCACTGCCCCAGTTTGCCTTGTGCCTACAACCATCTCACCACCAGTGCACTACATGCCTGCAACCCTTCCCCCACAACTAAGCTATGTGCCTATGACCCCCATTGCTTCACTGCATGCCTATGACTCCCCACGCATCCTCTGGGGTGGCGACAGGATGTGACAGCCTGGAGAATAGCTGCTATTGCAGCTGGAATGATGGCAGTGGGGGGAGCAGCAACCAGGCACACAGTTTAATCCCTTGAAGGCCACATACGGTCCTTGGGCACCAGTTGGACCACCAGCTTTGACTTTCCTACACCAGCAGGATGGAATAGGATGCAACTCAAATGCTAATAGGTGATATTATTCTAGGCTACTCTTTTCATGCTCAAAGTTTCCAAGTGTTCAGTTGTAACAGAAATAGAGGATACTTTGATCTAGAAAATAATATAAATGTTTTAATCAGTACTAACATATTCAACTGTAGGTGAAAGCAGTATAGTTTAGGCAAAAAATGGATTTCTCAAAGTAGTGTGTCTGTTTAAAATTTGTTTAAATATAAAAATGTCTAACTACCTTTTGGACAGTACTAACAACATCAAACTAAGATGAAGTAATGCTAGGCTTTAGAGGGTTGCTTTTATATGCAACAAGAAGAAAAACATAATTAGAAACTTAGATAAGAGCAGAATTCAGAATGCCAGTCAGAATTATCCAGGTGGGGCTTTTGGAGGAGAATTTGAGGTAATGTTTTAAACTTGCACTTGGAAAAGAAAGGTGATGGAATAGTAGGTAGTGGGATGGAGATGCACGTATTTTTTTTTTATTCGGATCATCAGATCCCTGCTATTAAAGCCTCAGTTAAGTCTATACCAGTAATAAAGGTATGGTGAAGGGACAAGAACAGACTGTAAAATGCACATACTGTTGAGTATGCAGCTTCTTAGAATTATTAATTATTGTTTCTAAATAAAATTAAATTTATAAAAATGGTGAGGTAAAGACTGGACAGATGTGATGAAAGGCTAACTGAGCAATGTTATTTACAGAGATGTTATGCCAGAGGGATTTTTCTGCAGCCAATGATGGAGTCTGTATAATAGCCGAGAACTAGTAAACAAGACTTATGATTTTTATTGCACTCAAAAATCACATTTGTTTTACATTTTCTCACCTTGCTGATAATTTGTACCAGCTCCTGACCTCTGTGGCATGCCTTTGTGAATTTTGCACTAAATTCTATTCTCTTTTACAGCAGCATAATTGTAACTGAAAAAATTCCACTGAACTCATTAATGTAGCTATGGTCAGGATTTGGCCCTGAACCAATTAAATAGCATTATCAGGTGTTTTCCTAATGAAATAAAAATACTTTAATGAATTAAAGAAATTAATGGCCTTCCTGTATTGTTTATGTATATTTATTTTGATAGATCTTGGAGGCTGTGAACTGAGCTTGGGGCCCCAATACATTAAGTACTGTAAAATCACAGACCTTACCTCACAGAACTTAATATCTAAATAGACAAGCTTGGGAGGAGTTTATATGCATTTTGTAATTTTTTTCAGTGAGTATAGTTATATGCTATGAAGCTTCTCCATGGGTTTCTTGAAAAGCTATTATGGTATTTTTTAGGAAGTACCAACTCTACCCTACAGGCCCTAAGGCAATAAAATATCAGGCACAGCAATATGCATTGTGATTTTTAGCATGTGAATCACCACCATCTGATAACGTAGAAAATGTCCTAGTTCGCTTCGGACAAAAAAATGCCAGCACAGTTGGCATGTAAATACAGTTATGCAGTAAATACAGCATAAGCCTACACATGAAATCTGCCCTGACATAGTAAAACAGCTCCATTTTTGTCAGTCTAGCTGCATTTGCAGAACATCAAACCCCTGGGTTTACTATTTTCCTGCAGCATTTAGGTCAGAGAATGTGTGTGTGTGTCTTTGGGGGGTTGGGGGGCAAAGGGATTGAGGAGGAAGGTCACTGTATTTTAACAAATATCATCTTCTTCATTCCCATTCCACTTGGGTAAGCCCAGGAATTCCTCTATTTTCACAAGGGGGTGGGGGGGGAGTTGGCTGGGGTATGCCTCTGTTACCATCCCATCACCCTACAGTACTGGCCAGTTCAGGAGGGAGTAGCACTTTGCACCACAGCATGAGCTGTGCACTAGAGGGTACAGTCCATACCTGGCTGTTGTTTCCCCACTCCCATGTGCCTACACATGGGCCAAGGCAATCTGTTCCTTTGTCTTTTATCTGGTATCATATTCATCCTGGTGTAAAAAGCCAATGCCTGGGGCAGTACTATGTAAACACCTCCTTTAGACTACATATTAAGACCTGTTTGTATTAGTGTGTGCGACTCCATCAGAAAAACCTGACAGGTGGGTGTAGTTCTGATATAGGGGGAGCTATGATGATGTACTACTACTTTCTTTGGGGGGCAAGGGGCATGGGGGAATAGACACTAGAGTTATAAACCCTATTTATTTATTTTAATTGCATTCTTGTGCTGCTATAGTTATTTCCAGTTTGCACTGAAGTAGTTCAGAGGACAGTATCTTACCAATACCTAGAAAAATATGATTTATATTTAAAGCTATCATGGACATCAATTACTGCATGTTAAAATTAAAAATAGCTAGAAGTATGACACGTATTTCTTGCAGCTCCTTTGGTTGATATCCTTTTTAACTAAAAAATTAGTTCCACTGTGGCTTCAATCCTTTTTCGTTTCTGTAAGTATTATTCACATACATCTGCCTTCGGGTCCAAATTAGATGCAGTCTCTGAGTACCTAGTGAGCACAGACTGACATATAGCCTCAGGTAAGATGGTGGTTACAGATAATTATTTTGGACAACATACTCCATTGCACAACCTCTTGAGAAGTACAGAAGCCCTTCAGGGGCTTTCTAAGTCATGACAACCCAGTAGAAAACATCCAAGGAGTGGAAGAGGTAATAAAGAGAACCTTTAGAGAGACATAGACATATACCTTTGTTGTTAAATTAAATTGATGTGACAATGGAGCTTTGTTTCCCCCCTATTTGTTTCTTGTGCTTCTGTTCAGTCAAAACAAATCTTTTGTATCTTGTGTTTTTAATGTGTGGCAACAGCGAGGCACTCTTAACTATAAGCTTGCAGACCCAGTACTCTCCTGAGTGAATCAATTTTTTGCTATAGCCTAAATGTCCTACACAGTATTACGAATGTCACAAGTGCTTATAAAAGTTACAAATCCTCTTATGAGTAGAGAACACTTCTGTGTAAAATAGTTTGCAAGTCCTTGAAAATATGCAAGTAGTGCACTTATTTCAACTCGCTTCTCATTAAGCCCATTTAACCTAAAGATTGGCACAAAAAGGAAATACAAAACTGAATTATTGGTCAGTCAGTATCCTACCTTTGCCCTCATTCCTGAAACAAGCAGCAGTGTGGGAACATCAATCTGTTTATGTACTTATCAAGTTCAGGATCATAGTCCATGACTCTAATGTGTAGTGATTGATGCCATTGATCCTACTTCTCTTTCCCATTTATCTCCCACTGAATTCAATGCTAATTTCATACATGTTCAGGACTCAGCCCTACATTAGGAAATCTACAATATCATGTTTTAAATACTAGCAGTAGTGTATTAACTATAAGATAGTTTATCACATTTTGCTGAATTTTGAATCAGTGGAGCCTTTTATTTTTATCATAGGTCAAAAAGCATTCTGAACTAAAGGGAGGGACAACTTCATAGGAGCCTTAGAGAATTTTTAAATGTTTTAGAATTTTAATATATGCTTTAATGAGGCTTATTAGTAAGAGGTTTGAATACAACTTTTTCATTTAAAATAAGGGACAAGGTCTCTAGTGCTTTAAAGTTATTATGATAGCTATTTTATATTTGTATTACTGACTCTTAAAATACACTACCTGAAGACACAGTGCATATAAACTACTTTGAGACCGTATAGCAGATCTACATGGAGCTGGTCTGTGAGGGAGTGCAGAAAGTGACACAGGTTATCAGCAGGTCAGATATTAATTTTGATGACCTAGATAGGGGTGGCAAAGTGAAAGAGGTATCCCAGGCCATGTCTCCATGCTTAAATCATCATCCCACACTAGGTGAAGACTGCAAAACACTGCCATCTTCTTCCAGTGAAGTAATTATTTAAGGTTGCCCTCAGTTGCTAATTATCAGAGCACTCACTGCTGTGCATGGATATTGGCTCATTGTGTGGCTGGTTGGCTGACTTATACTAGACAGGCTAAGTCCCATGATAACTAATTTATTAAATATTTGATTAATAAATCAAAATGATTTCAGATCCATTTTTGTTGCTAATGTTGAAACCACCCAGTTACGAGTTTAGAGAAGACTTGATCCAATCTGCATTCTCTAGAACAGTGACTAATTTTAAGAAGACAATACCACACTGTAATATATCTCCCTTACTTCATGTTTAAATCACCCCCTATAACTTCTTTAAAAATGTCTTTGTCATTTGGCCTTGGGCATGAGCAGACTGGTACAGGACTTCTGACAACTTGCTGATTAATCATCCACTGTGCAAGTCAAAGGTTGTTAACACTTTACCCAGTGAAAGTCACTCTTTACCACTGACTCAGTCTGTTTCTCTATTCACTGCCTTAAAGAAACTGTTGTGCAGCTTGCATTAACATATTTGTCGGCTCTTAATGTCCACTGCTTTGTGAATTAACTTCCCGATGGTTCTAATGCAATCTGTTTTTCATATGTTAGTGTCTTTTCTCATTGCTGGCTTTCTGGTACAGACAGTGCTCACTGCTAATGTGATTCTTCTAAGGTAGACATTTGCTCTGTATCTATTCCTGCAGGACGTAGGCACTTCCAAGTACATCTGAACCTCTTTTGTTGGTGTCTTAGTATTAAATTATGGAGTCTCTGGGCCTGTATACCACCATTATACTATTTTCCTTATGTGCTAGATTTCAAGGAGAGAACAAAGATACTGGGTTGGCTGTCTGGTCACAGTTTCTTTTGGTCCCCCCTCTGCCCCCACTTCACTGGAGCTGTTTTCATCTGGTATGAGTCCTCTGATGTATTGTAGATTGGAGCAGTGGAAACTGAGGTCCTTATCTATCACCAACTGTCTAGGATGGTGGTTTATACCTGTCTGAGGAGTATTTCTCAGAATTAAACAGCTAGCTTTTGTCCAGTGAGGCCATCTTCCAAAAGATCTTGTTTCATCTAAATGTCTTAGTCACTCTATTAGATTGTGGGCATCCAAATCTAGAATAAGGAATTGAGTTCTACTCCCCAAAACAAACTAACAAAGAATTAGATATCTTGTGCCATGGAAATCAGGAATCTCATTATAGATCACAGGAGTTACTTTTGATTATTCATTTCTGGCAGCCTATAGAGCCTTCTATAAATTGTTTGATATGTTGAGTCATACCTGGCTCTAATACCTTGTTTTTCTACATACATTTATTTTCTGATGTGTTCCATATAAAGGGATAAGTATTTCCTCCTATGTTATTGCCAGGAATAAGTTTTGTCACTTGCCATTGACTAACCTTGTTGTACTGAAATAGTGTCCTTCACAGCCCAGTATGGGAGATTCACTTGTTAACTTCTGTGTCATCAGCCCTCACATGCAAGTCTTACACTAGATTCTAGTACAGGTTATCTTTCTGCCCTCCTTCTGTTTCTTTAACACACTCTTTTGAGTTCAGAGAATGCATTCAGTTGCTCTGAATAATAAAAATGGTGATTTTTATCAGCTTGTTCTGTAGTTTGTTCCACTCTCAATAACATTTGCTCTCAATAACATTTTCAATTAATAGTTTTTACCAACTGTAGGCTGTAATTTGATATTGCATTTTTGCAGCTGAAATAATGAATTGTAGGTATTTTTTGTAAGAGGCTTAGCGAATACTGTGGTTGGAACTCAGCCTATAATCTCTACACCAGTGGTTTTCAACCTTTTTAGAGTCAGGGTATCCCTCCACAACTTTTGAATTTGGTAACACTCTGGGTGATAACCAATGTTGTCCTGCCTCTGCTTACCTCAGTGGTTCTCAACCAGGATGTTGCTGCATGCTTCTGCTTGTATTAAGGTATTCTGATAAACCTAAAGCAGACATAAGCAGAGGCATATCTAATAAATTTTGCCCTGTCCCACTGAGGTGTTTGGGCTCCAACTACAGCTGATTCCTGGTCTGCCTCTGGAGGGGCACACAGCCCATGGCACCCCTGGAAGAGAGCCATGGCAGGTAGGGTGCTATGGAACCCTGGCTGAGAACCACGGCCCAACATTTTTTTTTCTTTTTGTGGCAAACGGAATAGCTAGTAGTTGCCTCTAAATGTGGGCATCATTTTATTCAGTTTCCCCAGAGATTAATATGGAAAGGGACTCTGTCTTTTAGTTGACAAGTTCCTAAACCATTTTTGTATGTCTTTGCTTGTTGTGATCATGACTCTGTGGACTGAAATGTTACAGAGAACTATCTTTCTCTATTGCATTTTCTTGTCATGCTCCCAAGATCATTGTCAAGTTGCATTGTCAAGGAACAGTTGTCTCAGTGGAACAGCCAAGGGTGTCTCATCTTTGAAGTACTGTGCTCATCTAAACATCTTCAGAATAATCTGTAATGTTTTTTGTTCTGTAGAGGTTTCACTTTTGCTTCGGTTTCAACTTTACTATCCTCTGGTTTGATTCATTCTGTAAAGTATGTCCTACATGGGTTGGGCCTCTTTTACCATGAACTAGATGTGTCTAGTTACTAGAGCTTTTCTGGATTGAGGGTGAACTTCCAGTGTTGGGAACTTTCCATTTCTTTTCTTCAGTATCTGTTCATATTACACCTGAGTTGAGGCTGTTGTTATCATGGTACCAGCTATTATATGATACCTGCAATATCTCCAGATGTTTTATTACTCTTTTGTTAAAACATTTCAGTGGCTGACCTCATTCTAAAAAGTTGGCTACAAAACTTGCATCTGCTCTGAGCTGTCTTGAAAGTGTGAGATTCAGATGATTCCTCATCTAATCAGACTTCGTGTCTGTCTGTCTTATCTAGAATAGTAAATATGTTTTTACCAGCTATTCAGCACTGAGTATCTACCTATTTGTGTGGGGACAGAGTAACTATAATGGTATAGTTCTGTTAAGATACCAAGGATCCAGGCAAATCTTAATCCTGACCCTTCTCCTTTTGCTTTCACTCAGCTGTTAACCAATGAGATTGGGCACCTTTTATTTTGGTGACTGTCCTATTCCATTTTTAGCTGCTCAAATGTATCTCTAAGTCTCCATTTTACTGCAGAGGCTGTAGTCCAGAAACAATGTTCAACATGACAAAATTAGATAGCTTTATCTGGAAAGGAGTCGTGTTTAAAAGATAATGCCTGGTGAAAAATAGGTGTAAGTCCTGATATTAAGCTTGAATTGTATGGCTTTTATATATTGTGCTAAATTGTGCTTTCTTTATATATTGTGGTAAATACCGTGGTTCTGGTGACTATGCTATTTGATGTCGCCTAATATGCTATATTATACCCACAAGAAGAGGCTGTTCACTTTCAGTTCTGATAAACTTTGCACCATTGTCTCTGTAAGTTGGTTATTTTGGAAGCAGAAGAATGAGGCACGTTTTTGCGGAGTCTGCGCTTCCCCTGCTCAAGTGTCCTACCAGAGCATGTGTGCAGTTCCTTTTGTATGAGATATGTGCTTTTTCTTGTGCATCAGTTATGTGGATGAATCTATCCTGCACTGCTTTGATCCTCTTCTGTGTGTGAAAGCATGTACAAACTTGTCAGTATGTGTCTCTAGCATAATCTCTATTAGGCTAGGGACAGACATTCAAAAAGCCTGAGCCTGAATTGATTCAATCTTTGCAATTTAGTCTAAACTGGCTATGCTGAACTGGTTTGTAATTGGACAGATGTTCTCTCTGGACTGAGGAAATTCAGCCACATGCAGGCAGTGGCTCAGGCTAGAAGCTGGGCAGTGCTAAAGCAGCTTCTCCTTTGCTTCCACAGGGCTGCACTGAGGTGGGCGTGGCCAGGCCCCAGCAGGATGCTCTTGTTATCCCCCTTCCCTCCACAAGCAGCCCAGCAGGGAATGTTTATCACCCCTAACTCAGTGTTTATCAACACATTAAGAAAACAAAATCTCTCTCTATTAACTAATGGAGCTCTTCTTAAACCGCTCTTCCTAAAATAGTTCTTCCTAAACAACTTCTTCCAAGGACGGACATTAAACTACCTGTTGATTAGGTCCAAAAAGCCTGTCTGCCCTCGTTGTCTCCCACAGCACAGACTGTAGCCAGCATGTTTCATAGTTTCATAGTTGTTAGGGTTGGAAGGGACCTATTAGATCATTGAGTCCAACTCCTCTGCCCTGGGCAGGAAAGAGTGCTGGGGTCAGATAACCCCAGCCAGGTGTTTGTCCAATCTCCTTTTAAACACCTCCAAGGAAGGAGACAGCACCACCTCCCTTGGAAGCCTATTCCATATTTTAGCGACCCTAACTGTAAAGAATGTTTTCCTGATGTCTAATATAAATTTGCTCTCGTACAGTTTGTGGCCATTGTTTCTAGTTACCATGACGGGTGCCCAGGTAAACATTGTATCCCCTATTTCTTGTGGTCCACCCCAATGAGTTTGTAGGAAGCCATGAGATCACCTCTCAGCCTCCTCTTGTGGAGGCTGAAGAAGTTCAGGTCTTTCAGTTGGTCCACATAGGGCTTTTTCTGTAGGCCTTTAACCAGACAAGTGGCCCTTCTCTGAACCCTCTCCAGGCCATCCACATCCCTTCTGAGGTGCAATGCCCAAAACTGCACTCAGTACTCCAGCTGTGGCCTGACCAATGCCTCATAGAGGGGAAGTATCACCTCCCTAGACCTGTTTGCGATGCCCCTACTTACGCAGGAAAGGGTGCAGTTAGATTTACTTATTACCTCATCACACTGGTGACTCATGTTCATTTTGGAGTCAACTACAACTCTGAGATCCCTTTCCGTAGTTGTGCTACTTAAAATTGTACCTCCCAGGCTGTAGGAGTGTTGATAATTCTTCTTCTCCAGTGCAACACATGACACTTGTCTTGTTAAACTGTATCCTATTCTGTTTGGCCCATTTCCCCAGCCTGTCCAAATCAACCTGGATTCACTCCCTGCCGTCTGGTTTGCGTACCTCCCCTCATAGTTTGGTGCGATCAGCAAATTTGGACAGGATGCTTTCTACTCCCTCATCCAAGTCACTAATGAAGATATTGATAGTACCAGTCCCAGGACAGAGTGTTGGGGGGACTCCACTGCCCATGTTACTCCAGGTGGAAACTGACCCATCCGCCACCACTCTCTGGGTACATCCCCTAAGCCAATTTTCTACCCACAGGACTGGGTAATAATCTACATTGCAACTGTTTAGTTTATTTATAAGAATTGGGTGTGGCACTGTGTTGAAGGCCTTCTTGATATCTAAGTAAATCATATCTAGCTCTATTCCTTCATCCAAGCATTTTGTGACCAGGACATAAAATAAGACCAGGTTAGTCAGTCAGGATCTGCCTGCTATGAACCCATGCTGATTGCCACTTGGCATCATTTTACCTGCTGGTCTCCTACAAATGTGATCCTTAACAATTTTCTCAAAGGTCTTGCCAAGGGTAGAGGTAAGACTAACTGGCCTATAGTTACCTGGTTCCTCCTTCCTCCCCTTCTTGAAAATAGGGACCACACTGGCCCCTTTCCAAACCTCTGGGACCTGCCCTGAGTACCATGAGTGCTCAAATAGTTGTCCCAGTGGCTCTGCTGTGACACCTGCTAATTCTCTAAGTACCCTAGGACAAATATCATCAGGACCTGTTGACTTAAATACATTCAACCCTTCCAGGTGCTCCTTTACTATGTCAGCACAAACAGTTGGTGGGCTGGTATCTATACTGGGCTTACCTGAGGACCCAATGGGATGAATATTTGTATTTGTGTCCAAGAATATGGATGCAAAGAAATCATTTAGAAGCATGTGGTCTGCTAGCTAATGCTGAGGTGTCTGTATAAGACAGAGGGGAAGGGGGAATAATCCCTGCTTATCAGGGAGAAGCCAGACAGATGCTCTGTGCCTGCAAGTCTCTGCTGGAGCTGCAGCCAGGGAGCAGAGGGGAGGGGTCAGTCCTGCTGTGAAGCAGAGAGCCCCACTCATTCCAGAGAGCATGGTGGGATGCTGAAGGAGTCTGGTTTATCTTAAACAAGCAAGGGGTCTAGGACAGACGTTGCATAAATCGTTTTTTCCAAATCAGTTACATCTGATATACTACATTCAAGCAGGTTTATGTCAAACTGGTTTCAGCCATTTTGAAACCTGTTTATGTGCACCGAACATCCGATCACTTTTTATGTGTAATGCCTGTCCTTAGCCTTAGTGTTTTGTGGCTTTTAGGCTATGTAATAGCTATGCTTTTTGCAAGCCCAAATCAGGCTCCTTCAGCAATCTTTCCTTTAGTCCTTTATTAATTTTTACCTAACACATTTTTTCCTCTGAGCATGTCATTCTCAGCATTTCTGCACTTGGGAGCTCTCACTTTTTGACTCAACTCTGTTATATACTTGTCTGTCTGCTCTTGCCCAGTGTGTGAGTGTCCAGGGCTGATATTGTTCTAATAGAACAATTTTGTTAGGATTGTAGTAGTTCTTAGCCATTGTAAAGAGCTCATAGAAATGGAAGTAGTTTCATTTGACAGCTGTGGTAATGTGTTATAAACTTCCAGAGCTTACTTCCCTCCTGTTTGCAGTAAGATATCTCCTATACAAAAGCATTACGAACAGATACAAAAAGATGTGTAAGGACTGTTCTCATTCCCTCCAATTTTCAGCAAAATTGCCAACTAAAACTAAGGGTGGGGCTGGCTTGCCAAACTGCATGTTCTGAAATGTAAATAGGAAATATTTAAATATTATTTTTATAACTTTACTTTTGGTTTCAAATTCATGTCTTCTCTTTAAACTAAAATTAATAGTTATGATTACTTCTGACAGCATTTTGTCCTTTCTCACTGCTGAATCCTCCACATATTGGTGAGATCACAAATACAGTCCGAGCTAGAACTCTTTTTATAGGATCATAGCAAAGTAGAGCAGATCATCTAGTCCAACACTCTGCTCAAGGCAGGGTCATCTCTGACTAAACCACCCCAGTCAAGCATGGGGCCCAAAACTGAAAGTATTGTTACAGGTGTGGCCTTGTCAATTCTGAATAGAGCAGAAGAGTCATTTCCCTTACTTTGCAAGTGACTGTTGATGCAACTAAATATGTTGTCAGTTTCTCTTTTTTGCAACAAAAGCACACTATTGGCTCGTATTCAGCTTAAGGTCCACTGCAATGAAAAGATCCTTCTCTGCAGTATTAGAGCCTAGCCAATTATCCTAGCTAGTCTGTGTTTCCTTAACTTGTTAATGAGAATGTTGCAGAAGATGTTGTTAAAAAACCTTGCTAAAGTCAAGGTATATCACATCTGTTGTCATTCTCCACCCTGTACCCACAGAGCCTATCACAGAAGGAAATCAGGTTAGTCAGGCATGACTTGTTCTTGATGAATTCATTCTAGCTGTTTCTGATTCCCTTGTTCTCCTCTAGGTGCTTCACAGTAGATTCCTTGAGGACTTGCTCCATTATCCTTCCTGGTATTGAGGTCAGGTTGACTGATCTGTAGTTCCCTGAATCCTCTTTCCCTTAAATTTGGACATTATATTTGCCTTTTGATACTCATTCAGGATTTCACCAGACTGCCACAGATTCTCAAAGAGGAGTGTCAGTGGCTCTGAAATCACCGTAGTCAGTTCCTTCAATACCCTTGAGTGCATTACATCTGGCCCTGCCTACTTGAAAGTATCTAGCTTCTTTAAGTTATCCCGAATCTGTTCTTCTGCTACTCTAAGATGTTTGTCTCATTCCCTGGCATCTGCTCATGTTTGTAAAGACTGAAGTAAAAAATGCATTAAATTCTTCAGCCTTCTCTGAATCATCTGAAACTAGATTACCTTCCACATATCATAAGGGACCTATGATTTCTCTGGTCTTTCTCTTACTTTTGGTTTATTTGTAGAATCCTTTTATATTGCCTTTTATATCCCTTGCCAGGTGTATCTCAAATCATACATACCTACTTTTCTGCCTGTATGTGTGTAGGATACTCTTATACTCTTCCCTGGTACTAAAACCAAAGTTTCACTTTTTATGGGGCTCCTTCTTGAGTTTCAGCTTGTCAAAGAAATTGCTGCCTAGCCAAGCTGGTCTCCTGTTGCACTTCCAGTTCTTCCTTTGCATCACGATCACTTGCCCCTATACCCTAAGAGGGCTTCTTTAAAGTAAAGACCATTCTTCTAGACTCCTTTCCCCTCCTTTCAGACTTGAAAGAGTGAGCAGTGGAGTCATATGTGAGAGCCCTTCCGACCAGGGGCCATGTAGTAATTTTGGTGCTAATTTTAAAAAGAATATTCTTTTTAAATATCACAATATAGCTAGCAAACTTTTAAGCAAGATCTCTATTTGATAGAGTTGTCTAGTACAACTCTCCTTTGCCTTGCAGGTTTCATAGTCAGCAGCTCAACCTTAAACGAAACAGGACATTTTTAAAATGTACTTTAGCTTCTGCACTTACTATAATTTCTGTATAAAAGAATAATTAAGGGTGGCTGTATTAATATATGTTCTTTTCAAATTCCAATCTTCTTTGTAATAAGAGACAGGGAGAATTAATGGGTGCTTATACATGTGATGGACCTCTGCTCGGATTTGTGCTAATTAGTAAGCATTGGAGTAGACTCAATAAATTGAGTCATGTAAATTAGCACACTCCAGCAGCCTCTGCATCATGTGTATTCAGTGTCCCTCCATTTCAACATGGTGGCAGGGACACTTTAACTAAAGCTCGTTGAGAGTGTGTGTGTGTGTGTGTTTGTGTGTGTAAATGTATGTGTGTGTATAGATACGTAGATATATACATAGATTAGCAAATTGCCTGTCAAAAATGAAGGGCGAGGAGGAAGGAGGCCTGTATCCTGCTGCTTCGGGTGGGGGGGGGTGCAGATGCAGTCACTCCCCACATCTCCCTCAGGGCCAGGGCTGGGGCTGGGGCCATTCCCTGCCAGCCTTCCCTCCCCCCATCGCTTTGGGCTGAGGCCAGGGTTGCAGCCGCTCGCCACCTCCCCCACCACCAATTTGGGCCGGGGCCTGCAATTGTGGTGGCAGTGATGGCTGCCCCCACAGTGGGACACAGCCACTGGTAATCTTCCTGCTGTCCTCCCTCCCTCCTCTCTTCCCCACCACCTCTCCCCCCTGCCACAGTGGCAGGGGGAGGGGAGGAGTGGGCCCAAGGATGGGGGGAAGCCAGCTCGCTGCAGTGGGGGGTAGCAGTGGGCCCACACTGACCCACAAGCAGCCAGGGAATGGAAGGAGAGGGCTTAGAGCCAACAGGGGGCTGGAGAAGGAGTGGGCCCGGGCCCAAGGGGGTGAGGAGGAGGCTCTCCCCCTATGCCTGGCTGTGTCAGGCTGGGTCCGCTGCTCTTCCACACCGCTGTGGCAGGCCCAGTTCTCCCCTGGCTTGCCTTGCTTCTCTTCTCCCCACATCGGGCCAAGGCCCACTCCTACCTTCCCCCTGCTGTTGCCATGTCAGGCCAAGGCCGCTACTTTCTACTCCCCTCACTGCCATGGCAGGCCGGATTCTCCACCCCTCACCCTTGAACCTAATCCACCCCCACACCTCCCTGCATCAAACCCAGCCCCAGGTCTGCTCCTTCCCTCCCCCCCCACCACCGCATCAACCCAGGCCTCTTCTGCCCCCACCATACTGCAGAGGGCCCACTCCTCCTCCCACCCCCTGTGCCAGGCCCATCAAGAATGATGGGGGGGGCAGTGTGGGCAGGGACAGAGGCCTGCATCTGCCCCCCCCCACCTTCAGGGGCAAGCCTGAGCCCCCTTGCCTCCCCTCTCTTGCAGTCCCGGCCTACCCCCCAACCCTCTCCACCGCCGTTGTGGGGCCAGGGCTGGGCTGGCACACCCTTGCTGTCATTTTGGGTCAAGGAGGCCTGACCCCTCAGCCCATTGCTGTTGTGGGGCTGGGCTGGGCCCAGCGCACCACCCCCTACCCTGTGAACTGCTGTTGTGGGGCTGGGCTGCACCCAGCGTGCCCCTACAATCCTGCCTGCTGCCATTTTGGGGCCAGGCCTGCCCCCCCACCTTCCCTGCCACTGTTTAGGGGCTGGGTCTGCTTCTCCCCACCCTCTGCCTGGCCTGAATCCACCTGCCTCCCCTCCTGATGAATGACAGGGAGGAGGGAAACATGGATGGAGTGCTGTCATCCAGAACTCTGTGCTGCCACTGCATCCAGGGAGCAGCGGGCAGGGGGTAAGGGCAGTACTGTTCGCCTCATCCCCCACTCTGTCTGCTCCATTGCCGCCACTTCCCGGGAGTGGGAGTGGCAAGGCCAGCTGTGCTGCTCTCGCCCCCCTGCTCCTTCTCCTCTGTACTTACCATCATAGCAGCATCCAGGTCTGCTCTTCCCCCACACCACAGTGGGCTTGCACCTGTTTCCCCCCTGCCCCCTTGCGCTACCACTGTGGGTCAAACACTGTTCCTCTCCCCCCTCACCTCTGGCTCCTCCTTGGAGCAGGGTGGGGATGGGGGCAGCTGGAGCCAGCTGTGCTGCCCTTAGGGGCATCTGCCATCCCCTCTGTTCTTGCTGTCATGGTGGCAGTCCACTGCCATCTGCAACCTGAATTCTCTTGGAGCACTCTAATTGGCTGCCGAGACAATGAATCAGAGTGCGAATAAAGCATTACAGAAGGACTAAGGTTTTTATAATATATGTGTGTGTGTGTGTGTGTGTGTGTGTGTGTATATCTATAGATATAGATATACACACATATACACCTGGCCCCATGCCATGGAGGAAAAGCAGTCCCTCCCCCTCACAGCTTCTGGGCCCTCTTTGCTGCAGCTGCCCAGAGCCCACACCTGGGTTGCCTTGAAGCTCCTCTGCACTACCACTGCTGCCCACTGGGCAGCATGGATGTGGCAGCGACAGTAGTGGAGAGGAGCCACAGCGTAGCCCAGATACAGGCTCTGGGTGTTTGCAGCAAGAAGGGCCTGGAAGCAGTGAGGGGGAGGGCCTGCTTTTCCCCTGTGTTGAGTAGCAGCTTCTGCCCTGCTGCTGCTGCTGCTGCTGCTGCTGCTGCTCAGTGTGAGTGGGTGAGTCTGGAGCAGGCATGGGGTGGATCAGGGTTGGGGCTGTGCCAGTGGGTTCTGGCTGGTCCAAAGCTGGTCCACTTCGCTAATCAAAATGATATGCATAATTAACATGATTAAAACAAATTTAAGCATTAATTTATTTTTGCATTAAATGCGTACGTTAACTGCAATTAACTGACAGCCTTATATATATATATATATATATTGCGTCTGTCCTTTAGGAGTATATGTATGTACACTCCCTCAGCCCCCACCCCAAAGGACAAACATTAAAACAAAACAACTCCCCAAACATTTAAGCTTTAAGATGGAGCTTGTTAAGATTATAACCATATGTGATACATTTGCCAGTGAGACAGTACTGGATTCAATAGATCAGAAGATCATATATGAGACAGTACTGGATTCAATAGATCAGAAGATCATATATTTATGAAGACTCCCTCAACTAAAAAGCCATAATAGTCTTAAATATAAACACACACACACGTGTGTGTGTGTGTGTGTGTTTAAAACTATTATGGCTTTTTAGATGAGAGAGTCCTGTTAATTTTTAATGGAACCACAGGGCTAAAGGTCATATGTGATATTTAGAAATGTAGAGCTCTGTGTTTCAGAATGTGGTAACACATTAACCAAAGATGAAATGCATTAGTCAGTCATTAGTTTCTCTTGCACTGATTTCTTTCATAGCGTCAGCAAGTGCTCAGAATATTCTTAGGCTTTTTACTATTCTAGTACTGTCCTCTGCTAGCCTCTGTGAATGACATGATGACAATTGTTTTCTTTTAAGAATGTTGTAGATCAGATGCTATGGAAATGAAATGCTCTCCTATACTGAATACATTCTTACAGTTGCACTGAATTGTCATATACTACGTGTGCCAAACCTGTTTATTTCTTGGCTACTTTAGATAATTTCCTTCTTTAAATAAAAAAGCCTACAGTATCTGCAGAGGCATAACAAGCAGGGTTTGTGGCCTTGGAGTAAAGTAATGGGGTGGGTGGGGAGGTGCTGCTCAACACTGGAGGAATGAGGGCTCCAAGGGAAGGAATTCATAGGAGTCTTGCCTATGCACAAGGCTTAGAAATAATCCTTGGCTGCTGTTGCTGTGTGGTTTGCAGTGTGGGCTGCCTACACAGAGTGTTGCTCCTACAGTGTCAGTGCATTGTCTGTGCACCCTACTGAAAGAGCAGTACTATAGGGCTGCTTCGCTGAATTCCACTAGGGCAGGGGGGAAAGGGGGCATGGTTCTGACCCATCAAGGCTAGGGAAAGAAACTGCACATACACTGGTATAAGCAATTGGTAACTGGTTCAAATCTGTAACACAAGAGAATTTCAGTGCACATAAACCACTTTCAAAAACGCTAAAACTGGTTTTCAGATGAACCTGGATGGATGTAGTATCAGGCTTTAACTGATTTAGGTTAAATTTGTTTATTGAACTTCTGTCCTAGATAGCCTCTGGATTCAAGTTAACTTACTGTCCTCCAGCATCCCAGGATGTTTTGTGCCTCACCCACAAGCCCCCCTGTCAAAGGGTGGGTGGATTAGCCTTGACCCAAGCTGTCTGCACCAGCCAAGCAGGGAAGTGTGCTCTAGCAACCCTGCACCCCAGCTTCTGATCTGAGCTACTGCAGGTGTGTGGCTACATTTCTGGAGTAGAAAGTGAATGTCTGTTCACTTGTTTATTGGTTCAAGCTACACAGTTTAGACTAACCTGCAAAGATTGAATTGATTCAGCCACAGGCTTTTTGACTGTCTGTACTTAGCCCCTAAGTTATGCTACTCAGTATCTGAATACCAAATTTTGCCTTGATTTCTATTCTATGCAGTTCCTTTCAGTTTATTGATTTCCACAAGGTGTCAATCAAGGGGAATTTTACCCTTAAGTTATCATAATTACAAATCATGCAGCATGATTTTAATGCCATTATCTTCTGAGATTATGGTTGCAAAAGAGCACTGAATTGCATTCAGAATCTACAGTTTTGTAGTTTTGAGTTTTATTACACTTATATTCTTGTACCAGGATTTCACCTCCCTGGATTTTAAACAGTTTGGATGGCAGAATTTGAATAGTTCAAATTTTGCCATCATATTCATGGAGTAATTCTTGATGTGTTCCACTAACAAATAAGGTTAAAGAAGGCTTTAGTCTCTGGTAGATAAATTAATTTAAACTTGAAAATATTACTCCCTATCTGATTTACTTATCCCTTTTTCTTTTTTTTCTTTTTTTATGAAGCAGTTACTATTTTGAAGCTTGCTATCACAAACAACATTGACAATATGGTAAAGCCTTAAGTCAGTTGGCTATACTAGTTCTATTTAAAAGAGTGCATCTATTAGCAATGAACTCTATTCCTTGCATTGGCATTCATTTTATTGAACATGAATGACCGAATGTGATAGGAAGTTTTTGACATTCTCATCTCATTGGAAAGCAGATCCCACAAGCAACTGCATATTTTCAATAAATTTGTCCAGCATCGCAACATACAGCTGCAAAGAATATGCATTAGAAGGAGCAGCAGAGCAGGCTCGTGGGTGGACTTCTGGATATGGAGTGTGCCTGCAGAGTTGGAGGGAAGGAGGGAGTTAGCCCCATCCTTGCTAGGACCTGCCACTTTGGTGGCATTGACAAATTCAAAAAAGCTTGAGATAAATGATTTTTCTCATGGTTAAATTCTTTTTTTACTTTCTTTTTAAACTACCATTAAAAGTCAGAGTAAAGTTAAATACAAACAACCACAGTATAGCAACAGTGCAATTAAGATTCAGAACCACAATGCACCAGCTGGAAAAGGAATCATGAATTTTTACAGCTCTGACTTTAGATGTCTTTATTTTCTCTTAATTGGCATTTGCTGTTGTTTTATTTGGTTTCCTGATCTTAAATTTTGGGTTTCCGTGACACTAGAGTCCTAAAAAAGGCAGGGGAATATGCTGAAAAGTAAGCAGTTGGAAACAAAATTCCCTTTCTTGTTATTCTGTTGCTATGAATGACAAACCTGTGAACATTAATTTAATCTACAGGAGTTGGCTATGTTGTCCAAAAATATGGGCTTTGTGCATAAAAAGACATTAAAAAAATTAATTCCTACTAACTTGCAGAAGTAGTAGAGATTTTCCTGAAGGGGCACAATTTTCTTTCCAAAGAATGGAAACAATAATAAACCCTCCCACAGAGTCCTTGGCACTCTCTCCAGAAGTAATGGGTATATATAGCAACACTAAAGATGAAACTTAATTATGACGGGATAAATAATCTCTCATTCTCCACATCTACTCTGTTACCTCTCATTCTCCCTCTCTCTAACTCTCAGTGCATATTCTGGCCATGTCCTCTCACCAGCAGTCCTCATTTGGTTTCTGTCTCACTTTGCTCCTCATCAGATTCTCACCTTTTCTCACAATCAGCTCATTCTTCTGATCAAATCTGTCTTAGTCTCAATATTGGTCTATCCCTTTGACTTAAGCAAAACACCTCCCAGAAAATCATTCATTCTATTCCTTACATTATTCTTTCAACTAGGATCTAATTTGATTCTTTCATCCCTGTCCTTCTCATTCCTTGACTCCCTCCTCTCTTTACCTCTGCTCAATTTTTCATCCAGTTGTAAGGATCCTCTATATGTGCATCTTCACTTTGTGGGGTATTCAGGGAGATACTCTATCTCCTGCCCAGGTAACTCCTTCCTACCTGATCCCATTCTACAAGAATGGGTTGTGTGGAGTCTTCCTCTCCCACAGACAAAGGTAGGGGACTAGCTGATGGATTTTAGTCTGTGTGCAGTGCTCTAGGTTTCTGTTGTATTCTCTACTGGGAGATAGGCAGAATTGATCTTGCAGTCTCCTACATTCCCTGATAGCAGCAGTATTTGCCCAAATGTAACAGGAGAGACATTAAAAGAAACTCTTTTGGTGTATTTTTAGAAACTGTGTAATAAGCACTGTAGTCTCACAGTGATAAAATGTTAAATCAATTAATCATTACAGGATTAAAACTTGCATGCATATAGGCAGCAATGTTTGTAATAAGCTTAAGCTTAACTATGAAGGGTTCATCTTAGCAATGATTCATGTTCAGTTAATTGGTATAGTGCACAGTTCAAAAATTTGAAACATCATAATTTATTGTAATTTCATGGCTGTTCACTCTGAAATTTTACACCATCTAAGAAGGAATGCAAATAGGGAGAGAGACAGTCTTGGCCTAAACTAAAGCCCGGTGCAGCTAGTGAAGTTTACGTAGCTGTATTGCACAAAATCTCCTTGATGTCAAAACTTAAATATTTCCAGGATCCAGGCCCCTGTTCACTGTGAATTTTATGAAGGGGCAGTCTAGAGAAATTAATAATTAGGCAGGCCATCACTTTATTACCACCAGCAATTCAGGCCTCCCATTGTAAATGTTGAGGATACACATTATACCCATGATGAAATACTTTGACAGGAAACTTCATAGACATTCTAGAGTACTAATATATTCATTCCAGTGGAAGGTCTTTGGAGTTCATGGAAAAGTGTCAAATTGTCTTTAATTTTGTAAGATTTTATACATTTTATGAGCTTAGATGGTAACAATCCTAGGCAAAACAAAGTTATGGCAAGCACATATTCTGTAATTCATGCTGGCAGGTTATGTTGTTTAGAAGTCCCTAGGAATGGAAGTTGGTTCTCCAGAGGGCTTACTTGTCTGGGGGTGCAGGGGTTGGGGGGCTAAAAGTAGCCCCTGTTCCCAGGGGGAGAGAGCCTCCCATCCCACCCAGTCCCATTCATCCTGCCAAACCCTCTGGGACCCCCCTTGCAGACCCTGCCTGCCCCCGATCACCCCAAAGACTTTGATGGTCCCCCTGATCCCCTATAGAGCCTGTTTGCCTCCCCAACCCCACCTCCCCCAGCTAATCCTCCCATGCCAACTTGCCTTAGATGGGGTGGCCCATTTTTAACTCAATCTTACATCCCCAAATGTCTGTATGCAGCCTCATATAACTCTGAGTACTGCAGAAGTTGAACAAGGTGGGGAAAAAAGCTCATGTTGCTCTAACATTTTAGAGAAGTAAATAGGTGACCTAGATTCATAGATTGTAAGGGGCTGGAAGGGACCTCACAAGGTCATTGGGTCCAGCCCCCCTGCACTAGGCAGGAAGGACAACCGGGGTCAGGTGACCCCAGCGAGGTGACCATCCAGTCTCCTCTTGTAGGTGATTGCACCACCTTTAGAAGGAGTTTATTCCACAGTCTGGACACTATGAAGAAGTTTTTCCTAGTGGTAAGCCTCAAATGGTCTCCCAAGAGTTTGTGGTATTCCAGGTTTTCCCCAAGTTTGCCTTGGTGAACAGTTGTTGGCCAAGCCCTTGATGTATGCCCCTGATACAGCAGTAAGCTGCTACCAAGTCCCCTCTCAGCCTTGTCTTTTTTGGGTTGAAGAGACCCAAGTCCCTCAGCCTTTCCTTGTATGGCTTGCCATGCAAGTCTCTGATTATATGGGGGGCTCTTCTCTGAAGTCTCTCAAGTTTTTCCATGTCCTTATTGAAGTGTGGTGTCCAGACCTGGATGCAGTATTCCAGCTGTGGTCTCACCAGTGCTGAGTAAAGTGGAAGAATCACTTCCTTGGTTTGCTGGAGATGCATCAATTGAAGTATTCCAAAGTATTGTTTGCCCTTCTGGCTACAGCATCGCACTGACAAACCATATTCATACTATGGTCTGTTATTGCCCCTAGGTCCCTTTCAGTTGTGGTGCTAGTCAGTTTAGTGCCACTGAGCCTATAAGTATGTTGGGGATTCTTGTCCCCAGATGGAGCACTTTGCACTTCTCAGTGTTGAACTTCATTTGGTTCTGATCTGATCTATTTGCCAGCCTGTCTAGGTCCACCTGTATCTGCAGCTTATCTTCAAGCATAACAAGAGTCAGTCAGTCTTCCATTAATTTGAATAAAACAGTGGAATGGCCAAGACAAGACCTGACTGATCAAGAATTAAAGGAAGGTAGTTAAATTTAAGTAATCATACATTTATGAAAAATAGATCTTGGCAAGCTTGCTTGTTTTTCTTTTTTTAGAAGATGTTTGGACTTAGCAAGGTAGTATTATGGTATTTTGATTAAGAAACTAGAATGATATGCAATTAGCATGATTCATAAAAATGTGGTTATTATTGTATCTCAAGTTATAAGTGAAAGAATCATACAGTGGATGTGTTGCTAATGGAGGTCTTTCTGGGATCAATGTTTGATTCTATATTATTTAACATTTTTAACAATGACCTGAAGGACAACACAACATTGGTGCAGGTAGTTTGGAGATGGCATAAAGAATACGGTAAAGAGGACACAGGACTATTACAGAGTGATCTGAATTGTTTGATTAGCTGGGCTCTAGCAAACAAGTTGCATTTGGCCATATCAAATACAAAATCACAGACTAGGAACAAGAAATATGGGCCAGACTTATAGGATGGGGAATGATAACATGGGATACAGTGACTCCAGAAAAAATCTTGATGGTCATAGTACATAAGTGATCCAATGACAACTCCCAGTAGAATTTGTACTTCCAGGGAACCTTGAGCAAGAAAAGGAGGATTACTCTGTACTTGTCACTGATGCAGCTGTTGTAGAATACTGTTCATGTACAGTTCATAACAGATTTTAACAAGTCTAAAAGGGTTCAGAGAAGAGCCACAAGGCTGCTGAAAATATTGGAAAACATGCCTAATAATGAAAAGCTCATGGAACTCAATCATTGGCAATATGTTGAAACTAGAAATTCAGACTGCAAACAGCAGGATCTGTATTTTTTTAACAGTAAGCATAATCAAACACTAAAACTTACCTAGGGTTGTAGTGCATTCTCTCTCTCTCTATGGCAATTTTTAAATCAAGGGTGAATATTTTTTTTTGAGAGGACAGGTTCTGGTTCAGTTGTTCTCAAAACTTTTTGGGTTACAAACCCTTTATATGTTATAAACACATTCAAATAAAATTCTGATTTAATAATCTGTGTTTGTCTAAAATATAAATGTGTAACAATGCTCTGCCCTATACAATTTAAAACTCCAATCCTGCATTCATATCATTGGGATCCATACAAGTAGCTGGGGTCCACCTCATGGATATCATGGGATAACTGGAATTTATGAATTGATTATTAATTCTTCTCACCTTTTATTCCTTAATACCAGTGATGGGATCTGAATTTGCTGATTTGCCAGCCATGTAAACACCAACCCAGTCTAACTTTTAGATATTTGCTTAGTTGATTGGGTTGTAAAATTCCTAGCTGTTATGCTGATAATGGTTTAAGTACCCAGATAATTATATTCTACAACCAATTACACATGTGTAAATCCAGAATGACTCCAGATTTCCAACTGTTCATTTCTGTGATTAGCTTTGCTGTTTTAAAAAGATACAGTCTAGCAGATGAATTTCACTTTTGACAGGTATTTAATTTATTTTTATAATGAGGTCATGAACACTAAGAAGCAATATCAGAGCATGTGATGACCTATTTACAATGATAGAGAGGACTAGATTTTTTAATAAAGTCCTGATTGCTTTCTTATCACAAAAATGTTGCAGAAGCACTATAAAAATAAGAACAAAATAGAGGTAATTAATTCCATTAAGGCCACAAGTGATTTATGTGTCATATTAATAACAGTTAAATCTGCAAATATTATCTAAATGTCTTATGTCAGCACCTTTAAAATTACATTAACAAGATCCACATGAGGGCAAAACTGACTTAATACCTCTCTCAGGTGTAAGCTTTTGCACTGGAATCTTGGAGAGAAATGAAAATGTTTGGGGGAAAAAAATTACTGGCTTGTTTTACCTCAGAAGGCCAGCACCTCTTGACTGCTTTCAATATTCAAGAAAATGTTTTCATTTTCTTATAAGTGTTGTTAATATATATGCTAACAAGCAACAGCATCATAGAACTGAGTCTATTCCAGCATGCTTGTCATTATTATTATCTACTGCAACTCCATAAGAAAAGCGAAACATCTCATATAATTTCTGCATCAAATCCATAACCTCTGTTTTCTGTTGTATTCTTTGTTTATCTCTGAACTGTAGATCTACATTTGTACCATGTTTCTGGATATTTTTGCTATTTTGGAAAACAAATAATAATGCCATTAACTTAATCTCAGCTTAAATACAATGAGTATTTGCTTTTGGGATGAATTTAACTCTGGTGCAGATACTCCTAATGATTTGTGGAAAGTACACTGATCTCACTGGAATCGCTGCTTAATGGCCCCCCAATTAGTCTTGTCCCTCTTCTGTATCTATTTTCTACTCTAAATTGCCTCAGTACATCAGCAGCTGATCACACGTCTACTACCCCTTTGCAAACTCCTACAAAATTCAGCAGATAGCACAATGGCTCCTCTACAATTTCTTCCAAAATGATTAATTCCCACCAATTTTTACTGTGTGCCTGGGCTCACATCAGGTCAGAAAAGATTAGAATTTCACTGCCCTCATATTTCAGATCCTCATTTTTAGTGGTTGCAGCCAGAAGTCTCTCTCTCCCTTATATCAGGGTAGCAATTATGGTCTTTCTCACATTACCTTGAAGTGCTGCTTCCCTCCTGGGCCCCCTGTCATTTCTCTTCACAGTGGGTCTGTCAGAATGGCAGGAGGAGAGGTTAGTCAGTTACTTAATCATCTTGAAATAATTTGACATATTTCCCTATATATTTTCAAAAATTTCTCTAGTGTGTGCATCCTATAGGTATATAGGTGTATGTGCGTAGTTATAAAAGGATTTGTTACGTGTATAAATCTAAGTAAATAGTACTTTAATACATTTTGTAACTGTAATATTTGAAAATACATAATTTTTCATTTTTACCCTGTTCTAGTCAGGTTATAGAATGAGTTCTTCAACACAGGCAGATACCTGCCAACATCTCATGATAAAAGGTTGTAGTTTTTTTAATGTGCATACCATTACACACATTTGCATAAAATATTGCCTCGTGGTACTAAGTGCTCCAGTCTCTCCCCAGACCCATATTAATTAATTGCGTCCCTTCAGCCCTATATATTATCTTCCCCCACCCCACTTAGTACACCAACATCAATAAAGTATGTACCTCCCAGGGGGACATCAGTGTCCTCTGGCTTGTTTTTTTTTCCATTGCCCTTCTTCTACAGACAGCCCTGCAGACTTTTTCACTCCTCTCCTAGTCAGTGGGAATCAGCAGGGAGCCTTCCCCTTCCTACCCATGCTATTGTCAAGCCTGGAGCTGCTAGGAGGGAGATGAACTATGGTTCACCAAAAGGATTGATGAGGAAGATGAAAGACTTCTCCTTCTACACCCTACCTTGGGGTTGATTTTTTCTTTATTTAAGTATCCTTACAGCCCCACAGGAATATTTGGAAGTATGTAGAGCTGACATGTCTGCATGTGTGTCCTGTAAGGTATTTTTTTCTTGCAAGCAGTGACACAACTTGGGCGAAGGGGCTAGGGGAAATGGGGCACCAGCCCCAGGCATGAAATGTGAGGGGATACCAAAATCTGCTCCCTGCCTTACCCGCAAGAGTCTTTGCCATGACCATAGGAGATGAACTGTGCAGTGTGTTTTGGGGGATGGGGTGAGTGGAGTGAACAGAATGGCTCTCACCACCACCCCAGCTGCTGGAGTTGTCCGCCGCTTCCCACCACTGACGGTAGTCTTCAGGGACTCTTCTGGGCTACTGCTTTGCCCTACTGAGCAGGTCTCAGCTCTTCTAAGCCCCACTCTTCTCTTCATCTCTCAGTGCATCTGCCACATGCTAAGCACTCTGTCCTTTTATTCTCTCCAGAGGCTCTGCCCCCAAAGTCTGCTGGACCTGCACGGTGCAGTTCTCAATTAAGTCCAGGGCTCTTTGCACCCCCCCCTCCAGGCAGAGTCAGGCAAACTCTCCTCCATCACCTCCTGAAGTCCTTTCAAGTTGGCAAGCCAGGCTGCTATCAGCATGCCCACCACACTTTCGATTAAAACCATAGTTCTTGCTTTCATTTTTGATTCAAAAGCGAAAACTGCAGTTTTAAACAAGATGCTATTTTTTGTCTCCCCACTGGTCAGCAGCAAGCAGTAGAGCCACCAGGGCCCCTCAGCTGATCAGTGGTAGGGAGACAAAAATGGCACCAAGTTTAAAACCAAAGCTTTTGTTTCCCTGCCAATGAGCAGCGAGCCACAAGCATGGCCCCTCCACCAATCAGCAGCGGGAGGGGCTGGAGCTAGGCTGGGCCAGACCAAGAATGCCACACATCTCTGGGCTGTGGGCAGAGGTAGGGGCAGGACAGGGCCAGGTGTGGTGGTAGTTCTGGGAGAGGTAGATGGGGGGGTAAGGTGAATTTTGGGGTAGTTATAGCTCCTGCCACCCACTCCCTCCTACCAGGACCATCCCTGTGCATGTGTGTGGCCACACGTGGTCAGAAGCAAAGCTGGGCAGCATTGACAGCAGCACTCTTCAGGTAAGTCTAATGGGGGAAAGGGTCATGGGGGAGGGAAGGGGCATGGGGGGGAACCAAGACCCCCCCAGTGAGGGAGGGAGAGGGGCAGGGGCTGAGGCTGGTGCTGGGGGTTCTGCTCATCCAGGGCAATGCAGGGGACCCAGGGCTGCTCAACTCCAGCTGTGGCAGGAGGAAGGGGGATGAGGAGCAGGGAGGAGATGTGGGCATGTGCCCCACCACCTAGCAGGGAGCAGAGCCCCTTTCTCTCATGGTGCTTCCACTGCCAAGGGCAGGGTGGACTCCTGTGCCCCGTGGGCAGGGGTGGTGCAAAGGGGTGTTGCGGGGGGCTATAGCCACCCCAAAATTCATCTTAGCTCCTCCATAAGCACCCCTCCTAGCATGGCTGGGTCCACCTAGCCTCCCCTGCAGGCAGGGATGGCATCAGCCTCTTTCTGATGGGGGTCTAGGCTAGAGCTGGGTTTGGCTGAGCCAGGCGTTTGGGGGGGCCTATAGCCAAAATTCACCTTAGCCCCCCCCAATACCCACCCTTCACAGCAGCACCACCACTGTCTATCCCATGCCACTGAGTCTGCCCCACTACTGCCATGCCCAGCACTCCCACCAGGTAGAGGCTGGCATCAGTCCTGCCAGGAGCGCTGCACCTTTGCAGGCCCACCTCTGTGGAGTGGGTGGATGGCAGCAGTGGCACTAGGAGGGGTGCTTATGGAGGAGCTAAGGTGAATTTTGGGGTGGCTATAGCCCCCTGCAACACCCCTTTGCACTGCCCCTGCCCACGGGGCACAGGAGTCCACCCTGCCCTTGGCAGTGGAAGCACCATGAGAGAAAGGGGCTCTGCTCCCTGCTGGAGTCTAGCTCCCATGGGAGGACAGGGCCTCCAATTTTATGTTTGCCCAGGGTCCCAATAAATCTTGATCTGCCTCTGTCGTTAGGGCTACAGTATATCATCCTTCAGTTGTCTTGAATTAAATGTAAAATATGCACAACAAAAACAAATCATGGTTTCTTACTGTTTTTACAGAAAGAATAAACTCTGGGTATTTTTTCTAAATTTCTGGCTAGGCAACATATTTTTGGCAGGACTTTCTGTCATATTACTTATACCCTGAGTATTCATATTAATTTATGTTTGTTCTGACATACAAAGGCAGTTCTGGTGAGGATCCCATTGTGACCATAAACTCACTCAGTTTTCAAAGAACTGGCCTGAGTTTTTTATTTGCCACTACCTATCATTTTTACATTGTCCTAATGCCCGAGGGCTGATTCAGCACCTTCCAAGCACTCTCCTGTCAGTCACTGAAAAAAGCATATTTATTCCAGGGGCACAGTTGCAGCACAGCAGGCACAGGGCAGCATTTGGTTGTGGCATGTATTTTCAGGACAGATGACAAAAGCAGTTATTTTCAAGAAGGCATAAAAGTACATATGAGAAAAGGTAGGCAAGGCAATCCTAGAGAAATGGCGATTGTTCTACCTCAGTCTGTCTCTTCACCTCTTCTTCACCGTTTTTTACTTTGTGCATAACTTATATAAAAAACACACAGCTAAAAGACATCACATGCAATTGCATGTAAATATAAATATTTGACTGTTCTGCTATATTAGTATTACTGAGTTTGGCAACTGAGTTTACAAAGGTTCCACATTTCCCAGAAAGTGATATTTTTTTTAAGTGAAAATAATTTTCTACTAGGTCACAAAGTAAAGTTGTATGTATTTTCTGTTGGGTAGAATTCATCCAGGCTGTCATAAATAATCTGCACTGCCATCCCCTGGCATAGTAATGGTTTCTTATTTTATGGGGGAGGGGGACTCTGAGTAGAATAGATTCCAGCAATCTGTGAGAGTCTCAGAGCTGCTTCAGTGGTTCTTTTTTGTAAACTCAGCTTGAATAGACTACTTTTACTTAAGTATTTTATGTTGTCTCTTTTCTTTTTGAGCCAGTAGAGTTGCAGTAAAAAATGGAGGAGGATACTATGATGTGACACTTAGTAAAGTCTACAAATCTTTTCAAACTGTTGTCCGAGTCCTGCTTATTCTTGCTTACTATCTGATTCTGTTAACTGAAGTCAACAACAGCTGCTATTTAAAGTTGTGTTGGATGAAAGTGAGTTAGTTGTCTTACTACCTGGTGACTCCCTAGTGTGCTACCTGAAAAGCTTTCTAGCAATTATGACTAATTCTGTTCACACAGGGTGCAGCTACACATGCACTTTAATTCACATTAACCTATTTTAATGCACATTGAAGCATCACTAAAAAAAAATCATGCTCTTTAGTTAATGTACATTAAGAAAGGCTGATGAGCATCTTCCTAGTACCTCACAGTGGAGGTACAGATTTAATGCTCATTAACTAAAGCATGTTAATGCACATAGATCAGGGTGGACAATTATTTTGGGCAGAGGGCCTCTTACCAAATTTTGGCAAGTCATTGAGGGCCGCATGGGTAGCCCCACCCCTTGATAGATGCCCCACTCCCTGGTCACCATCTTGGGACCAGAAGTTCTGCCCCCTACCCCTGAACTTTGCCACCAGAAGTCCCTCCTCTCCCCTCCCCCACCCCCAGAAGTATTCCTTTCAGCAAGGGGGTTTGCCATCTCAGAACCAGAAAAATACCAAATTATATTCTAAAAAATCAAATGTACTACAACATTCATTAATTTCATGTAAAAAATATTTTTGTCCTGATTTACATGTGTTTCTGTAGATTACATAGAGGTGATAGTATAAGAGCTTAAAATGAAGTCTTACTCTTGTATATTGTGGGAGGGTGGGTATAGGTTTGTGGGTGTGTGCGGGAGGGTGTGGGTGTCTGTGTGGGATTAGTGAGGAGTGGATAGGCATGGGGGGTGGTTTTGTGGGGTGTGGGGGGATGGATTTTGCAGGGGACTGTAAGTGTATGGAGGGAGGGTGGTTGTGGAGGGTTGTGTCTTGCGTGGAGGGGGAGAGTTTGCCCACAGCCTGTGGTAGGTCAGCAGGGGGTGCTCCTGCACTGAGCCAGAAACCTCAATGCACCTGACCACCTACCAAGTTCTGAGTGCCTCCCCGAGAGTACCTCACATCTGGCCAACCCCCTGCCTGGAGCACACCCGCAAGCCTGGGATCACCACTGTCACCACCCAGGGGTTCTGTTCTGTCTTCTGCCCTGTGCCTTCTGGGGCACACAGGCCCTGCAGACCTTGAGGGTGATTGACCCACTGTGAAAACTTGAGGTATTTCCTTTAGTCGGAAGCACAAAAAGTAGCCTCCCTTAGTCAGCTGGACCAAAGGGACATGAAGGCATGCCCCTATCACCACTACGCTTTGTATAGTGAGGGGGCTTTATTGGTTACAGAGGGTAGACTTGGACAAGGGTACAGAACAGAGCAGTATCAAAGCATAACCTTAGAGCAAACAGTGTGGCTAGTTAGCCTTTGATTACACATTTTCTTTACAGCAAGCTATATATCTAGACAGGTTTCAAGTAGCTTACTCACAAGTATCATCCAGAGGTTGGTTGAGCTTTCCTCTAGAGGCAGGCAGTTCATTCTGTGTCAGAGAGTTCCCAGAGATATCCCCATCTCTCTGCCTTGTCAGTTGCTCACATGTTCCCCTAAAAAATGGCTCTCTTTGCTCATCTGGAGCACAGCAGAGCCCCAGAAACTATTAGTTTATTCCATGCTTTCCAACATGGCTCTCCCCCTCCTTCATCATGACTCCTTTTATCCCTTATCATGACCTCATTGGCTTCTGCCCAGTGCTTTCAGATGACCTAAGACTGACCAGATGAGAAAGCTTGTCACCTGACCTGCAAGGGTGGAAAAATTAAGACAAAGGGAACAGATTCCCCCTCCCTCAGGAATGTCTCCAGCTCAGGTCACCTGCCTTTAGGCACTAGGCAGAGTTGGTTGCCTAGCAACCATAGTGATAGACACATGGGGGGAACAGATTAGACCCAGGGCAAGGAGGGTGCTGTAGCAGCATTTCATCAAACAGCCCCTCCCCACCCCCTATGGCAGGCAGAGCCTCTACCAGTGCTCCTGCAAGCCCAGGTTCTGTGCTTGTGCTCCTTCTAGCCTCAGGGCACCAGTGTGGGCCCCATGCTCCCACTCGCTGCCACTTCCACACTCCTCCCCACCTTCCTCACTGCTCCAACACCACATCACAGCTGCTCCTGTAGTCCTGGCAATGCAGCTGGGAAACAAGTAGAGCCAGAGCTGCTGGCGGGCAAGTGAGGGAGGGGGGAGGGGAGTGAGGAATTGTCTGGGGGGGGGAAGGGGCAGCAAGCAGGCACGCAGAGCACAGCAACAGCTGGGCAGGAGCACATGGCCCACACTGGTGCACTGGGGTCAGTTCCAGTGGGGCCCAGAGCAGGGCAGAAGAAGTCCAGGGTCCAGGGTGGCAGGGGTCTATGGAGCTGGGCTTGCTCTCCCTGCTTGAGCAGCACATCCTGGCTCCATACAGCCCCTGCTGGCCCAGACCCCACATTCCTGGACATAAAATGCTGCTCAGAATGGGAGAAAAGCGGACCCTCCCCCTCCCAACACTCCCTGGTTCAGCTGCCTGGAGCCCACACGGAGCTGCCTGTGCCTGCTCTCTGCTGCCATCACTGCCCCATGGGGCAGTCCAGAGGTGACAGAGATGCAGAACAGCCCCATGCGGGCTCTGGGCACCTACAATACAAGCACTGGCCATGGGGCAGAGTAGTGAGGGGATGCTTTTCTCCCACACTGAGCAGCCTGAAAGGGTGAGTGCAGGGTTGGGGCTGTATGTGCTGGTCCTCACCTGTACCATGGGGCTGGGCGGGGAAGACTGGGAGCAAGTGGGCATGCGGTGTCCTGGGACCAGTGCTGACAGGGCCCAGAGTGGGGTACCAGCCAGCTGGGGCTCTATGGAACTGGGCCAACTCCCCTCTCTCCCTGCTGGTGCAGCCCAGCCCTGCTCCATAGACCCCTGCCAGCCTGAGTCTTGCACTCCTGCTGGCCCCAGGACACCAGCACAGGCCCCACACTCCCACACGCCCACTTGCTTCCACTCCCCCCACCCCCATCACCACTTTCCCCACTTCCCTGCTCACCTTCCAGCTGCTCTGTACCATGTAGTTCCCAGCTGCATGGCCAAACTGTGGGACTCAGCAGGAGCCATCCTGGCCCTGAGGACTGGGGCAATTGCCTGTGGTCCTCCCCTGCCTCCCTACCCCCAATCCATTCTTACCTGAATTTCCCACTCCAATGCAAGGAGGCATGAACAGCTCTACAGTCCCAGACTACCTGGGGGAGTGCGGCCAGGCAGGCCTTGCTGTTCAGGGTCCTGCCATGGCTTCCCCTGGATCATACTGCCCCTGGCTACTGTCATCTTTCACAGGCAGCCAGGGTCAAATAAATATTAATTTTATTAATATTTTAGGGGCCCCACAAGCTGGATAAAATGGCCTGATGGACTGCATCTGGCCCACAGGCTATATTTTGCTCACCCCTGACATAGATGTACCTGCAGTGTTTACTATCCTCATTCTTCCCTCTGGGGTTTCATGCAAAGTCAGGAATATGAGCAACAATGGCTTCTAAAACATGGTGTTCATTTCATGGGAATGGAGGGTTATAAGGACCATGGGCCAAGTCCCAGATATTTTCCCTATGTTAATGATGAGTTCTACATCCCAAGAAGCAAGAGAATACAAGATACATCTGGGAGCATACCCATGGATTTAGCATGGAAGCTGGATGTGGTAGTAGGCTGAAGATGAGACACAGACAATATAGCTAAGAACAGACAGTCAAAAAGCCCAAAGCTGAATTGATTCAGTCTGTGCACATTGGTCTAAGCTGCAAAGCGTGAGCCAATAAGCAAGTGAACAGACATTCACTTTTGAATCTGGAAATGCAGCCATGTACGTGCAGTGGCTTAAGCCAGAAGCCAAGTGGGTGCTAGAGCGTGGCTCTCTGGCACATAGCCAGCATGGGCTGAATGTTTGCTTCCTATTCCTGCTGCCTCTGAGGTCAACAGCAAGACTCTGCAGAATTGCTCATAACTTGCTCTTCCTGCTTCCAGGTGCCTCTTGGATTTGTAGTTTATAATTGCAGCCAGCAGTAAGTTTAGCAGGGCAGAGCAGCTCTGTACTTGGGGGAAGAGAAGTTTAACCCCCCCTCCCTGAACCCAGACCCCAGCCAGGTTTTACCTAGTGTGGGGGGGGAGGGGGCAATGAGCCAGCCAGTGAGGCTAGTGATAACTTTAGCCTCCTAGCTAGGGAGCAGATGGGTGAAGCTAGCCCTGCTCCCTAAGCAGATTGCACAGCCCAGCACAGCGCTGCAAAATGTTGGGATGCTGGGGAACTCTGATTTAACCTGAACCAGGAAGGGGTTTGGGATACAAGTTTCATAAACTGGTTTGACCTAAATCAGTTAAGTCTGATCCTACATTCATAGATTCATAGATGTTAGGGTCGGAAGGGACCTCAATAGATCATCGAGTCCAACCCCCTGCATAGACAGGAAAGTGCTGCGTTCAGATCACTCCATCCAGCCTCCTCTTGAAGACCCCCAGGGTAGGGGAGAGCACCACCTCCATTCAGAGCCCATTCCAGACCTTGGCCACTCTAACTGTGAAGAAGTTCTTCCTAATGTCCAGTCTAAATCTGCTCTCTGCTAGCTTATGGCCATTATTTCTTGTTACCCCCAGGGGCACCTTGGTGAGTAGTCTCTCACCAATTCCCTTCTGTGCCTCCATGATGAATTTATAGGCAGCCACAAGGTCACCTCTCAACTTTCTCTTGAAGAGGTCCAGGTGCCCTAGTCTCTCCTCATAGGGCTTAGCCTGCAAGCCCTTGACCATACGAGTGGCCCTTCTCTGGAACCTCTCCAGGTTATCCACATCCCTCTTAAAGTGTGGCACCCAAAACTGGACGCAGTATTCCAACTGTGTCTGACCAGTGCCCAATAGAGGGGATCACCTCCTTGGTTCTGTTTGTCATGCATCTGCTGATGCACCATAAAGTGCCATTAGCTTTGCTGATGACTTTGTCACACCGATGACTCACGTTCATCTTGGAGTCCTCTAGGACTCCGAGATCCCTTTCTGCTTCTGTGCTGCTGAGCAGGTCATTCCCTAGGCAGTAGTTGTGTTGGACATTTTTCCTCCCTAGGTACAGCAGTCCAGGTTTATCCTAAATGAATTTCAGCCATTTTGAAACTGGTTTATGTGCTCTGAACTTTTATTCTGTTACACATTTAAACCAGTTCCTGGTCACTTAAACTGGTTTATGTGTAACATCTATCTCTAGCCTATACAGCAGGGTATATATCACTGTTTAAACTTGGCTTTGTAGCTCGTGGTTTTGTAGACTTTTTATGTAGACATGACCCAAGTCTTATTTGGATCTGTCCTCTTTTCCTGTCTTGTTCAAAATCTGGGTGAAATTGCTAGGAGAGATTGAGGGAGAGAGCATATAGACTAAAAGATGTTAGCAGTATGCAGACAGCATTCAATGAGACCTCATTTATGGATCAAATAAAGCAAAAGCCCTGGCCAAGGCCAGGAACTACATAAAAATATTTTCTAATGCTAAAAATAAGAATCACAGGGTGACTAGGGCAACAAGAGAGAAAAATATAGGGAAACTCACCAGGTCTCTAATTATGTTCTCCGCTGAGCACATCTGTTCACAGATGAAGGCAGCACAAGTTTTTCTACTCTACTGAAATTTTCCTACTGGAGCTATTGCCATTTATAAATACTTAGAGGCAGGAAACACATTTATTTCTACCACTCCTTAGAAGGACATCTCCTACCATGGTAGATTTTACACTTATCCACAGTGGTCAGCGCATTTGTGACTGGACAATGTGGTGTGTCTAAGAATAAAACCAACATGCTAAAAGAAATATTGCAGCTCGTTCTGGACACAGCGTGACAGCTTAGTAACAGAGGACAGCTAGAGTACATCACAGCATGGCTCTACTCCCTGTACATGCTTCATGTTGAAGCACAGAGATTTTGTTCATCATGTGTAGAAATTACCATGAGACTGACCTGAGTTATCTGGGGAATAGTCCTACTTTATATAAGCACACCCTCCTAGAAAAGTTACATTCTACTGAAATACAGAAACAGTCAGCTTCAAGAGCCATGCGTGTTTTCTCAATGGTTGTTCCATTAGTATAGAACTCACTTATATCAGAATTGGCATGATTCTCAACACTACCAGAGTAAAATGTAAAATGTTACTCTGTCTGAGTTTTTCTATGGTAGCAAATAGTCCTGGAGAGAGCGAGAGAGAGAGAGAGATTTATGGTTCCATGAATAAGAGTAAAATAAAATCTGGTAAAATCAAATCAGACCAAACCAAACCAACCAACCAACCAACAGTGGAAGTCACTTAGATACCTACATAAGAGGGAGTGCTTCAAATACATAATGAGGTAACCAGTTTGGTCTATGGTTTTTTTAAAGTATGTTTACCACATCATATCATCATATCCACTCAAAGTGTCACTACCATAATTTTCACTTATTTTGTTCTGGTCAAATCTTATGGCAACACCTTTTGTTCCTTTTGTGAGCTTTTGTTCCTTTTCAAAATGTCAGTCACTGCAGTCTTCCCCTGCAGTTTATGTTCCACCAACTTCTGTAGCAACTCAAAGCTCCAAATAATGTCAGGTCAGTGTTGTCAATGGAATACCATTAGCTCTGGTTAACAGTTTCCTGAGTGTTTTTTTTCCCTAGAAATGTTGATTTTTCCATCTGGGAGGAAATAAAAAATGTCTGATATGGTCAAAATATTCCATTGGACAGTCATAGGAATGAAATGTTATTTTTTTATATTTTTCATATTATACCCAAAAAAACCCAGTTATCATCCAAATTAACCATGATTGTACCAATTATAAATGATCTATTACAATGCTAATTGCTCTACCAATTACTATCTGGAATAACAATAATAATTATAGAGAGGTTTATAATATCTTGTAAGCATAATGATTGAATTCCTATTCTTAAAATGACATAAAGTAAAACTCCAGCAGGTTTTTAAAATAATGTCATAGAATGTTTAATTTCAAATTTTTGTTTGAATAGAAAATAGTGCAGAAAGTCAGAAGTTCCTGTGAGATGGAAATTCTGAGTACAACTCATAAATTTAAACAGCTATGGAACATTTGATTTCTTAGTAATCTGTCTTTCTGCACTGAGGTCTGGGTCTGAATCAACTCAGGCCCCTTGTAGATGATTGCAATTATAGCTGAGTAATTTTGCAGCCCAATACATTTTAAGCATTGGTAGACTCCTGCTATCATGGCTTCCCTCTTAAGCTCTTAGACCAGTCCTTCAAACATTTCTTGGGTGGTTTCTTCTCTGTTCTGGAATTGCTTCAAACAGCTTTTTAGAAAAGGCTCCTTCCTCCCTTCTATAGCTAACAGGTGTGCCATTGGAAAGGTATTTGTAACTAATCTTACGTATATTTCCATTGCTATCTATATTGATAATACACAAGTCTACATCTACATTCCTGACCTCTTTCCTGCTGTCCTTTCTACAACTATGCCCTTCCTACATGCCACTGCCATTTTAACTGAATCTATTAAAAACACAATTCTCCCTACTCCCTCTCAATTTTTTTCTTCTTCTTCCCTTTTTACTGCTGTTGGCAACATCCTTCAGCTAATGTAATAATATATTCCTCTAACATGGTAGAAGTGAGTATCTACTCAACCTTACTGTATAGTCAGGCATCATTCTTTTCTTTAAAGCAAATTCAAACACAACATAATCGCAACTAAAACTACATCATTGTAAGTAGGGTTTCTAAGCCCTTTTTTAACCTGAAAATAGCATTTCTGTTGCACTAATGTTTAGACAAGGGGATGTAGAACTGCAAGTCTTCATGCATCTCTGATTTTGTTGAAATTGTTCTTGTCCTGAAGTTACCAGTAATCCATTGTTTTTAAACAGTGAAATAACATTTAGTTAAATTAGTTCCTCCTCCGTGAGATCTATCACAAGTCATCTGGAAAGCTTTACTTAGATCTGAGTGCCCAGAGCCAATATGAATCAGCCAGTACATTCGATAAGAATTGCAGTGTGTGTGTGTGTGTATGTGTATGACAGTGTAATTAAAATACGATATCAGAACAATATTTAATTTAACATGGCTATACTATATAATTTTACTGTACTTTTTTTTTGTTTATTAGTCATAATATTTGGACATCTGAAATAATGATTTTTCTCCGGATTTTTGGTGTTATAACAAGTCTTAGCAATAATAGTGTGAGTTACTGACACAATATTACCAGTGTTCTAGAGCTGGTGTCTCTTAGGCCCACTTACCAGCCCAACAAATCTCTAAAAAATGTTGCCTCAACAACCTTCATTTTTTTTCTAACTCAAAAATGTTGTAATTTTATAAATAGGGATGGGAAGGACCAAAAGAGAAACTGTTCTAAACTCAAAGGTTTGGTATAAATAAGCACCTGTAATTTCAGATGATTATCTAGTGTTTTTCCAAACCTGTCAAATCTCAAGAAAGGCTTGCAAAAATGTAAATACTTTGTGATTTGGGCTGCACCCAAAACACCGCAAGAAAATGGCATCTATCCAGCTATGTTTTAGGCCCTTCTGATTTAGAATCAGTGCATTCTCTGACAGCATGATTTCTTTTTCCTACCAGAAACCAGGAGCTGCAGCACTTGCAAAAATGTGATAATGAAAGTAACTTCTAAAAATCTGAGGTTTATTTCCATGTTGTTTTCAGTTTTAAGCAAATTATTTGGTTGATTTAGGTTTAAAATACTTAAAACCTTTTTTCTAACATTCTTAAAATGTATGTTATTTTGTTGAACTAGTTAGCATCAAAAACCATAGTAGGCCCAGACTTTTGGGACCAACACTCCATAGGTGAGGTCCTCACACTTGCTTTACCCAGGTTAAAAGATTTGCAACAGCAAAATCTCAGTCTCAGGCAAGAGTTTTGATTATAGCTGGAGAAGGATATGCCAATGGAAATATTGCAAAAGATCTCATGAGGCTTTCTTTCTGAAAACTGCCTTACAGGTACAGTGGCCCAGGGCATATTGGGTATGCATAAGGATATGCCTGCCCTATTGGCTAACTTATGCTGAGGCGCTCTCAACTCCAGGAGCAGCTAAGAACTGCATTAGAGCCTTAGTATTGCATCACTCTAGACTGCAGCTTCTATACATAGTAATTCTGTACTTAGTTTCATCCTATATAATTATTACTGAATTTAAATCCTGTTCCAAAAGATTCCTATTTAGTGAGCATTGGAATGGAGCACTGGAGCTCTACTGTAGTTGTGGATTGTGACTATAGTTTGTATTCTTTTAAAATCCATTGTATACTGATGTATACTCAGCCATATGTGTTTTTAGGAACAATGGATTGAATTTATACCAATTTCTTACTAGAGTGGAGAGGAAGCCCCTTTTCTTTTTGATTAATTGAAAATTGTAATGAGCAGCTTGTTTTATGTTTTGAAACTTTTCAGCAGCCAATTTATCAGTGATCTTTGTGAAATTTAGAAAGCTCCATTAGCTGTCCTTTTATACCTGAACACAGGTAATGCAATCTCTTACATTGATACTGGAGTGATAGAAAGTAGCATAAAAAATAAATGGGGGGACCCACACATCACCACTGGTGCCCTGGCTGTTTCTGTCCTGCTCCAATTAGGGCTGCAGGGAGACTTGGATGGGGATAACAGTGGACAGGTTTCCCCTCCCTACACCTGTTCCTAGGCTTGCGGTGGAACACCTGGGCAACCAGTTAGTAAACTATCTGTCATTGCTGCTGTCCCTCACTGAACCTGGCTGCCCTTATAGCCTATTTGGATTGGGCAGGAGTAGCTCTGGAGCTTTCCCTGCCTCTGCGTCACAGGGAGATAGCATTAGTGGCAAATGGGTTCCCTTTCTTGTCCCTAGAGGTGTAAGTAGATAGGGGGAGAAAGGGAATGGGACGATGGTTAGTGTAGAAGAGGTGACACTGACCCTGGAAGGGAAGGGAGTGGGTGCTGAGAGGATGGGAGACTTTCAGAAAGGCCCTGGCTGCTGCCCTGTACCGTGGTCAAGCCTCTATGGGGGAACTTCAGTGTGGAAAGGAGGGCAGGGATGCAACACTGCCACTGCACCCCCTCTGCATCTTCCCTACCTCCATTATATATTAGCAACATGTTGTGAATTTCATGAGTTTTGTGAAGTTAATCAGAGTCTTTAGGAAAACTGTAACTGACTTTGGGAAATGCAAAAGTAGAAGAAAACACTTTGCAGCTTTGCTTTAATCAATGAATAACAAAAAAAAAATGTTGAATACACAGTGACAAAAAACAGATAAATGTCCATAGTTTACCTGTTCCTTAAAAGCAGCATTAACAAAAAGCATATTTTCTTAAGATTTCCCCAAATACCATTGATAGCTCAGTTATTATCCATAGTCTAGTCACTGCTGAGAGTCTGGTGTGCAAAATGCCACTGAGCTGAAGCAAGTTTTCAATGTGGTTTTACAGTTAAATGGAGACACGGACTTCAAACTTTTTTGGATGTGATTAGACTGAAATAATCACAACCATTACAGTCAGAGTGAACATTTGCCAAAGTAATTCCTGTAGAAATAGTTTAATGCACCTGTACAAGTTGAACTATATGTCATTTGATTACACTTGATTCAGATCTTTATTTATTTAGATAAAAGCAGCTTTGCATTTTTTCATTCCTCATGACCTTTATGTCTCATTTAGTCTTGAAATTGACTGCTGTTCAGCATTTTCCTTCCGCACTAAAAGCTAGTACTCTGCAGGGCTCATATTTAAAGGGTGCCAACCAGCTATTTGCTGTGATTCAGGAAAAAAGGGTTGCCAGTCAAACTACTTACAGGCTTTTTTTAACTGTAGCAGTTGATTGGTAAATTGCCAAACATTATAATAGTAAATGTGTTTGCAAGTTGATGAAGAGGAAAGGAAAGAACTTTTAAAGGTAGATTTTTTTTCCTTTAGACCAATTTCTTCATTGTTACATATTCTTAAAGGTAGTTACCGAGAAAGCGATTTTTAAATGTTCAGGAATTATGGATGGCTATGTTGTGAATAGCTACAAATGCTCAGGGTGTGCATTGCCATTTCTTTTAGTAATTGCTTGTTTTCTTCCAACAATGGTTGGCCTTGGAGAAGTTATCTAAAGAATTAATCTCCTCCACAGGCAATGGTGGGAACTGGAGCTGTAAATGAGTTGTTTTTTTCCTGCCAGTCTCAGTAGCAATGAAGAGCCACCCAGGGTGAGAGTACAAGACAGGAAAAAATGTATTTGATTATTCTGACCTTTCCAATCACTGCAGTAAACCACTCCTTACTTGCTGTGACCATACCACCTTCATCTCAAAGACTATTGTCAAAAGTCCTCTCATGAAATTTTTTCATCTTATCTCACTTATGTCAATTCAACTACCTCATTTAGGACTTGATTGCCTCAGGTGTTTAATGATCCCAACTTCCATTGATTTCCATGGAGTTGTTCTGTGTCCATGTGAGGTAAAGAATCAAATAAATGGGGTGGATATTAAAATGAAATGGAGGAAGAGGCAGGAAAAAGGAATGCCTAACTTTGTTTTTTTTAATATCTACAGATCTATATAGATACTTTTGCTATATATACTTCAGTTTGTTTGTAGACCAATGCTAAAGATATATAGTACTCAGCACCTCAGAAAAGCTATATATAGGTAAGTTGTTCATAGATCAATGCTAAGGATTCCTTTTGGTTTTCATAGATACTCAGTTTCTATTAATGCTAATGGTATTTACAGATGCATAGGGAAGGGAGAAAATTGTACCCTATTTTATTCCTAAGTTTGCAAACATTTTCATGGTTAAAGGTGTTATATCTCTGAAGTAGAGGCAGAAAAAGAAATAAATGACAAAATTATCTCTTCTGTTAAACAGAAAATACAAGAATCTAGATACCAAAGGTTGTTTACCAAATAGTAGCAGATTTAAGTGGGAGATGTGTTGGTAAAACCATTCCTTCTGTGCATCTTTTCTAACAATTAATACATTGCAAAATCCTGAAAGATGCTAGATATTCTGGGATAAATGCAGAAATCTGAAATTAAATACAAAACTAATCTTGGCAGGTGATGGTACTTATCTTAACAGTAGGTAATCAACTACTAAAACTATTAGTTCAATTGTTACGGCTTTACGACAAAAAAATAGGAGACCTTTCATGTGGTTTGGAGTACAGCTAAAATAACACATCATTTCAATGTGCTCAGTGATATTCATTTCTTCTATAAATCCAGCTGTTTAGCTGTACAGGTATGAACAAATACGACATAAAATGAGAAGATAAAATATAAATTAATATAAATGACCACCACATTAATGAAATCAAAGTGTTACAGGCTACTTGCAGTATAGAGGCTTAGTTGATGGTAAATGCATTCTGCAGTTTCTCCCAGGCATCAATTACAATTTTGCTGGAGAGAAGGCTAGGTAAGGACTCTATGATGTGGTGAAATCAATTTCATTTAAGGAACAAATCATCCCATATAGCACAAGATGATGAGTGGGGAAAGACAATTTTCTAAGTAAGACATATTGCTAAGAGTCAAGAGGTTTGGGTACTGTTTTCAGCTATGTACTCTTCTGAACAGTTTACTGATTAATCTATTCTGCTCCCTTTGTGGTCAATGGGATCTCTGCCATTGACTTCAATGACAGCAGTATTGAGACATTAATTTTTAAAAAGTGCACTTAAGTCATCAGATAAGAACTTAAGTGGCTTATAAGATCTTGAGCTGATGTTCTGCATATGAATTAATTTAATTCTTGTGACATATAAACAAACCACCTAACATATGAGCAAAACCTAAGCAACAAAGGCTTGGATTTTGAATATTTGTAAAAATAAATAACCCAAGCAGCCATTAAAAAATAAACAACAGTTTTTTATCAAGAGATCACAATATACTCATGATTATTTCAGAAAGAGAAAGAGATCAAAAGTCTTGAATAAATTATTTGTTGAGGATTATGGTCTCTGCTTGACAAAAATCATACCCTGTAATATGTTAGAGTAATCATAGATGCAAAAATATTTGTCCATTGGTTGCATAGTTGATTTAGCAGCAGATGGTTTCTGTACAGTGAGACACTCAGCAGTTTGGGGGACATTTATTTCCTGTAGAATTGCATTCTATTGTTATCTTTCATATAAATGATGGAAATAGTTGAAGATAGTTGCTAAATCTGAATGAATGACAGTAATTTCCTGAAGAGATTTGGTTATGCTGAAAGCAGAAGATTCAGAATCAAACTAATAACACATTAACAGCTGAGAAAATGAATCCCACATTTGCAGATCCCACAGATTTTAAGGCCAGAAGAGATCACTATGATCATGTAGCCTGACCTTTTGTATGCGGCAAGCTCTAGGGCTTCCCTCCATCGCTATATCAGTTCCAACAGCTGTAGTTGAACTATAGCTTTTAAAAAATACTCATCTTCATTTAAACAATTCTAATGATGTAAAATCCATGTGTTCCAATGGCTAATTACAATCACCTAAAATGTATGTAATATTTTGGGGTTGAATTTTCCAGGCTTCAGTTTTCAGTCATAAAATCTTGTTATACGTTGGCTGAAATGTTTGCTGCTAAAATCACTGAAAGTCCCATAGAAAGTAGGGGAGCAACAGCCTACCTCTTGTGTATGTACGGTTCTTCTTCCTTGCAGGGAAGGGTGCGGGTGGGATTCTGTGATAGTCAGGAGAGTGGTTTTTGGACAAAGACCTGACACCCTTGCTAAAGTCTCTATAAATCTTGGCTTGAAATTGGTGAGGGACTTGGATCCAGTCCCCTTATCTGTTTCTTCGGGCTTCTTCTATATCTGAATGTATCTTATTTTGCATAGGGAATAATGAGATGTGTGTGCTCTTGTTTGCCTAATGCTGTGGTACATTGTCACAACACTGCATCCTGCAGTGATACAAGATCGGCAGGCAGCTGGACAATGCAGGATTGAGGGGATTTTGCCATGGTTTGTTGTATGCTGCTATGGGTAGCTTTGGGGCAGGACAGATTTGGGCTTGTTTAGTCAGGCACCCTGGTCTGACCACTTTTACTTTTGCTGCTGTCTTTAGCTAAGGACCCACTATTGAGGGTCCTCACCTCTGCTGCCACTGAGCCAGGCTTTAGCACCACAAGGCCACCCTACATTTGAAAGAACCCCCCAAAAAAATTAAGTCTAATCAATACGCTGCTGCTTAGTTTTCTGAGTGGCTCCTTGCTGGCTCCACATGTCCCTGGGGACCTTGATCTTTCCCAGTTACCTCTTGTCCCTCAGGGGCTTTGAAACTGTGCTTCTCTTCTCATATGTCTGAATTTGTCTTATTTTGTATAGGGAACAATGAGATGTGTGTATTCTTGTTTGCCTAATGCCATGGTATGTTGTCACAGCACTGCATCCTGTATAGCTTACATGCAAACAAAATAAACCAAGAGCTCTTCTTGACCCCCAATCAGTACAGCAGAATTCCCTGCCATGCTGCCAGCGCAGCCACCTTGACAGGGTGCTACAGGTGCTTTTTATTTCCCAGCCCAGACCACCGGGGCAATTTTTCCTCATTCCCTACACTTGGGTGTGGGGCCATTCAGGATCTGCTGTATCCACAGTAACAGGGCCCAGCCCTGTTACATTCATGAAGGCCCGAGATGAGTGAGAGTATGTACAGCTTACATTTATACTGATATAACAAAACTTAGGTTGATTTAAATATCCCAGCATGCAAGCACTCACAGGGCTTAAATTGCCCTAAAAATAGTGCACCTGATCTTCACCTCTAAGGTGAACTAACTTTAGATCGACCTGAGTTAACCTGATGTAAAACGGCTTAAGCTGGTCTAGTGAATGCCTGGATGTATTCACAGTACAGCCCCAAGACTGGGGAAGTCCAGCTGCTCACCACAGCTTTGGCACTGCGCTGCTCTGACACCCTCCTCTTCCACCACCAATGCAGACCAGGCTATTTTTAGCTGCTGTGACCAGCAACCAGCCCAGCCCAGCCATTGGCAAACCCCACCCCATCACAGGGGGACCCCCCCCACCAGGTTGGTGATTAGCAGCTGGCCCCCCCCCATCGGAGATCTGGTGCCCCCCCAGACTCAGGAGGCACCAGTCAATGATAAGTCCAGGCCAGACTGGACATCAGAACTGTCAGCATCCCCCACTTCCCTCCATGGGACTGACTTTGGGCTGCCTGCATTGCTTCCAGCACCAGCAAACACCTGGATGCACTGCTCCCAGGTTAAGTTTAGGCAGCTTAAAGCAAGCCACCTAAATGTAAAGTGAGTCCTACTAAGGCTTGCTTGCATCCTCTCTGAGCTACTCGCAAAAACTGCTAGTAACTCTGGTTATAATGCTACTTACACTCCCTACTTTTTAATTGAACTACAGTTTCTGGAAAGAGTTCAAATTTCACCTGGGTTTTTGCAAATTGTTTAAATATCACTCAGCCAAGTTTTTTCAAACATTTCTGCTAGAATCTATGGAGAACTTAAGTACTCAGCACCTCTAAAAATGAGGTCAGTGAGGCCCTGAATTAGCAATCTATTTCTATTTGAAATTAAATGCCTGTGAAATTCCAACTGAAGTAGTGAGATCTGAGCAGTTATTTGAATACCTAGCTGAAGAGAGATGGCCTTCAACATATATTTAAATACCTTGATAAATCAAGAGACAACTCGGTGCTTCCTTAAGGTTTTCTATGCTTAAATTTTTAACCATTCATATTTGGATTTTTCCCCCTTAGATTTGATCATCTTTATAACTATTAGATTTCAAAAGTGTTTTCATGTTTTGTTACATTTAAATGAAGTTTTTTTAGTTATTTAGCAAGTGCAAAACCATTAAGCCAAGCAATAGCCATAAATGAAATGGGAAACAGGCTTTTAGAAGCTGTTTTTCCCAAAAAACCTTTTTTATCTGAAATTCTGGGTTTGATTTCTATGGTCAAAAAGTCCAAAGCAGGACTATGCATCACATAAGTCCCACTTGCATGTTATCTTCCATATCACAGGCCCAGGAAAAAGCCAACCTATTAAATGGGTACTTTGCGTCAGTCTTTCATCAGTCCCATGGGAGGCCCATGCCTGCTACGGGACAGGGAGATCCGGGTGATGGGGATCCCCTACCCTCCACAAATGATGACCTTGTGAAGGAACACCTTGAGAAGCTGGATACCTTCAAGTCAGCC
>NW_017728886.1:223154742-223156473 GCF_001723895.1 Crocodylus porosus
TCGATGATCTCCCGAGGTCCCTTCCAGCCCTAATGTCTATGAAATCTATGAAATCTTAAATAGGACTTGGACTGTGGAGAATTTCAGCTACCATGAGAAACCAAGGGAAGATTTGCATATGGGACACAGACGAGATAGGCTGCTTCAGAACAACACAAAGTACTGACAAGTTAGGTGTAAAGTAAAACCTTATTTTCCCCATTTTCTACATATATGCTCACACATTTGCATCTTTTGAATATGTTTATAAAAGCTGTCTATTTTGGCTTGTCCTGTGAAAACTTCCTAACAGTTTCTTTTATGATAGTCATTATGATGACCATCACTACCAAGTTGTCACAGAATATTTGGGTTTCCCTGGTTGTTTCACAGAAGTCTACATTTGATTCACTTTGCACACTGAACAACAGCTGTTTGTATTTCCTTTTTTGTTTTATGTGGAAGGACATTGCTTCACATAAAAAAAAACAAAACCTGTTCCTTTAAAAACTTAAACAAAATAGATTTTTCTTGAGAGACAAAGGAAAAAAATAAGGCTCTTTCTGCTGATTTGCTTTTGAAGTTGAATGTTAGCATTCACTCTTACAGAATGTAAGGTCGATTTACACCCTATAGACTAACTAAATTAGAAATGCATGAGTTTGCATAAGCACTGTTTACTTTATCTGATGCTATCTGATGAAGGAAAGTGCTTCTGATAAAAGCTTATACATTTTTGATTTAGTTAGTTTATAAGGTGCAAATCTACTCTGCTTTCTCCTTCACTTCAAACTAACACAGCTAACTACCTCTCTCAGCATTCATTCTTATCATTGTGCTTCTTATATATACAAAGATTTTATAATATCTGCATATGTAAATAGAGATATGTAAACACACATGCGTACAGTTGCATATAACTATGTTCTGATGAGTTCTTTATTTTTACCTCATTTTTATGTTACGTAACTGCTAGCATTGAGACTCATAGAAGGAGGTAAGAATTGAAGGAAGAAGAAATTCAGTCAAACCTTAGGGCTACTCATGTTTAACTCAGGCTATACTTTGACGGTTATTATGTTTTAGTATAAAACATAATAGTCAACTGCACCATCCAAGGCTGCAAGAGCCAGATACGACCCAACATCGTCATCACTAATGACGAGGCCAAGAAGATCGTGATCATGGATGTAATCATCCCCTTCGAGAACCAGCATCAAGCCTTCGCTGACGCCTGGGCTCACAGGCAGGAGAAGTATACCCCGCTGGTCAATATCCTGAGGGGCCGTGGCTACAACGTGACAGTCAACGTGTTCATCGTGGGAACACTTAGAGCTTGGGACCCCAATGACAAGAGCGTCCTGCATGCCTTCCATGTCTCCCACTGCTACGCCAAGCTGATGTGCTGCCTCATGGTGTCTGACACCATCCATTGGTCCCCTGACATGTACATGAAACACATCATGGGCCACCGCCAGTACTCCGACCCCACCAGACGAACTGCCACTTGACTGGACCCAGAGGGGACTGCCTGAACCCCGTCTCTACGCCAGATGGACCTTTGTTTTTGAGAGGATTCTTCAGCAATGAACGACCCCACTCCACCCAAAGAGGATCCCCATGATGAGACTCTATATGGACTGAGACACTTTCTTCAAAACACTTCCTCCACCATTGCGGACCATTGTAAAGGGTTTGTGTATATCTATCTTCTTTCTCTTTCAACATTGAGAACCCCCTCCCTCCCCTTCC
>NW_017728886.1:223156573-223160197 GCF_001723895.1 Crocodylus porosus
CTAACATTGTATCTCCTGTAACCTAGTTGCGTTCCCCTCCTCACCCCCATCCCTCTAATGTTAGTCCCTCGCTCAGGTGATCTATATTTCCCTACCGGCTTTGTCATCTTTGTTGGATTCACAATCCTAAACATCTACCAATAAAAGTCAATCTGTTTATTAAGATGATGATTTATCTGAAAATTAAACTAACATCACTAAATTCAAAGAACAGCCTCAATCTGGCTTCTGCTGGCTTTTGGATAAGGCACTGAATCTTAACTGAAAGATTCACCGAAGAAGCACTGTGACATAATCTAGATTATAATCTCTTTATTTCCTCGTAACAGGGTATATGTACACAAAATGCTTTACTGCATATTAGACTAATCTAATGTGCAATAAAGTGTCAGCACCTACATGTGTGAGGGACTTACTGCACAGTAAATTAGGCTAATGTGCCTTTTGCTAGTACCAACAAATACAGGTGCTAGATTAACAGTGCATTAGCTACTGCACAGCAGTGCATGTGTAGACACTGAGCAGGAGCAATTTGCTCCCAGTCAGCCTAGGCAGCAGGTGGCCACAAGAGATGGGGGTGAAGGGATAAGTTCTTTGTGGCTCTCATACTGCTCAACTCCTTGCTCCTGGGAGAGCTCTCTATCCCCAGTCCCAGTGCTGCTTCGCTGGGGGAGACATGGAGATGAGGAGGGGAGCAGTGCTGAGACTGAGGGCAGATGTGGGGAGAAAACAGTGCCAGGATTGGGAAGAAGATATAGAGGGGAAGCAGAGCTGGGGACTGGAAACAGGAGACGTGAGGGGGAAGCAGCACCAGGGACCAGCACTGCTTTCCCCTCACATCCTCCCCGCCAGCTCTGGTGCTGCTTACCTCCATGCTTGGACATGGGGCATTGCCCCAAGTCAACACCACTGAGCTGGGCTGTGATCCAAAGCTCTGTGTAGTTGGGAGCTGTCCCCTGCTCCTGGACAGCTTCCTCCAACTCCTCAGAGCCCAGGCCTGACCCCTATAAACCTGGCCAGCCTGGGTCTGGCACCCAGGGGAGCCTGAAGCTCCCCCTGGCTGCTGTGAAGTGGCAGAGCAGGCCAGGAGCTGCTCTTGACTGAATTGCTCCCAATGGGAGCAGATTTGCTCCTGACAAGGGCAAATATGTAGACATGCTCCCAGAAGTGTTTTAATGAGCCTGAATTTTCTTTGCAGAAAATTCAAGCACATTAATTGCACATGTAGACATGCCCACAGAGGACTACAATCTACAAACACATGCTATTCATGTGATAAAATGGTTCTTCTATGACTGAGATTCCTTTGTGATGGTGTCTGTTTCTCTGACAGCTGCTCTTAGAAGTTCATTAGCATTCCATACAACAAGTACATCTGCTTACTTAGTGGGTTTTTTTGGCTAAAAATCTGACTGATCTCTTCATAAGTTATGCTAAAATGTAATAAAATATCAAAAATAGAAATATAAATAGCAGGTAACATTTTACTTTCAAAATTACTAAGCAATTTTGTAAATTAAATTACATATTGCATACATATAAATGCAAAATCAATTATTTTACCATGATTAATGTTAAAGTGAAAATTACACAAATTAAGGATGGCTGGCCACTTGTTGTAGAATCTTTCCAAACTAAAATAACACCTTGCTGCCCAGTAGTTATTTCTGAATTTTACTGGAACTCCTAAAGGAGCATGGACATATTTACAAATGACTGATAAATACTATTTACAATGAACAACAAACCTTTTTGAGAGAAATTGGTTTTGGGATCTACCCACAAAGCATGTAAATCCCAATAAATGCAGTCTCTCTATATTTTACTCTACAGAAGAGAAGACTGATGGGGGATTTAATAGCAGTTTTTAGCTACCTGAAGGGTGGTTCCAAATAGGCCTGGGTCTAGACTGTTCTCAATGGTGGCAGATGACAGAACAAGGAGCAATGGTCTCAAGTTGCAGCAAGGGAGGTTTAAGGTGGATATTAGGAAAACTTTCTCACTAGGAGGGTGGTGAAGCACTGGAACAGGCTACCTAGAGAGGCTGTAGAATTTCCATCCTTGGAGGTTTTTAAGGCCTGTCCATCCTGACAAAGCCCTGGATGGAATGCTCTAGTTGAAGATTGTCCTGCTTTGAGCGGGGGATTGTCCTGCTTTGAGTAGGGGGTTGACCTTCTGAGGTCCCTTCCAATTCTATTTTTCTATGATTCTATGGTTTTCCAAAGTATTGGCAAAGTGGGGCTGGAGTTCTCTTTTCTTGAAGGGCAATCCAATGTCAATCCTTTCCTTCCTGTTTTGTTGAGAAGATTCCTTATGATGCCTTAATGCCACTAAATCTTCTCCTAAAGAACACTTTTTTTCTAATGACTGCTCTGCTTCTTGAACTATAACACAGGTAGGACATGTAGTATATGGCATGCTATACATTGCACAGTGAGTAGATAGAGTATTTCCAATAGTGAAGATGTGGGAATTTTACTTCTGGCATAAGGATGTAAGGCATGATACACAAACTTCCAACACTGGTGAGTTTTCACTCTGTAATTGCTCACACTCAGGCCCTGTCCCAGCCCAAGGACTGCCTGGTTCATGCCAAGGTGCAGGACCCCAGCTTTCAACTTGTATCATCTCAGGCTCCTTCTGCACTAGCAAGTACTGTATTCATCTGAATTCAGGATGACTCTGAATGTAAAATGACCCGCTAGTAATTAGATTCTGCACATGCAAAATTTATAAATGTATTATAATTTTCATGTATGGAATCTAATTATTAGAGGATCATTTTAAATTTGCCTCCCACCCACTGTGGCAGGTGGTAGGGAAAAAGATGATGAGGGGAGCAATAATGAGGCAGGCGGTGGGGGTGGCAGTAGGGGGCACATAGGAGGGCAGTAATGGGACAGGTAGTGAGAGTAGTGGGGGGCAGGTGGTAGGGGGCAGGCAGTGTGGAGGTGGTGGGGAGGGCAGCTTTCTCCCTGAAATCTGCACCCCCCACTTACCCCTCATTATGCCATAGCTTCAGGCTGTCCCACTTCCCCCTTGCTCTGTTCCCCCCTCCTTCCCCCTCTGCCTGCATCTTCTGCCCCCCTGTAGCCTCAGGTCCCCAACCCCACTTCCTTCTTCCCCTACCCCCTGAAATCTCTCCCTCTGTACCTGCCCTCCACTCTGCCCTTTACTTTTGCTCCATGCCAGCAAGGTCTGTCCCTCTTGCAGCCTGGGGCATAGCATAACTCTAGCCTGGCCCTGTAGCAGAAGCAGGAGCTGGCACTGCCACTTCAGCCCATCTCCGTAACATTAGTGCTGACTCCATGCCACCACTCCTACAGGGTTAATCTGGAGCCATGCTTCATGACCCAGGCTGCAGCAGGGCAGAGCTTGCTGGCATGCACCATAGGTAATGAGAAGTTTGTCATAGGGGCAAAAGAAAAGGAGAAGTAGTACAGGGAGGCCAGGAGACTGGGGGCTGAGGGGGAGGAGTGGCAGGGCATACAGAGGGAGCTGGGGGGTAGGTGGTAGCTGTAGCTCTGGCTCCAGCTCACAGTAGCTGCCTGCCTGTTGTCCACCCCTCCCCCACCCAGCCGCTGCCTTGTGCTCAATTGTAAGGTGAGGGTTTTTTCCTGCATG
>NW_017728886.1:223160297-223169758 GCF_001723895.1 Crocodylus porosus
TGGGGGCTGAGGGGGAGGAGTGGCAGGGCATACAGAGGGAGCTGGGGGGTGGGGGAAGGAGGTGGCAGCTGTGGCTGTGGCTGTAGCCCCAATCCCAAATTGCCACCCCTCCCCCACCCAGCCGCTGCCTTGTGCTCAATTGTAAGGTGAGGGTTTTTTCCTGCATGTTAAATGTGGGGACCTCATCTTTTAATCAGTAAATACAGTAGTAATGGTGCAATTGAGATCTGATCTCTGATCCTAAAATCACATATCCTGCTATGCACAACCTCCATCAATTTGGAAATAGAAGTAGCATTTCTGGGCGGGATGGAATCAAGTAGCATTAGCATATTTCATTTTTAGCAAACTAGCCCCAAGTGTTTGTCTCACGTTAAGAATCTGAACAAAGTATTTTGGTGAAATTAATGCTAGCAAAGCCCATCTCAAAACTTGTCAATGTTATAAATTATGTATTATATTAAAATAGCCTTGTACTTCCTTTGCATTATTAAGCAAGAAAGATGGAAAGAAAGAAGCAGTCTACCATTGTTAGGGACTTTCTGAGGACCACTTGCTCTTGTTTCAGAACTGAATAGTGGTGGAGCTGTTAAGCAAATGGTCACATTTCACTTGGATAATATGGCTCAGATACTTGGATGGAGCCACTTAGCACAAATTTCAAATGCGGGAGAAAGAAAATGGATTGAGGGTGCAGAACTCATTGTTCCCTGGCTATGGTTCTGTGCCAGGCTAGTACCTCTCTATCATTATAAAGATATACAAGACTGTAATGACCACCTAGGTTCAAAAATGCAGCCAAGGTTCAGTACAGCATAAGAGTTTCCATAGGTGACTCATAGGATGGGTACAGGGGGCCATGTGCTCCACCTGAGATTGGCCTCCGCCGGCTTCTGCGGGCAGTCGTCACTCACCACTCACTCATGCCAATTCTAGCTTCTGGAGATAGTCACTGATTGCCACTCGCAATCCCCCCGCCCCCACTGCTGCCACTGGCTTCTGCAGGTGGTCACTGCTCGCTACCCTGCCACCGACACCGCCAGTGCTGCCACCCACAAATTGTACCCCCCCACCCAGCCTCAGGAGGCACCAGTTGTTCATGGAAGTATCCTGTCCATGCTGCTTTTCATTAGTTATGCTTTACTTTTTGTTGCTGTTGTTGTGCTGGCAATGGCGGAGAAAAGATGAGTAGCGTAAGAGCCTTTCAGCACCGAATGAATCCTGTTTACATTAGTTTTGTACTCACTAAGTTGCATAAGCATGATTTAAGACCACTGCATTAGTGATTATGATTCATTAGTTCTCTCAGCACCACCTCAGGACCACACTAGGGAATGCCACATGAAGCATACCACGTTTGATGTGCTCTCTCTCACAAAACGGATGTAATATAGCTACTTAATGCTATGCTGAATGCACAGTAATGAACTCTCCAAAAAGAGCAAATTTATTACTGCACAGTACTATGCTAAGGGTAGAAACAGTTTCGTATGTGCCAGCATAACCTTTTTTTATGGCAGCACAAATGTTAAGCAAATAGACATTGATGCCCTTTGTTGTGTCACATGAAAAGAAAATCAGTGGCACAACACAAGGCGGTAAACATCTCTACTACTTTATTGCAGCAGACATCTATTACCTCTGTGGAAGAAGAGTACAAGCAGCCTGAGCTGCTTGGTCTCTCCTATACTCCAGGGAGGAGCACTGGGCACTTGAGGGGCACTCAAGCTCCCAGAGCATCTGCCCATTTTCCCCACTTACGGAGATGTACCATGGGGAATCCTGTGGTGCTTCCCCCATAAGCACAGAAGTTGGGGTTTCCTACTCAGCCAGACCCACTGCCCCAAACATGGAGAAGCAGGTTTCGCTGAGCAGGGAAGGGCTTTTCTCTGCCCAGCCAGACCATGTCCCAGGTCTGGCTGAGCAGCAAAAAACCACCACTTTCCCCACTGAATCAGACCCATCCACGGTGATTGCCAGGATGTGTCTGGATGAGTAGGGAAAGCAAGGAGATCACATCACCCCTTGTCCTGCATCATCAAGGGTGGGACAAGGGGTGATATGTGTGATCCCAGTGAAGCGGATCAGCTATGCCACAACATGGGGCAACACAGCTGATCTGCTTCATTTCTCAACATCTCTTTCTAGTCCAAGCCGTCTGCATTACATCCATTTCAGGGGATAGTATGGATGGAGCAGGGGAGATGTTTCATTCCAGGGCTCCCCAGTACAGTCCTGCAAATGTGTTCTACATGCATATAAAATTCTGAAGGTGCTTTTTTTTAAATCTTTGGTTCCATGTCTCTGGTGTTTGCTAGGGATTTAAAGCAAGAAATGGGCTTACCTGTGATGGCTTGTGATTTGGAATTATTTTGAAATGTGTTTTTACCAACAAGTGTCAGACTGTTTTCCCCTTCTAAATTGTAATTGCCACTAATGGCCATTTTTAGTATTTGAGCATACAAATAATAGCTAACAGTAATTGGCAACCAGAGTTAGTGTTTTCAAGACCTCATGGTATCATGTTGTGGCAGTGAGAGCTGATGTGTGTATGCATTATTTTCTCTTTGCACACTCACCAGTAAATTATAGTTGTCAGAATATGGATTCCATGTAGAATATGTGACATGTCTACAGCATAAAAAAAGCCAGTTGATGAAAACAGGAGACTGCCGTTCTTTGATTCACAGGATACTGGAAGGAGAGAAGACATGCTAGGTGACAGCCTAGAGGGAGGGGAGTGGTAAGGCTGACTGCTGATTCCCAGGTTCAGCCAGCAGCAATGATGCAAAACTCAGAATCTGGAAAGTCACTAACAAGTTGCCTTATGTATGCAAAACAGTTTCCATGTACCTTGTCAATTAACCCACAACATTGTCACCCTCAGTAGGGAAGAGGAGTGTTCTGCCAATGCTGCTCCCTCCTGGGCACATGCTTTGTTCACCTGTCTAAGGGCTAGGCATACAGTTGCCCTTGAGGAGCAGGTTGTACATACTCAAACTGTGCATTTTCACAGGCAGAGCTAAACATATAAAGCCCAGCAAGTTGACAAAACAGTATTTGCAAACATCAATCATACTGCTTATGCTACTATTGCCAGAAGAATGGATAGTTTTACCAGCAGCTTGCTTATGAGTCAACCAATCATCTCCAGCCTGAGTCCAAGAACAAATAATCATACCACATCCATCATACCAGGCTCAGTATGTGAATACTTACAAAACTGACATTGTAAAGCATTTTGTGTGTGCATTTAGTTCAATTAAAAACAGAAAACTGTTTTTTCATTTTATAAATGCAGCAAAAATGCATCAGTGATATAGTCTTCTTAAAATAAATCTAATAAAACTATCACTAACTGCTATAAAAAGTAATAAATAATCATTAAGTACAGCCTCTTTCTTATTATTTATAGAGCAACAGTAACAGTTTTCTGTACCCATAGTAGAAACAGAGGGTGTTATATCTCCATAAACATATTTTAAGAGCATCATTGGCATTTATTGATCTAAATTAAATATAGATTTGGGAACCTAGATGCAATCATTAGCGACAGTAGCTTCTAAATATAAATAGTGAGTATGTTGCAACAGCTCACAGGAGAACAGGGAATAAATTAAAACTGTACATTGGTCTGATGTATAGCTTGGTGGTTAAGACACTAGCTTGAGAAGTGGGAAGTTTAACAACACTACTGCTGGAAGTTTTTCTTTCATCCCAAATAACTCAAAATTGGGTGGAGGTTATAATCAACATGTCCCACATCATAGGCTAGGTCCTAATCACCCAGGGCCAGGTTCTGTTCCCCCTAGTAGGTGTCTATGTAGACTTAGGTGCCTGAGTATGATTCTGTTTCATCTTGTTTAAGTCTCTGAATAATTAACTTTTGTAATACGCCACAATCTAACCCTTAAGACTGAGTCACAAAAAGCAGTAAGGAGGATGAAGAACCCAACCATTTTTTTTGCATTAATTAGTTTTTTTTCAGGAACTGAAAAAGGATGGAATAGAATCACACTTAGCCACCGAAGTCCTTTATGCACCTAATAGATGGAATAGGATCTGGCTCTCAGTGTTTGAAAGAAAACTGCTTTTCTCTGGAATGAGTTATACCTTTTCAAGGAAATCTTCATCCAAACTGAAAATAGCAGCAATCAGACATTATATTTCAATGAAATAGCATTTTATCAAAACATCCCCACCAGATGTCCCATGATACTCTAGTTCTATTCCAGAATAAACTGCGTTGTAGTACACTTTCATCTGAATTTTGTATGGAATGCAATAATTTTATTTGAAGCTATTGCTACTTTTATAGTTCTACCTGTTTCAAATTAATGTTTTTATTATCCAAGTAAAGTCATGCTATAAAAAAATACTGCATGTTATTGTTATTGAAAATAAACTAAAACTTTTTTTCTGACCAGCACTTGCCAGGTAAAGGGAACTATGCCAGGTTGTGAACTAGCTGAATATTAGCTCTTTAATTTTGCTTGAATCCCATTGACCTAGAGCAATAAAGAATTAAAAGATGAGGAAGGATCTGTTCCTGATTTTGATTAAGTCACTGATAGTTTGATCATTGAAGTCAATGAGAGCATAATCAAACTTGATTGCATCTCCTTGGTTTAAGTGGCTGCTTCTCTCTGTCCTAGTCATCTACTTGTATCCTCTTCCATAAATTACCTTAAAATCCCCAACTATTAACTATTCAATGGATAGGCAATAAAAAGGAAGCCTACACAGATTGACTGAGCAATTTGAATACAAGGTATGTTGTTTTCATTCCTTTACAGAAGTACTCAAATCACATTCCAGACTGCTGAACCATTCACCCTTTATCCTTTAAGTTATCAGTTGCTCTGTGCATTTTCAGATACTCAAGCTAGTCTATAATTAGTTACTGCATCATGACTGCAGCCAGGATGTATGCTCTCAACATCCAGATGTAGGTGGACAGCTAAGTCAATAAAAAGGCTATCCTGAGCAATGTTGGTCTGTCCAGAGCAAGGAAGGGTCATTCTTGACACACAGGTAAATAACGAAGAGAACTGTCTTCCATGATAGATATAGACTTGAACATCTGCTCTTTCCCATTAATCAGTCTTAGGAACTGACAGGGAGATTTGTGACAGGCCACTTTACTGGTTTATATTTGAAGAAAGGTGACAGTGAGCTCTGTATCCTAAAATATGCTGTTTCCCCTGGTCTCTGAAGTCGAGAAAATATTGCGTTTTGGGGCTGACAAGGGAAAAGGAGATGCGCTGTGATTCTTCACTCAGATAAAGGTATTCAGTATTTAATAACTTTGATGAGCATCCTTTGGAGTGAGGGAAAGACTCCTGAGCAAATGTTGGCATTGTACAATGAACTGAGGTTTAAAAGTCTGCTTCCTTTCCGATCTCCAGTTGTATGAGAATGTAGATTTCCACAGTCACATGATGTTCCTTAGGTACCAGAAACATCTCTCCAACTACTATGCTTATCTATACAATGCACTGTGGAAAGGTTTCTATGGTACATCTGAGGAGAAACTGTTATAAGGGTCAAAATAATGTCTAGGTATCAGCTCCTATATAGAAGCTGACTACGTTTTAAAGCTTGACTAAAACAATCCATTGATTTCCCAACCATCTGTTATACTAATGCTCCAAAGATCTCCACTGAGAATTTCATCTGTGCTAGTTTTTCATCATAATAAGCTCCCTCTTGTCAGAGACTGGAAGCTATTCAGCACAAAATAACCTGGGGCCATGAAGATGTACTCTTTTTGCCTTTTGGTACAAGCTATTTTATATACGTTGGTAGTGGCCAGACGTTACAAAAAACCCTTGCATGGAGGGATGCTCACAGTGATGGATAAATGCACCAACCATCAATACATACATTTAAGACTTAACTCTAATTCACTTGAGCTGTTTTGTTGGGTGTTTTAGACATTTGTTTTTCAAACAAAGATTATAATCAATCCACTGATGATGTCTTTACAGTGGTTCAGAAGAAGTAAGAGAAAGCTATCTTCTTTTTCAGACAACCAATCAAAGTGTGAATAAAGCATTATAGACAGACTAATAACAGCTTTTATAATATTAGAATTTACAGAATTTATTTACAAGATAACATATAACTAATACAATAAAACAAATTGTGTTACACAACATAACCCAGCAAGGATTAATGCTTCTCAGATACACTTTACACCAAGGGAGGGAACATGAATTACCCGTGCTACATAGGGAACCAATAAATAAATTGATACACCAACTAATAAACCACCAAGAACTTATTTACACACTGAGTCTATAACTTTTATGCTCCAGGGTAACTATAAGTACCCAGCGTACACTGCCTCTTGGCTTGGTTTCTCAGGGAGCAGGACTGCTTCTGTGTCCCTCCTACAGGAGCCATGGGCAGGTCCCTGCTGCTGGCATCCCTCGCACAAGCTCTAGGGGCCTCAGTGCAGCAGACAGTGGCTCTTCCCCTGTGATCCCTGCAAGAGAGGTTATTTTTGCCCAGACCCCCTTCCCCTGGCACAGCAGGGAGCAGTGTCTGGCCTGCAGGTTGTAGCAATTCCCCTGCCCAACACACCCTCACCTCACCTGGCAAATGTAGCCCCTCCCTGGGCCCTGCCTGGCACTGGGGCTCCTGGTGGGCTGGAGCAGTCCTCTGCTCCCTCTAGCCTAGTGTTCCCCCCGGCACACTCAGCCTGCCGCTCCCCGGTGCCTTCTCACTCATGGAGCAAACAAGGACAGTCTGCTGCTGGTCCTGTGTCCCCCTCCCCTCCTGTGCTCACCCACATGGGCTTTATCGGAGGGTCTTCCCTGGCTCAGAGTCCCCTGGCAGGCAGGTCCTCTTTTGTGCCTAGCACAGCCTGTTCCAAGGGGGAAGCGCGAAAGAAAGGATGCACTGTTTCTCTCTGGTGCAGCCTCTAGCTGCCACCTCTGCAGGGCTCTGGCAGGGAGTGTCTGAGGGACGGCTGTGGCAAGGTCCTTGTCCTGGCCTCCAGCCTGTCTTCTCTTATATTCTAGTTCAAGGCATTGTCTCCTTGCTTTCCCACACAGACTGAGCACCCAGATGTGCAAATAACAAAAAAACCCAACCCCATCTGCTCATCAGTAACACCTTTGGAAACAGTCTTTCTCCAAATAATAGTTCAGCAGCCAAATTGTAATTGAATTCACTCTACCTATAAAATACATCCCAGTCCATCAACAGAATTCATATGACCAATTCAAATACCAAACAATTGCTGGGTGAGGCACTGATTAGCATATATAGCAATGACTTATGACCAGTCAGCATTGTGACAACCACATACTATTTTCTTTCCCTTGATTTTAGTGTCTTTCTTGTTCTCTTATTTATTGAACTTTGGGCTATACATAACAGCTGGCAGGTGTTTTTCCCAGGGGCAATACAAACTCCCTGGCTCAGCCATTAACTGATGGTTTCCAGGTCTCCCCATACCCAGAAAATGATAGATGGACCATCAGACAAGCAGGCAAATAGTTGTACTTGGCACAATTCACACTTCCTGAAGGGAAAAGAAACAGTCAATCTCATAATTTTGGTCGGCCTGACACTATCCAACTATTTGCAAAGTGCATTCAGAAAGTTCAGACAGGGAATAGGGTTGATTGACTAAAGCTGAGGAGAAAAGGCTAAATGTCAGGCTGTTAACACTAAACTTGTGTCAGCTCTCTAACAGATTGGCAGGTGGAGCAAAGTCGAGAATGAAGAGTGACAGATGAATGGTGGGTGGTAGAGAGTGGTTTTGTGGTACTTCTACCAGAAAGTGGTTAGTTTTTAAGCTGTTATATTGATTTCAGTGAGCATAATTTATCTCAACACTGAAAAGAGAAAAGGTGCCGAATTTTTCATTAAAATAACCATTTTTACCTGCTAACACTGTTGAACTTAATTAAACTGAAAGAACCTAGTGCTATGAGAGGAATTATGTTTTATCTCAGAGCAGGATCTGTACAAATCCTGTTTACTGAACTTTTCCTATTGAAAAATGTCTCTCTCATTACTGTCTGTCTCCATGCTTTAAAGATAAGACTTAGGAAGGTTAGTTGCAGCAGCAGCTCAGCAGCATGAGGGAAATGATCAGGTCAAACAGGTGACGACATTTTTAAAATAAAATTGTGGGGGAGAAATATAAACAGGAAGAATAATGTAAAGATAGAAAATGTGCTCAAAGAAAAAAAACTAGAGGCAGTAAAAATGGAAAAGGGGAGAAATTTTAAATAGAAAATAAGTTATTGTGTATGTGAAAAAATGTTTATTTTATTAGACTCTCAAAAAAACCCCCCAGACTTTCAGAACTTCATGCTATTTCCAGTGAGGTCAAGGTTTGCTGCTGTCTGAACTTTATTGTCTGTTCTATGACTCTTTTTTTAAAAGCAGAACAAAGTTCCACCTGCATCAGGAATCTTCATTCTGCGATGCAAGAACTATTAGAGAAAATAAACTGAAGCCTAGGGCTCTCCATTTTTTTTTCAAAACAAGAGAAAGAGAAGAAGAGAGAGAAATTGGTGAATAGATGTATTCTTTTTGTAGTAACACACATTTCTCACAGGTTTCCTGCTGCTGAACAGCAGGTGCCTAGAAACTTGCCTGGAGTGTGCTCCATGCCACTCTGCACTTGATCCTGTTTTGCAGCAGGTTACAATGCTTCTTATAACTGAGAAAATGACAGTGACACTATATTAACATAATCAGAAGGGATATCTAGCTCTTAAGGAGGGTTTTATGGAAAGATGACAAAGTGGATTCAATTTTCCAGAGTTAGCAAACCAGTGATTTTCACCAGGTATCTGTATAGGTATACAAATATACTTTATTTTAAGAGATGGTGTTGTTTATTCAGTAGCATTAATATAGGTTATTGGCATGGTTTTCAAATGTGCTAAGTACTCCAAGGTCAGTGTATATTGTATTGACCCAATTAAAAAATACCCTGGTTGCACACATAAAACATCAGTGTAACTGTATGGTCACTATTACACTAATTACTTGACTCATCTGTGATAATTATTTAGGGATCTGGTCCTACAATCCTGTTACAAGGACAGCCCTTCTTGAATCACTAATCCCATCAAATCCAGTGAATTTAGCTGTAACGATTCTCTTAAAAGTAGGAGACTTCTAGGAGTAGAAGATTTCGGTCTAACAGAGATGGTATGGTTCTCAATTTGAGAGAAATAAGATGCCCAGAAAAGAAATAATGGGCTTTAAATATTTAAATGGAATCTCGAACTATGTAATATAAGAGTCTGTAGGGATGAACCATAGAAGTAGGGTTGGAAGAGACCTTGTAGATCTTCAGGTCCGACCCCCTGCCTGGGCAGGAGAAAAACTGGGCTCAAACGATTCCAGCCAGGTAGGCATCAAGCCTCTTCTTAAAGACCCCCAGGGTAGGAGCCAGCACCACTTCCCTTGGAAGTTGGTTCCAGCTC
>NW_017728886.1:223169769-223178584 GCF_001723895.1 Crocodylus porosus
ACCCCTGCCTTTCCTTCTTTCTCTGTCCTGCCTGTAAAGCCTATAGCCCCTAATGCTAACTGCCCAGTCATGGGATGAATCCCACCACATTTCTGTAAGCCCTATTATGTCTGGGTCTGAACTGGCTATTCTGAGGGCGAGTTCCTCCTGCTTATTCCCCATACTACATCATTGGTATACAGGCATTTAAAGCCTTGCCTAGCTGAGTGTGCCACCCCCTGATTTGGGAGACTGTCTGGACCCCTGTTTCTTACCTGGGCACTCCTTGCATTTGTTACCTGTCTTGCTTGGGTGGTGTCTCCTTGTCTTCCTGTGGCCCCCTCCCCCGGCGATGCTAGTTTAAAGTTCGCTGTATGAGATCAGCCAACTTGGAAGAGAAGACACATTTGCCTTTAGGAAAGAGGTGAAGCCCATCCCACCCCAGCAAGCCCCCCACCTGAAAACATGGGCATTATCAAAGAACCCAAGGCCTGCCTGGCAACTGCATAAGCGCCAGTTGACCTCGCCAGTGCAGGCCTCATGTCGCCGTCCCCTCCTACTTACCAGAAGAAGAGAGGAGAATACCACCTGCGCCCCCCGTCTCCTTAAGCTTGTCCCCCAGAGCCTTGAAATCCTTCATAATGTGGTCAGGGTTGCATGAAGAACAAAAATGTATGACCTAATATTATGGAGGTATTGTTCACAAATATAGAGTTATAACTGTATTCAGTTTGGTTATAAGTGCAGGAATTCACTTTGTGTCCTTCCCAAAATCACATTAATCTTTGAATAAGAAATGAATTTTTCTGGGAAAATACAAGTCTACCTGTTAATTAGATTAAGTTCAAATTGATTTTGAAATGCACCCTTTAAGAAATTTAGACTTATTTTTGGTCCTGTCGTTATCCCAAATGATCTTAATAATGGATTAATTTAAGCTCTTCAAACTTTCTATGTAATTAAATACATATTGAATTCTAATGCATAGACCACATTTTAAAGAGTACATGTTGTAATTAAAATAATATATTAATGATGGCGGTATATAGCTGTTATGGTTATAATGCATGCAACACAAGCCAAGAGTTCAGGTTAGTCTTAAAGTGGTTCTATTATAATAGAGGAAACTCAATTAATCAGGAATTTGTTTCCTCAGCTAGTTTTCTCACTATAATTGTATTCAATGAATAAAGTTGGTAGAGGGTCACTTATCATATCCGATTATAAATATAAATTGCAGATTAAAATATAAATTATAGTACAATAAAATATAAGTAGGTTGTATGCAAAAGAAATAGTCTCATTAGTAAATGACATTAAAACCAGTGGCACAGTTCTTAAAATGTTCCATGAGCACTTGTTACTTCCTGTTTTGATGAGTGAAATGTGATTGGACTAGTATTTCTGCTGGAAAAAGGGAGCACTTTCATTAAAGCGACAGTTTTCAAACTTTCTAAAGTTTTTGTAAAGACAGTAGAATGGCTTTATGAAAATCTTTCATATCCTCTTTTGCCATGGAACCTCTACCCCTACTCTACAGACTGACATGAAGACAAGCGACCCAGCCCCAGAACGGCGGTGCATTGCCTCCCAGCCCACTCTGTCATTACCCACAGGCTATTTGCAAAACCCCAGAGTTCCACAGAACATAGTTTGAAAATACTGCCTTAGGGCTTCTGTAGATAAAACGGAGGCCCTAAATTGAAGCAGTGGGTTTTTAAAAACCACTTCAGTTTAGGGCCTTTAAACCCCCATGTTGTGCACACACCCCACTGGACTTATCTGTCTCTCCAAAGGCAGAGAAGGGAGGGTGAGCTGCTCACCGGTGGAGCAGTCTCTCAGCTGCAGGGGGGGTCTGGTGCTTCCCTCTGCAGCAATGATGCCTCTTCCTCAGGCAGCACCCACCCGCAGGCACCCAGCTCGGGCAGTCTCAGGGGACAGCACAGCCATAGAAGGAAGCACCGGACCCCCGCACAGCTCAGGCAGGCAGGCAGGCTCCAAAGGGGAAACCCCCCCCCCCCCAAAAAAAACAGACTTGCTGCTTTTCTTGAGTGGATCTTGCCTTCCTGGGCTGCTGCCAGGCTGCCTGCAGGGCTTCCTGCAGAGTCCCTGAGGTGCACGGAGCCCAATGCTTTGCTCGGTGGCTGTAGGGGCAGCAAAGTAAAATTCCTCAGAGTTTGCTGCACCCCAAGTAATTTAAGATGCATTACACCACTGAATTTCCTACAGCATCTGTAACTAATGCTCAATACCAAGGCACGCAAATACTGACACCATTAAAGCGGTGCAAAAGCATTTAGCCCATTTTAAAGTGTTGTGCACACATGCCCCTTGTTTTGTCTACACATGGCCTTAGAGTACATGACACATTCTTTCCTGTGGCTAAAAATGGAGAGATACACAGGTCCAAACCCCTGCATTATGTGCATCCATTAATTCCTCATATGTCCTTTCTAGCTTGCCTTAGCCTTGCTTCTTCACAATCCTGGTCACAAAAGATACCCTGCTGAGGACAAACTAGTGAATTTAGCTTTGGAAATTAATATAATAACAATTAGAGAAACTCTGTCTAGATTGATACCTCCTATCTTCATCTTTTTACAGACATCATATGGTGACAGTCTCTCAGTTGATTTTGCATCTAATTATTGTGTAATATTAGAAAGATTTAAAAACTGAAATTTCAAGAAAAAAAATCTGTTGCAGTTAAAGCCAGAGAAAATATATAATTAATTAAAGGTTAAAAATATCACTTTAATGTCATCGTGTACAACAAAGGTACTCAGTCCTTTATTCTGATCCTATTGTGATGTCATGCATAATTATAATTAAGGTTTTCAGTATTTGTTGACCCTGATTAGGGATGGTTGTTATTTTTTGTTTGTTTTAGCAGACCTAAGTCCTGTATGACTGCTGAATAAGACCCTTTGGAGAGGACTCTCTCCTCCTAATGTCACCTCTCATAGGAGATAGAGCCAGAGGCAACTGAACTCTACACACTTAAGCTACTTAGACAAAACAGCAAGATGTAAACTGTAGGACTGAAGTCTGTCAGTTGATCTTAAAGTCTTTGCATGAACACATGACTTTTGCCCATAATCAAGATGTAATCATATAATGTTTGTAGGCTGTATGGAATTTTCTGGCCCTCTTTGCTTCAGGAAAATATTATACTTTTTCCTATAGTACAGTATTCCTTATGTTCGTCATACTACCCAACACTGCAGAGGAAGCATTCCACAGGATAAAGTCCTCTTCCTGCTCAGCAGAAGAGCAACATAGCACTTCATTTATGTTCAAACTAGCTACAAGTAAAATTGGGTTTGGGCTAGGTGTTGTGTTAAATATTTTTGAGCTGGCAGAGATGATTCAGGTTCTTATTATTGTTTATAATAAAAATTTGGATTTTTAACTATATATATTAAATAGCAGTAGGACTGTAGCATGTGTGGAAATGGATGCTTTGGACATAAATTTATCACTGTCCTGATTTTACGCTGATAAATTTGAGGGTATTGATCCACTTAGTACTGGGTTTAGAAGAACGAAGGAAAAGCAACATAAAACTTAAACTGGCTGCAGTGAAAAAACAAAGATAAATTAAAATGTAGACCTATATTTTCCTGCTCATCTTCTTTCAGATGTGTGCTTTAAAGATGTAATCACACTGTATGTATTGGCAGCAATAGGCTTATGTGAGCCTGAGTCTAATACTAAGCAAATCAAATGTTTTAATTTTAGTAAACTTTTTAAATATTATGTCTATTTTCTATGTTCTAGCAATACTTTTTAAGTCTATAGGGACCCCATTATACTCAATACTTGAAGGTGCTCATATAGTATAAATAGCTCTTTTTAATATACACACTAATCTGAATGTATTTTAATTTATATTTCCTAATGTGTTTAATCATATATTTTAGTTTTTCTCATCCTTCTAGCAATTCAGTTTTATTATCTAGTGTTGTTTGGAAAAAAAAAAAGGGGGGTGAAATGGAAGGGGTATTAATATTACATGGAAAGGTTCCAGGGCCATATGCTAATTAAAATGTTTTCAAAGGACCAGTTTGCACCATGTTGTGGGAAAGCCAGAAGGAAGGGCTTGCAAGGAAGTAACCTTCAAAAGGGAGAAATTGTTTTCTTGAGTATTGGAATGTCCTCCATCTTCCCAGAAAAATCAGGGCCTTGTCCCTAGACCTGCAGAGCAAGGGAGATCTATCAGAGGAAAAAAAATAATTTATCCAGGTACCTTTTGAATTGGTATTGGATTTGAGCTCTTAATCTACTGCCAGCTCCTAGGCAGCCAGGTTTCCCCCATAACAGTGCTTCAGATCCCTGCTCTCTGCGCACAGTAACCTGAGTTCAAATATAGGCCACATACAGGTATTCAGTTTCCACTGGGAGAGCTGCTGGTTTCCCAGTAGAAACCATGAGTGTACAGAAGTTCAGGATTTTTCTCCCAAAGCAAAAGTGGCCCTCCATGAGGAAACAACCAGGGTCAAATTGCTCCTGGGAGAGTTTCTCTTGGGAGAATGAATGCCCATACACGTTCTTCTGAGAGAAGCTTCACTACAGTCCTCTAGCATCCCTGAGTGCTTTCATTACAGCTGGCACTCTCCCTCCCCCCAACCTCCTGGGGCCTGGATTTGACTGCTTGGGATGGGTTTGACTGGTCTGGTCAAGCAGGGAGCAAAACATGCCCCCTTTTCAGTGCCCACATTTGTACTGCTGGGAGACACAAGCTGACCGTAAGTTGTCTGGGTCAACCTTCAGGGCTGTCCTTTGCACTATTGCAGAGCATGCTGAGTTGTGTGCACAGGGACCCCTGGCTGTGCAGTATCAGCACTACAAGCTTTCTGCTCTTGAGAGGCTCAGTATTCAAGTGTCCATTCAAGGGTCTCTGGATAACTTTTTCTACTCGGAGAACAAAACTGAGAGAATTCTGCCAGATCATTTCATAGTTTCATAGTTGGTAGGATTGGAAGGGACCTGAGCAGATCATCAAGGCTGACCCCCTGCCTTGGCAGGAAAAAGTACTGGGGTCAAACGACCCTAGCAAGGTGTTTGTCTAGACTCCTCTTAAAGAACCCCAGGGTAGGAGCCAGCACCACTTCTCTTGGAAGTCAGTTCTAGGTCCTAGCCACCCCAACAGTGAAGTAGTGCCTTCTGATGTCTAATTTGAATTTACCCTCTGCCAGCTTGTGACCATTATTTCTAGTCACAACTAGTAGTGCTTGGGGGAACAGGGACTCCCCCAGTGCCTGCTGGTCCCCTCTGACTAGCTTGCAACAGGCCACTAGATCGCCCCTCAGCCTTCTTTTGTGGAGGCTGAACAGGTTCAGGTCCCTTAGCCTCTCCTCGTAGGGCCTGCCCGCTGCCCCCTGATCATGCAAGTGGCCCTCCTCTGGACCCTCTCCATGTTGTCCACATCCCTCTTGAACTGCGGCGCCCAGAACTGGATGCAGTACTCCAGCTGCGGCCTGACCAGTGTCACATAGAGGGGGAGGATCACCTCCTTGGACCTGCTTGAGATGCATCTGTGGATGCATGACAAGGTACAGTTGGCCTTCCTGACTGCATCCCCACACTGCTGGCCCATGTTCATCTTGGCATCAATGATAATGCCAAGATCCTTTTCTGCCTCTTCAGTGATGAGAAGGGAGTTCCCCAGCCTGTAGGTAACATGTGTAGCCAGTCACTCTAGGTAACAAGTCTTATGTGTAAAGTAGAAATCTTGAATATGAAACCACTGCAGATTAAATCATGACTTTAATTGTACTAGTGCTGTATTACAGCATGGTGTTAGCAGTAAATGATTAAACCCACTATTTAGGATGATTGCTAGAGAATATACAAAATGGGCATCAGAGTCCTTATAGACAGTCTGGATTAACTCTAATAGGACTGTCCCTGATCGTCACAGAATGGTTCTTCTAAAGTGAATTAATTTGCTCTGCATTTTATGGCAGTGTAAAGTGAGATCAGTATTTGGCTTAATTTTGTTGTTGTTGTTGGGTAAGCTGTCAGCTAAATGACATCAGCTTTAGATCTACTGATAGAAGTCACTTCAATGTTCAGCATAGGCTTACACTGTCTCTACTAGTGCATCAATCAGACACATGATCAAAAAGGTGAGATTTTAATTCTCCTGAGAGCTTTAATTCTCCTTAGACCACCTTGCATTGTATGTGATCATTTATAGCTGTACAAGCTGGGAATGAAACATCATCATATCAGAACATTCATGTACGTTTGTGACTGAGTAATTACTTTTTATATCAAATGTACACGTGTGGGGAAAAAAGTAGCTGTTGTGCAAAGTATTAGAAATTCTAACCCTCCTCTTCTCCCAGATGTTCGTGCACTCTGCACTTCAGAGTATTGTTGTTTACACTGTTTGAGGATTCATAGTGCTTTTGCTCAAATCCTATCCAATACTGCTTATACCTGTACTTTGTGTTGTATTGGGTATTGCATTTTTTCTATTTTCTTGAACTCCCAAGATCAACAAGGAATAGTAATTTTAATTTTATTTTGAATGGGGCTAATGTTTCCTGGGGATTCTCTATTGCTTTAGTTTTTTTGCTCTCTTATTTGTTTTAGAAACTAATTTTGGAAGGGCGAATAAACTGAGAGAAGCTGGATCATATCTAATAAAGGCCTGAAGTGAGACTAAGGTACAAATTAAGCACCTAAGTAGTTTCTTGACTAGTCCAGATTTCTTATTGTAGACCACAGTTTCATCATGGGGAAACAAAGGAATAAAAAGGAGGAAACTTTAAAAACCTATGTTGCTATACCATTCTGAAAAAAAATAGATGGCTGAATTAGAGAAAATACATCACAGCTTCAACAGAATATTATACTCAATATTTAGAGAATCAGTCAGGAAAGAACAAAATCAGGGAATGAGTATTGAAAAATACACTTTGGAGTAAATGCAATATCACTTAAATCTTTTGCAAAGATCTTAGACTTTAACATTTGTTCTTGTGTGAAGAATGATGAGGTATGTTGTCGTTAAAACAGTATCATCTCAGACTTGAAAAAGTAAAATATATTGTGTTTAATTATCCCTCCTCTTTTATTAACTGAGACTGTTATTAAAGCTAATACTTAATCAGACTTACGAAGTATGTATATTTCTGAATAAAACGTATTTAGGTTCATAGATCTAAATAAGATCAAAGATCAGAATTTACTAAAATATCTGCATATGTCACTAGGTTTGAATTGACAAAATTAAAGGTTAATTTAAGGGGAAAGGGATTCTTATTTTTAATACAAACTACTTAGAATGACAACCTCATTCATCTCTTTCAGACAATCACATTTATTTTTACCTTTAAAATCAGATTTAAAGGGGTTATGGTATTTGAAATATGCCACAGTTTAATTGTCCTGGGTATGATCATAAACTATCTGACTGGAGGGCCTGGTGGCAATATAATGGGGCTACTCGTGACAGGGTAGCTCCTATAAAATACCGCATTATTGTTCCTATAAAATACCACAAAGTAAGGTGAGTATAAAGTGCCTCAGAGCCCTAGCCCCTACTGTGTTGTGGGTATTCCTTAGTTGGAGTAAGGCTAAGGGACATCACCCTAACAGAAATGCACCCTTGCTGAGGCATTAGCTAGTGGGGGTGTCTGAAATGAGCTGTATTTGATTTGGATTTGGATTCAGCCCAAATCAGGGACAGTGATTCAGTTCACTGATTCAGCTCACTGTCCCGATTCAATTCAGCTGAATCCAAATCTGAAGATTCAATGCTGATTTGGAGAACCAGTGATTTTTTTTTTTCCTAAGGTCTTGCCGAGAATAGAGGAGAAGCTAACTGGCCTATAACTACCCGGCTCCTCCTTCCTCCCCTTCTTGAAAATAGGAACCACATTGGCCCTTTTCCAGTCCTCTGGGACCCATCCCAAGTGCCATGAGTGCTCAAACTGCTGCGCCAGCAGTTCTGCTATGTCATCAGACAATTCCTTTAGTACCTTTGGGTGAAGATCATCGGGGCCCGCTGACTTAAATACGTCCAACCCTTCCAAGCACTCCATCGCTAGGTCAGTGCTAACCATGGTGGATTGGTATTACTCTCACTCCAGACTAAAGGCTCATTGAGAGGTGCATTTGTATCCGTGTCCAGGAAAACAGAAGCAAAGAAATTATTTAAGTGCTCCGCTTTTTCCATCCTATCAGTTACGAGTTGCCCTAGTCCATTCTTTAGCGGCCCTATGTTACCCTGCTCCTTCTTCCTGCTCTCTATATGCTTAAAGGAGGACTTCTTGTTATCCTTAATCTTTGTTACCAACTTGAGTTCTGTATCTGCTTTGGCCTTTCTCACTGCTTCCCTGCAAGTGTGAGCCAAGTAGGTATACTTCTCCTTGGTGGCTGCCCCCTGCTTCCACAGCCTGTAGGCCTCTTTTTTTCCTCTAAAGGCTCTCCTGGATTTCTCTACTCAGGCAAGAAGGTTTGGCTTTTTTGCCTCCCTTTGTATGTACTGGGATGGAGTCCCTCTGTACCTGTAGGATCAGTTCCTTGAGAAACTCCCACCCTTCTTGGACCCCTTTCTCACAGATGTGATTACCTCTCAGTCCCACCCTAACCAATCTCCTGAGCTAATTGAAGTTGGCCTTCCAGATGTCTAGCACTACTGCCCTACTATTTGTCTTTCTCACCTTACTCTGGATAGTGAATCCTATCAACTGGTGGTCACTATCCCCTAGATTACCTTGTACCTGTTGCTCCCCCACCAACAAGTCAAGTAAGGCATCTCCCCTAGTGAGACTGCATACGTCCTGTGTTAGATACAGGTCCCGTATGCGTTTCATAGATT